>NC_088226.1:7034580-7342080 GCF_036934945.1 Oncorhynchus masou masou
AAAATGTAATAAGCGCACAAAGAAAGCGTACAATAACAAGTTGATGATTAACAAACACTACCATTTGGACAACCATCAGGGTGAAAGGAAAAAAGTGATATAGTATCTTGTTGAAGCATTTTGCTTTGCATGTCTCAGGTAAAGTGCTTTGTATTGTTTGCTAAACACAGAGGACCCTTACCTTGTGAAGGTAGTAGCCATTAATACATGGCCCTGATTGGACTTATGGGATGTGTGAAAATAGAAAGGAAGATATAACATAGGAAATATCAACTACTTCTCTTTTGTCCATAACTTTAAGCAACAATCTACCTGGGTTATTGATATTATTCAGCCTAGGTTGAAAAACTGTCAGAGATAAGGGAAGATATTTCATTGTTCCAAATTCCATTTTGTTCTCCTCACACATGCAAAAACTGTAATTATATTTCAATGCATTGTACTGTGACATCCTGCCTAACAAGAGATTGTCGTATCTATATGTGCTTGAAACCCTAAATGGCAATATTCTGAAATGATAACTGATTATACTGCAGTCTGATTATGAGTGCCTATCTGGCTGCAGTGAGGAACCATAGGAAGTAGTGGATTTGTTGGAACCAGTAATGCTGTATTGTGCTGGTGAATTGGACTATAAGGACAGGAAAACTTGTTGAGAGATTAGAGCACCAAATACATTAAAAAGACAACCATCTAGAATGATGATTTTCTATGTCTCCTGTCCCTACGCCCCAAAATCTAATCAAAGCCATTGTAAATGCAGCCACGGGCTTGCTAGTTCTCATGGCACAGGTGGGTAACTATGCTACATCACCCTCCGGGGCGGCAGCGTAGCCTAGTGGTTAGAGCGTTGGACTAGTAATCAGAAGGTTGCAAGTTCAAACCCCCGAGCTGAGAAGGTACAAATCTGTCGTTCTGCCCCTGAACAGGCAGTTAACCCACTGTTCCCAGGCCGTCATTGAAAATAAGAATGTGTTCTTAACTGACTTGCCTGGTTAAATAAAGGTAAAAAAAAAAACATGTACACTCTCCAATGTATTTATTTGGACAGTGAAGCGAAAACTTAATTTAATTTGGTTATACTATACACCAGCATTTTAAATTTGAGTTAAGATATTTTACATGAGGCAACAGTACAAAATATCACCTTTCATTTGAGGGTATTTTCATATCATACATATCTGTTTTACCATTTAGAAATTAAAGCACTTTGTGTACACCCATTTAAAGGTGTCATAAGTATTTGGACAAATTAATTTATAGAGTATTACATTTAGTCAATAGTTTAGTGTTTGGTCCCATTTTCCGAGCACGCAATGACTACATCAAGCTTGTGACTCCACACATGTTGGATGCATTTGCAGTTTGTTCTGGTTGTGTTTCGGATTATGTTGTGCCAAATAGAAATTAATGGTAAATAATGTATTGTGTCTTTATGGAGTCACTTTATTGTAAATAAGAATAGAATATACAGTGCCTTCAGAAAGTATTCAGACCCCTTGACCTTTTCCACATTTTGTTGCGTTACAGCCTTCTAAAATGGATTAAATAAAAATAAATGTTCTCAGAAATTTACACACAATACCCCATAATGACAAAGCGAAAACAGGTTTCTTGAAATGGTTGCACATTTATTAAAAATAAAGAACAGAAATACCTTAGTTACATAAATATTTAGACTCGACTGAGCTCAGGTGCATCCTGTTTTCATTGATCATCCTTGAGATGTTTCTACAACTTGATTGGAGTCCACCTGTGGTAAGTTCAATTGATAGGACATAATTTGGAAAGGCACACATCTGTCTATATAAGGTCCCACAGTTGACAGTACATGTCGGAGCAAAAACCAAGCCATGAGGTCGAAGGAATTGTCCTTAGAGCTCCGAGACAGGATTGTGTCAAGGCACAGACCTGGGGAACGGTAACAAAACATTTCTGTTGCATTGAAGGTCCCCAAGAACACAGTGGCTTCCATCATTCTTAAATGGAAGAAGTTTGGAACCAACAAGACTCTTCCTAGAGCTGGCTGCCTGGCCAAACTGAGCAATAGGGGGAGAAGGGCCTTGGTCAGGGATGTGACCAAGAACCCGATGGTCACTCTGACAGAGCTCCAGAGTTTTAATGTGGAGATGGGAGAACCTTCCAGAAGGAGAACCATCTCTGCAGCACTCCACCAATCAGGCCTTTATGGCAGAGTGGCCAGACGGAAGTCGCTCCTCAGTGAAAGGCACATTACAGACCGCTTGGAGTTTGCCAAAAGGCACCTAAAGGACTCTCAGACCATGAGAAACAAGATTCTCTGGTGTGATGAAACCAAGATTGAACTATTTCGCCTGAATGCCAAGCGTTATGTCTGGAGGAAACCTGGCACCATCCCTACGGTGAAGCATGGTGAGGGAAGCATCATGCTGTGGGAATGTTTTTCAGAGACTGGGAGACTCGTCAAAATCGAGGGAAATATGAACGGAGCAAAGTACAGAGAGATCCACACAACCAAGACAACGCAGGAGTGGCTTCGAGGCAATGAAACATATGCCTCTGTAACTTTGTCACTCATTCACGATTCATTCATGATTATCTGTAATCATGGTAGCATCCACATTAATGTAGTGTTCATAAACATATTCTATTCTTATTTACAATAACAATGACTCCGAAATGACACAATATAGAATTGACCATTCATTTATATTTGGCACAACATAATCTGAAACACAACCAAAACTGCAAATGCATCCAACAAGTTTGTAGATCCACAAGCTTGATGTAGTCATAGGAGTATGGGACCAAATACTAAACTATTAACTAAATTGGATGCACTATAAGTGAATTTGTCCAAATACTTATGATACCTTCAAATGGAGGGATTAGATACATAAAGTGCATCTCTGTTGGAGCTTCCGGCGCCAACAGAGATGGCCGCCTCGCTTCGCGTTCCTAGGAAACTATGCAGTATATTGTTTTTTTACGTGTTATTTCTTACGTTGTTACCTCGGGTCATCTTAGGTTGTATTACATACAGTCGGGAGGAACTACTGAATATAAGAGCAACGTCAACTCACCATCATTACGACCAGGAATATGACTCTCCCGAAGCGGATCCTGTGTTTTGCCTTCCACCCAGGACAGTGGATCGGATCCCAGCCGGCGACCCTAAACCACGACGCCGTAAAAGGGGCAAACGAGGCGGTCTTCTAGTAAGCCTCCAGAGACTGGCACATCGCGCACCACTCCCTAGCATACTACTCGCGCTCAGGTCTGTTCAACGCTGGTGCGACCAATCTGATTCCACTCTCCAAGACTGCTTCGATCAGGTGGATTGGGATATGTTCCGTATTGCGTCCAACAACAACATTGACGAATACGCTGATTCGGTGAGCGAGTTCATTAGAAAGTTTATTGACGATGTTATACCCACAGCAACGATTAAAACATTCCAAACCAGAAACCGTGGATTGATGGCAGCATTTGCGCGAAACTAAAAGCGCAAACCACTGCTTTTAACCAGGGCAAGATCCCCGGAAACATGACAAAATACAAACAGTGTAGCTATTCCCTCTGCAAGGCAATCAAACAAGCTAAGCGTCAGTATAGAGACAAAGTAGTGTCGCAATTCAACGGCTCAGACACGAGGTATGTGGCAGGGTCTACAGTCAATCACGGATTACAAAAAGAAAACCAGCCCCGTCACAGACCAGGATGTCTTGCTCCCAGACAGACGAAATAACTTTTTCCCCCGCTTTGATGACAATACAGTGCCACTGACACACCCGCTACCAAAACCTGCGGACTCTCATTCACTGCAGCCGACCTGAGTAAAACATTTAAACGTGTTGACCCTCGCAAGGCTGCAGGCCCAGACGGCATCCCCAGCCGCGTCCTCAGAGCATGCGCAGACCAGCTGGCTGGTGTGTTTACGGACATATTCAATCAATCCTTATCCAGTCTGCTGTTCCCACATGCTTCAAGAGGGCCACCATTGTTCCTGTTCCCAAGAAAGCTAAGGTAACTGAGCTAAACAACTACCGCCCCGTAGCACTCACTTCCTGTCATCATGAAGTGCTTTGAGAGAATAGTCAAGGACCACATCACCTCCACCCTACCTGACACCCTAGACCCACTCCAATTTGCTTACCTGCCCCAATAGGTCCACAGACGACGCAATCGCAACTACACTGCACACTGCCCTAACCCATCTGGACAAGAGGAATACCTATGTGAGAAGGCTGTTCATCAACTACAGCTCAGCATTTAACACCATAGTACCCTCCAAACTCATTATCAAGCTCGAGAACCTGGGTCTCGACCCCGCCCTGTGCAGCTGGGTACTGGACTTCCTGACGGGCCACCCCCAGGTGGTGAGGGTAGGTAACAACATCTCCACCCCACTGATCCTCAACACTGGGTTCCCACAAGGGTGCGTTCTGAGCCCTCTCCTGTACTCCCTGTTCACCCACGACTGCGTGGCCATGCACGCCTCCAGCTCAATCATCAAGTTTGCGGACGACACTACAGTGGTAGGCTTGATTACCAACAACGACGAGACGGCCTACAGGGAGGAGGTGAGGGCCCTCGGAGTGTGGTGTCAGGAAAATAACCTCACTCTCAACATCAACAAAACAAAGGAGATGATTGTGGACTTCAGGAAACAGCAGAGGGGTCATCCCCCTATCCACATCAACGGGAGAGTAGTGGAGAGGGTAGTAAGTTTTAAGTTCCTCGGCGTACACATGACGGACAAACTGAATTGGTTCACCCACACAGACAGCGTTGTGAAGAAGGCGCAGCAGCGCCTCGTCAACCTCAGGAGGCTGAAGAACTTCGGCTTGTCACCAAAAGCACTCACAAACTTCTACAGATGCACAATTGAGAGCATCATGTCGGGCTGTATCACCGCCTGGTACGGCAACTGCTCCGATACACAACCGTAAGGCTCTCCAGAGGGTAGTGAGGTCTGCACAACGCATCACAGGGGGCAAACTACCTGCCCTCCAGGACACCTACACCCCCCGATGTCACAGGAAGGTCATAAAGATCATCAAGGACAACAACCACCCGAGCCACTGCCTGTTTACCCCTCTATCATCCAGAAGGCGAGGTCAGTACAGGTGCATCAAAGCAGGGACCGAGAGACTGAAAAACAGCTTCTATCTCAAGGCCATCAGACTGTTAAACAGCCACCACTAACATTGAGCGGCTGCTGCCAACATACTGACTCAACTCCAGCCACTTTAATAATGGAAATGGATGGGAATTGATGTAAAAATGTATCACTAGCCACTTTAAACAATGTCACTTAATATAATGTTTACATACCCTACATTACTCATCTCGTATGCATATGCATCGGGGCGGCAGGGTAGCCTAGTGGTTGGACTAGTAACCGGAAGGTTGCAAAAGAAAATTAAATTTTGATGACCTTTTTTTCTAAGAATAACGTCTTCAGGCAGTAAGTAAAGGCAAGGCAACATGTCTTCTTCCAAATCTCTAATGTTTAATGTGCCTCATGATTTTTGATTTAATATGCTTCCCTTATCTTATGACTAGTATCTAGGGGTGTTCTTGTACATTAAAGCTAGCTGCCTCACGCTAAAGAAACAGAGCAGGAACCTACAGTGCCTTGCGAAAGTATTCGGCCCCCTTGAACTTTGCAACCTTTTGCCACATTTCAGGCTTCAAACATAAAGATATAAAACTTTATTTTTTTGTGAAGAATCAACAACAAGTGGGACACAATCATGAAGTGGAATGACATTTATTGGATATTTCAAACTTTTTTACAAATCAAAAACTGAAAAATTGGGCGTGCAAAATTATTCAGCCCCCTTACTTTCAGTGCAGCAAACTCTCTCCAGAAGTTCAGTGAGGATCTCTGAATGATCTAATGTTGACCTAAATGACTAATGATGATAAATACAATCCACCTGTGTGTAATCAAGTCTCCGTATAAATGTACCTGCACTGTGATAGTCTCAGAGGTCCGTTAAAAGCGCAGAGAGCATCATGAAGAACAAGGAACACACCAGGCAGGTCCGAGATACTGTTGTGAAGAAGTTTAAAGCCGGATTTGGATACAAAAAGATTTCCAAAACTTTAAACATCCCAAGGAGCACTGTGCAAGCGATAATTTTGAAATGGAAGGAGTATCAGAACACTGCAAATCTACCAAGACCTGGCCGTCCCTCTAAACTTTCAGCTCATACAAGGAGAAGACTGATCAGAGATGCAGCCAAGAGGCCCATGATAACTCTGGATGAACTGCAGAGATCTACAGCTGAGGTGGGAGACTCTGTCCATAGGACAACAATCAGTCGTATATTGCACAAATCTGGCCTTTATGGAAGAGTGGCAAGAAGAAAGCCATTTCTTAAAGATATCCATAAAAAGTGTTATTTAAAGTTTGCCACAAGCCACCTGGGAGACACACCAAACATGTGGAAGAAGGTGCTCTGGTCAGATGAAACCAAAATTGAACTTTTTGGCAACAATGCAAAACGTTATGTTTGGCGTAAAAGCAACACAGCTCATCACCCTGAACACACCATCCCCACTGTCAAACATGGTGGTGGCAGCATCATGGTTTGGCCCTGCTTTTCTTCAGCAGGGACAGGGAAGATGGTTAAAATTGATGGGAAGATGGATGGAGCCAAATACAGGACCATTCTGGAAGAAAACCTGATGGAGTCTGCAAAAGACCTGAGACTGGGACGGAGATTTGTCTTCCAACAAGACAATGATCCAAAACATAAAGCAAAATCTACAATGGAATGGTTCAAAAATAAACATATCCAGGTGTTAGAATGGCCAAGTCAAAGTCCAGACCTGAATCCAATCGAGAATATGTGGAAAGAACTGAAAACTGCTGTTCACAAATGCTCTCCATCCAACCTCACTGAGCTCGAGCTGTTTTGCAAGGAGGAATGGGAAAAAAATTCAGTCTCTCGATGTGCAAAACTGATAGAGACATACCCCAAGCGACTTACAGCTGTAATCGCAGCAAAAGGTGGCGCTACAAAGTATTAACTTAAGGGGGCTGAATAATTTTGCACGCCTAATTTTTCAGTTTTTGATTTGTTAAAAAAGTTTGAAATATCCAATAAATGTTGTTCCACTTCATGATTGTGTCCCACTTGTTGTTGATTCTTCACAAAAAAATACAGTTTTATATCTTTATGTTTGAAGCCTGAAATGTGGCAAAAGGTCGCAAAGTTCAAGGGGGCCGAATACTTTCGCAAGGCACTGTATGTGCCGTTCTACTTTGGGCTTGTTTTGTGAAATCGACTTAAACCTGTTGCTCTTGTGGCCTTGGCCAACAGTGCAGTCTCAGACCCAACATTTTTTAGGCCCTCCTTTTGGCCACAGAGAGAAAATGTTGCTAATTTCCTCCAATTCTACACATTTTGCCATGGGGCTAAGAGACATTTTTTTTACATTTTTTAAGCAATTCTACACATTTTGCCATAGCTTATGACTTGTTCTTGTGCAATCTGAGTGACTCAAACATTATAACAAAATCAATGGGGACCCCATGCAATGCCATTTTTGTAATCTTAGAATTTCTCTCTGTCTAGTTTTTATTTTGGTGAATATTGGGTCTCAAATATACATTTTTTCCCTCAGAACAGCCTCAATTCTTCGGGGCAGGGACTCCACTAGGTGTCGAAAGAATTCGACAGGGATGCTGGCCCATCTTTTCCCACAGTTGTGTCAAGTAGGCTGGATGTCTTTTGGGTGGTGGACTATTCTTGATATACGGAGGAAACTGTTGAGAGTGAAAAACCCAGCATCGTTGCAGTTCTTGACACGAACCGGTGCGCCTGGCACCTACTACCTGGCACGTCAATAATTTTTTTGTTTTTCCCATTCACCCTCTGAATGACACACATACATAATCTATGTCTCAATTGTCTCAAGGCTTACATTTTTTTTACCTGTCTCTTCCCCTTCATCTACACTGATTGAAGTGGATTTAACAAGTGACATCAATAAGGGATCATAGCTTTCACCTGGATTCATCTGGTCAATCTATGTCATGGAAAGAGCAGGTGTTCATAATGTTTTGTATACTCGGCTCCATTATCTTTTCTACATATTTATATCTGGTTTAACTCGTTGAAGTTTACACTGAAAATGATTTACCCTCACAAACATTTTATGAAATAATTTAAAAGACACTTTAATCAAGTGCCTAGCCTATGATAGTAACAGGAGGCACTCATGGGAACTACTTTGAATATCTTGTTGTGTGTGCTAATGTAGTCTTTGTGCCTGCAAGCAACAATTAAATCAAGTCAATGGCTGCTATTGGAACTGGACAATGATGCTGCCATGGCTTTATCTAGCTATTCATGAAACAATCCACATGAGCAGCATTCCATCTAAAATGCGTTTGCACTACTGCGTGTGCACTTCCTCCAGGACTGCCGGCAGAAGAAATGCCATGCAGGCAGAGATGCAAGAGATTGGATTTCACTGAGTTCGCGTCATTAGTTTGCACTATATAGATCAATGTTTTTTCTGTGATCTAATCAACATTATATGAGCCTCTTTTCAATGCAACAAACTAAAACAAATCTAACTTTGCAAGATTGAGTCTGTGATTTTGTTGTTGGCAGAGCCAGAGAGCAATAGTGTAGCCCCACTAGACGGGGATACAAAATTGTGCTTTTCAGATCAGTTCAGATCAGGGGCCTCATTTATAAACGTTGTGTAGGCACAAAAGAAGGCGTAAGCCACTTTCTAAACAAACTTTGGGATTTATAAAAAACAACTTGATGAGAGAATGTGCGGTCCTCCACGAACACTTTTCAAAAATCTATTTCACCTTTATTTTATTTCACACTTTTACCCATAGTACGCACATAAACTGGAGAAATGAGAAACTGCGAGTCTGATGGCAGATGGATGAAACTTGAGAAACACTTTGAAATTGATACCATTGTCTAAAATAAATTCAAATATTAACTATCTCGTATTATAAATGAAGAGTTCCCTGGAATCCACAAAAAAACCCCACAAAAAAACATGATTTAGGATAATAAATACAAACTGAGATATTCTTTTGGGAAAAAGAACCCCTCAAATATGTTGTACAGTTTAATCGGGAATCATGGATCTGTAATTATTAAGCAATACTTGTATGTTATGAAATGTATTCTCATAAATAATACGGTGAACAGTAGGACACATTACATTTAAACTGATGCCGTTTTCGATGCCTCAATCGGGCAGATATGAGTGCACAGTTTCATATATTGTTATCACATGTTCATTGCACAGAACTGTCAATGTGATGATAATGGCCTTGTCATTGTCAGTTACAATCAGTGTAATTTCCACACCTGAAGATGTTACGCAATCAGGTAGCTTTGACAATCAAATGGGTGGGTATAAAAAGGCATGCAATTACAAAGTGTACTGATGCACAATGGCTGCTTTAGCACTGTTGGAAGATTTGGCGAATGGAAGAACTCAGAGAGATTTTCTGGACAATGATAATAAGTGGCTTATGAGCCGGATCCGATTACCAAGAGCTGTTCTCTTGGATCTCTGTGCTGTAGTGGGCCCAGCTTTACAGAGAAGCACCCGCAGAAACCAAGCCGTGCCTGTCCCACTTCAACTCCTTGGCAACCTCGTTAATATTGTCAATGGTGTCTCTTTGTGTTTGCAGGACTGCATCTGTGGGGACATGGCCGCTGGAGGGTTGTGACGCACGAGGTGCAATGGAGAAGCCGGGGCTGTGTCACGGATCCCCCCGGTACTGATGCTCATTCTGTTCACCAGTTCTGGAGGTCTACGTCACCGGCTTTCTAGGCTTCACTGATCGGGATTCAATATCATCAACCCCGGACTGTCTTGTCTGATTACACACACCTGGTTCCCATTTCCCCCGTTTGGATAAGGGGATTGCAAATATAAATGACAATTGTTTTAGATCTACTGTATTTTACCATATGATCGCTGGAGACAATTGTGAAATCAGTCATATGGCAGCAAACTGAAGCATATCAACATATTGTAACGCTCGTCGTTGTAAGAATGGTCGGACCAAGATGCAGCGTGGGGTAGGTTAATCATATTTATTAATGATAACCAGCAACAAAACAAGAAAGAGAAAACCAACGAAACGTACAGCCTTGTAGGGCTAAACGGCAACAATAGAAAACAAGATCCCACAAACTACAGGTGGGAAAAGGCTGCCTAAGTATGATCCCCAATCAGAGACAACGTAGGAAAGGCATACATTTCCCAAAGAAATAGAAAACATTGATTGCCCACCCTAGTCACACCCTGACCTAACCAAATAGAGAATTAAAAGGATCTCTAAGGTCAGGGCGTGACACATATCAACTTTCCCACAGTGACATTTAAGAAATGTTTATACAATTATGCAGAATTTAATTCCAAGGGATGAAACTTGGAGACCCAATCTATAGGCTTCTGTAGCCATGCACAAACGGTAGTATAGCGGCAAACCTACCAAGTTGATTTATGATTTCTATAATGTTTTAATTATATGCTCAGACTTTTCACTTTATTTTTTACAATTCGTATTGTGTTAAATATTAGCCACTATCATTCCATTACATTGTTAGTTTACCTTTCTTTCCTCTGTCATGTGTGGTTGTTCCTGAGTATCGATAGAAATAGTGAATCATATTAGGTTAACGTATTACAAGTTCTGTAATAATTTGGGACATGTAGCCTATTTGAGTCATTATGCACCATACGTAGCAGTTTAAACATGGAGCCTGGACCACGGTTCACAAGGACTTTACCGTTGTAGTCACATTTATGATTAATGAAGATTATTAGGGTAGATTTATAAGAATACTGTTCAACCTCTATTCTATACTTTTCTCACCTTCCAATATCTAATGGAACAATATTGAATATGGCAACTTTCAGAATGAATCAAACCACTGTATGTTTTATTCACAAATATATTTAGTGCATAAAGGCTCTCCAAACATATATAAAAAAAATCATAGATATTTCCGAACCCTACATAATAAACAACATCACAGTATTTTTAAATCTACCAATTGGTGCTGAAAGGAGATGAATATGTGTGTATTTAAATCAGAGGTCGACCGATATCGGCATGGCCGATTAATTAGGGCCGATTTCAAGTTTTCATAACAATCGGTAATCTGCATTTTTGGATGCCGATTATGGCCGATTACATTGCATTCCACGAGGAAACTGTGTGGCAGGCTGACCACCTGTCACGCAAGTGCAGCAAGGAGCCAAGGTAAGTTGCTAGCTAGCATTGATTTTTATAAGATAAATTTAATCTTCACATAATCACTAGTTAACTACACATGGTTGATGATATTACTAGGTTAACTAGCTTGTCCTGCGTTGTATATAACAATAAGGTGCCTGTTAATTTATCATCGAATCACAGCCGACTTCGACAAATGGGGGAGGATTTAACAAAAGCGCATTCGTGAAAAAAGCACAATCGTTGCACAAATGTGCCTAAGCGTAAACATCAATGCCTTTCTTAAAATCAATACACAGAAGGAACTTTTTTTTACCTCCATATTTAGTTAAAAGAAATTCATGTTAGTAGGCAATATTAACCAGGGAAATTGTGTCACTTCTCTTGCATTCATTGTAACAGTTTGGGCCGCCTGGCTCATTGCAAAATAATTTGCCAGAATTTTACATAATTATGACATAACACTGAAGGTTGTGCAATGTAACAGCAATATTTATACTTAGGGTTGCCACCCATTCGATAAAATAAGGAACGGTTCCGTATTTCACTTAAAGAATAAGAATACTTGTTTTCGAAATGATAGTTTCCAGATTTGACCATATTAATGACCAAAGACTTGTATTTCTGTGTTTATTATATTATAATTAAGTCTATGATTTGATATTTGATAGAGCAGTCTGACTGAGGGGTGGTAAGCAGCAGCAGGCTCGTAAGCATTCATTCAAACTACATTTGCCAGCAGCTCTTAACAATGCTTGATGTTTATGTTTATGACTTCAAGCCTATCAACTCCTGAGATTAGGCTGGCAATACTAAAGTGCCTATTAGAACATCCAATAGTCAAAGGTATATGAAATACAAATGGTATAGAGAGAACTAGTCAAAGCATCATAATTGCTATAATAACTACAACCTAAAATTTCTTAACTGGGAATATTGAACCACCAGCATTCATATGTTTTGAGCAAGGAACTGTCAGGATTTGGCCAGGGTTGTTCCGGGTTTTGGTCAGTAGATGCCCCCATTGTGCTTTTTGTCCCTATGTTTTTCCCTTGATCCCCATTATTATTTGCACCTGTGTCTCATTTCCCCTGATTGTATTTAAACCCTTTGTTTCCCTCAGTTCTGTGCTCTGTGTTTGTATGTTAGCACCCTGCCCTAGTGTTCTGTGTGCTCTTGTCGATTCCGGGTGACGTTCTTGTGGTATTCTGTTTTTTGTTTTTGTTTATTTTTTGGTGAGTTTCTTTTGAGGTCTTTTTGTGTTTTTCCTACCACCTTTTGGATTTGCCATTTTTTGTATTTTAGGATTTTTTCTTTATTAAATACACCGTCTTAAGTACTGCTGTGTCTGCCTCATCTTCTGGGTTCTGCTGTCTATTCGTGGCTCAGTTGGTTAAGTGACTGTTTCTCACTCCAGAGACCCAGGTTCGAAACCGGGTCCTGACAGAAACACAGAGCCAAAAATAAACCCAGAGGCAGCCAGTTCCCAGGACCTTTTTGCCACGCTGTCCCACCACCAGGAGACTGTCCAACGCCACGAAGCCGCCCTGGTTCAGCAAGAGGCCTTAATGGCTAGACATTCTCATCTTCTGTCGGAGATGCTGACTTCCATTAAGCAAATATCTGATCGATTACCCCGGCAACAGTTCCCGTCCCAGTACCTCAGGTTCACGTACCCATGGCAGTTAACCCCCTGGCTGAACCTCGTCTTCCACCTCCCCAACGGTTCTCAGGTGATCCAAGTGCTTGTAAAGGGTTTCTCACTCAATGTTCTCTCTCCTTTGAGCTGCAACCCTCGTCGTTTCCCACCGACCGGTCTAAGATCGCATATATCATCACCCTGCTGTCGGAAAAAGCCCTGGCCTGGGCTACTGCTGTGTGGGATGCCCATAGTTCCTGCTGTGCCAGCTACTCTGCCTTTGCTGAGGAATTCAAACGAGTGTTTCAAGGCCCAAGCAGTGGTTCTGACTCAGCCAAACAGCTCCTGACTCTCCATCAAGGTTGGCGCAGCGTTTGCCATCCAGTTCCGCACGGTGGCAGCAGCGAGTGGCTGGAACAACGAGGCGCTCACGGTGTGCTTTCTGAAAGGCCTTTCCGACACTATCCAAGATGAACTGGCCACTCGGGAACCACCGGACAATCTCGAGTCCCTGATCAAGTTGGCCTCACGCATTGACCAGCGTCTGAGAGAGAGAAACTCAACCGTAGACCTCTAGCCCCTATCAGTCCCAGCTCCGAGTCCCCACCTTTATCATCGCTGGCTCCACCGGAACCCATGCAGATTGGACATCTCCCAGGCTGAGAGAGACCGCCGGATGAGGGAATGTCTATATTGCGGCAAACCGGGCCATTTCCGTTCCACGTGTCCCGGGCTCCAGGGAAACGCTCTGTCCCGTACAGACCGGGGGAACTGTAACAAAACATAACCTCCTCCCATCCGTCCAACTCCCGTCTGCTCATTCCAGTCACCCTCTCCTGGGACAACCACAAGCTTCACCTTCAAGCCTTGGTAGACTCTGGAGCCGCAGGTAACTTCATGGATGGTGTCTGGGCGAAGGAGAATGGCGTACCCTCTGAACCTCTAAGTGACCCCATGAGGGTTACTACATTGGATGGAAGCCCTTTGGGATCTGGACTTGTCACTCATGTCACTACCTCCTTGAGACTTTCAGTTTCACAACACCAGGAATTGATGAACTTTCATTTGATCTCCTGTTCCGAGTTCCCTCTCGTCCTTGGATACCCCTGGCTTCACAGCCATAACCCTCACATCGACTGGTCTGTGGGCACTATCAAGCAGTGGGGTCCTACGTGCCAAGCTACTTGCATTTTCCAGAATTCCCGAGTTCTACTCCCGAGTCTTTAGAATCCATCGACCTGACCCGAGTTCCCGAGTGTTACCATGACCTCAAACTGGTGTTTAGCAAACAGAGGGCCACCATGCTACCACCCCATAGACCTTACGATTGCCCCATCGACCTGTTTCCGGGCACTTGCCCCCCAGGGGTCATCTTTTCCCTATCTCCACCCGAACTGCTATGGATACCTACATCAGGACGCTCTGGAAGCAGGCCTCATGCGTCCATCCACCTCCCGCGGGAGCAGGGTTTTTCTTTGTGGCCAAGAAAGACGGTGGGTTACGTCCTTGCATCGACTACCGGGGACTCAATGACATAACCGTCCGTAACCGTTACCCGCTACCCCTTATGGCCACAGCCTTGAGCTGCTCCAGGAAGCAGTTGTTTTCACTAAGCTTGACCTGCGGAAATACCATCTTGTGCGGATCAGACCTGGTGATGGAAGACCGCTTTCAACACGCCTACTGGTCACTATGAATACTTGGTGATGCCCTTCGGCCTGACCAACGCCCCAGCGGTGTTCCAAGCGCTCATAAACGATGTGCTTAGGGATATGCTTAACATATTTGTGTTCGTTTACTTGGATGACATCCTCATCTTTTCGAGCTCCCTTCAAGAACACACTAAGCATGTCAGACAAGTACTCAAACGCCTCCTGGACAGCCATCTGTACGTTAAGCCGGAAAAATGTGAATTCCATTCATCCCGAGTACAATTCCTGGGATTTGTAGTGGAACCCGGTCGAATCCAAATGGACCCTAGGAAGGTAGGGGCGGTAGCGGATTGGCCCACCCCCAAATCCGTTAAGGATGTTCAGCGTTTCCTGGGCTTCACAAACTTTTACCGCAAGTTCATCAAGAACTTCAGTTTGGTGGCAGCTCCTCTCTCAGCTTTAACCAAAGGTGGCAATGCAAGGTTTTTTGGGGAAGAGAAGCTGAGACGGCCTTCCAAGGACTCAAGCAGCGCATCCTCTCTGCTCCCATCCTGATACTACCGACTACGGATGAACCATTTGTGGTGGAGTTAGACGCATCAGAGGTTGGTGTTGGAGCTGTCCTGTCTCAGAGGGGTGAAGACAAGAAGCTTCATCCGTGCGCTTTCTTCTCACACCGCTTACCCCGACTGAGAGGAACTACGATGTGGGGATCGTGAACTCCTAGCGGTTAAGATGGCATTGAAGGAATGGAGACACTGGCTCGAGGGGGCTTCTCACCCGTTTCAAGTGCTTACGGACCACAAAAATCTGGAGTATATCCAGCAGGCGAAGCGATTGAACTCTAGACAAGCTAGATGGTCTCTTTTCTTCAATCGATTCCAGTTTATCCTCACCTATCGGCCCGGGTCGAAGAATCTCAAACCGGATGCCCTGTCCCGAGTCTACGCTCCTGCCATTCGAGATGACACGGACATGCCTGTCCTTCCTGCTGCTAAGATTGTGGCTCCGATCTCGTGGCAAGTTGAGGATACCGTGAGACGTGCTCAAGCTAGCGAACCGGACCCTAAAGGAGGCCCTACCAATCGGTTGTTTGTCCCCAAGGCAGTGAGGACTCAGGTCCTTCTGTGGGGGCACACCTCTCGCCTCACCTGTCATCCGGGCGTAGGTCGCACCTTGGAGTTCATCCAGCGTAAGTTCTGGTGGCCTACCATAAGAGAAGACGTTGCCACTTTCATCAATGCCTGCCCCGTGTGCTGCCAGGGCAAATCTTCTCACCTCCGCCCTCAAGGACTCCTTCACCCTTTACCTGTTCCCCACAGACCCTGGTCCCATATCTCATTGGACTTTATTACTGGACTTCCTCCATCCCATGGCAATACTACTATCCTAGTCATAATCGACAGGTTTTCAAAGGCGGCCAGGTTCGTCCCTCTGACTAAGTTACCTTCTGCCAAGGAAACGGCTGAGTTGGTAATTAATCATGTGTTCCGAGTCTTCGGCATTCCTCAAGATGTGGTTTCTGACAGAGGTCCCCAGTTCGCCTCAAGGTTTTGGAAGGCCTTCTGCCAACTCATGGGGGCTTCTGCCAGTCTATCTTCAGGGTACCATCCGGAGTCCAACGGCCAAACAGAGAGGATGAATCAAGAGCTGGAAACCACCCTCCGATGTATGACTCGTGACAACCCGTCCACATGGTCATCCTTTATTGTTTGGGCCGAATGCGCACAACACCTTGCGCTCCTCCTCCACTGGTATGTCCCCGCACGTTGCTCCTCCATTGTTCCCGGACCAGGAGGCAAAAGTCAGAGTGCCTTCAGCCTTGAGGTTCGTCAGACGCTGTCGGCTTATGTGGAGGAAGACCCGTCTTAATCTGATGCGTTCCTCACAGAGGTATCAACAACAAGCCAACAGACGTCGCCGTCCCGGGCCTACCCTGCGCCCCGGCCAGAGAGTCTGGCTCTCCACAAGAGACTTACCTCTACGGGTGGAGTCTCGCAAGCTGTCCCAAAAATACATCGGTCCCTTCAAGGTTGCCAGGAGAGTTAACCCAGTTTCTTATCGCCTACACTTACCCAGATCCCTTAAGATTAATCCCACATTTCATGTGTCATTGTTAAAACCTGTTGTTTTCTCCCCTTGTCCCGGCAGACAGACCTCCCCCTCCGCCTCGTGTCATTGGAGGCCAGCCGGCTTATACCGTCCACCGGATACTGGATTCCGCCGGGTGCAGCGGTCCTGGCAGTATCTGGTGGACTGGGAAGGCTGGTCCTGAGGAGCGCTCCTGGGTTCCTGCCAAAGACATCCTGGACCCTGACCTCATTCGTCAGTTCAGGGTCCTCCACCCTGAGAGAGCTGGTAGGAACGTCAGGAGCCGTTCCTAGGGGGGATTCTGTCAGGATTTGGCCAGGGTTGTTCCGGGTTTTGGTCAGTAGATGCCCCCATTGTGCTTTTTGTCCCTATGTTTTTCCCTTGATCCCCATTATTATTTGCATCTGTGTCTCGTTTCCCCTGATTGTATTTAAACCCTTTGTTTCCCTCAGTTCTGTGCTCTGTGTTTGTATGTTAGCACCCTGCCCTAGTGTTCTGTGTGCTCTTGTCGATTCCGGGTGACGTTCTTGTGGTATTCTGTTTTTTGTTTTTGTTTATTTTTTGGTGAGTTTCTTTTGAGGTCTTTTTGTGTTTTTCCTACCACCTTTTGGATTTGCCATTTTTTGTATTTTAGGATTTTTTCTTTATTAAATACACCGTCTTAAGTACTGCTGTGTCTGCCTCATCTTCTGGGTTCTGCTGTCTATTCGTGGCTCAGTTGGTTAAGTGACTGTTTCTCACTCCGGAGACCCAGGTTCGAAACCGGGTCCTGACAGGAACTTAAAATTTCTTAAGGTATAGGTGTCCCGTCAGCGGGACAACTTCCGGTGAAAGTCGAGGACACGCAATTCAAATAAATAATCCTAAAAATTATGGATAGTAAACATCTAGGTACATACAATTGTTTTACATAGGTTAAAAGCTTAAATTCTTGTTAATCTAACTGTATTATCCAATTTACAATAGGCTTTACAACGAAAGCATGCCATGCGATTGTTTGAGGATGCTTCGTAAAATCACAAATAGCGATTAAATATTCATTTACTTCTTCCTCTGATTTGCAATACCAAGGGTCCCAGCTACAACATGCATGGTCATTTTGTTAGATAAAATCGTTCTTTTATATCCCCAAAAGTCTGTTTAGTTGGCGCCATCGATTTGAGTAATCCACTTCTTCAACATGCAGAGAAAGGAATCCAAAAAGCTACTGCTAAACTTCGTTAAAACAAGTCAAAATAAATTTCTATCTAATCCTCAGGTACCCTAAAATGTAATTAAACTATAATATTTCATACGGAAAGATGTATGTTCAATAGAAAAGTAAAATTAGCAAGTGCGCATCCTCTTCATCGCAAAGACTGATTTCCAACTCTGACTCCCTGTACCAAAACTCAAAATTCTTCCTCGTTTTGGAAGAAGCAAGCCTGAAACCTTGAACAAAGACTGTTGACATCTAGTGGAAGCGATAGGAATTGCAATGTGGGAGCTGGAATTGCATAGCACCCATAGCTTTCCATTGAAAGAGCATGGGCTCTCAAAATAAATAATATTCCGTCTGGTTTTTCTTTGGATTATCTCCTACCATATTAATTGTGCTATAGTCTCATACATTATTTTAACATTTCTACAAACGTCAAGGTGTTTTCTATCCAATAGTACCAATTATATGCATATCCTGGCTTCTGCGCCTGAGTGACAAGCAGTTTACTTTGTGCACGTCAGTTAGACAGGAAGTGGAGAAAAATAGACCTTACGTTAGCTTTTTTACATGGCACATATTGTACTTTTACTTTCTTCTCCAACACTGGGTTTTTGCATTATTTAAACCAAATTGAGCGTGTTTCCTTATTTATTTGAGACTGAATAGATTTTATTTATGTATTATATTAAGTTAAATAAAAGTGTTCAATGTTCATTCAGTAGTGTTGTAATTGTCATTATTACAAATATATATATATATATACATCTGCCGATTAATCAGTATCGGCTTTTTTTGGTCCTGCAATAATCGGTATCGGCGCTGAAAAATCATAATCGGTCAAACTCTAATTTAAATTACTTTCTTTCATTGATCACTAATATTCTGAACCGTTCTCTCCACATATTCTAGTGAGTCTGTAGAGAACTCAAATTAAAAGTACACCCAATTTAAAGGGATGGCTTTAGATAAATGTACTGAAAACCCTATTGAATTAAATCTGAAACAAGGAATTATGTTAGCCACGCCTGTAAAGCCTGTTACACACCTGCATAAGGTACGTTTGAATACCAACTACTGAGAAGTGAGAAGGAAAGGTGTGTGTAGGAAAGGCATACATTTCCCTAAAAGCACAGCTCACATGGCAAGAGAACTATGTATGCCTTTTCTACACACACCTTTCCTTCTCACTTGTATGACACACTGGATGATGAATTTAAGAAACATTTGGAATACAATTTTTTCTCCACAATAGTTCAACTTTTGTTAATCAGTTGTTCTCTACACCTTGGTTTTGTAAGTTAAGCTGGTATGATGTGGTATGGAAATGAGCAGAACCTGAGGCAGTTCAAAGTCCAAGTTAGACAGATACAATGACACATGCAATCTCCTCGTTTGTATTATGATATAATAAAGAGAGTAGTTGTGAGAAAAGCTGTGTTTAATTTGCAATTGAAATAAATTCCAGTATGGTAATAAGCAGATACAATATATATGTTAAGTTCACAATTAAAGTCCACGTGTGCTTTATCCTGACGTTGCTCTCTAATCAGAAGCATACATTATCTGATTTGATCATCTGGAGCCTTCATTTACATAATTACAAATCAGGTATAAAATGTAGACTTTTACAAAAGTTGCATATAAAATATAGTCAACCCATGCCCTCCCAAGGAAAGCATCCTTCATTTAGGGTCACTTCCAAAACAAGTGCTCGTTTTGGTAAACAAAGTGATACAGAAAAGTTAAGTAAGGTTGCAGAAACAAAATTGATGAGAACAAGTGAAAAAAAGGCAGAACATTTGAGCTAGTGTCATCAGCGTATGTTGATGCTGTAGTGTCATCAGCTTATGTTGATGCTGTAGTGTCATCAGCCTATGTTGATGCTGTAGTGTCATCAGCCTATGTTGATGCTGTAGTGTCATCAGCCTATGTTGATGCTGTAGTGTCATCAGCCTATGTTGATGCTGTAGTGTCATCAGCCTATGTTGATGCTGTAGTGTCATCAGCCTATGTTGATGCTGTAGTGTCATCAGCCTATGTTGATGCTGTAGTGTCATCAGCCTATGTTGATGCTGTAGTGTCATCAGCCTATGTTGCCTATGTTGATGCTGTAGTGTCATCAGCCTATGTTGATGCTGTAGTGTCATCAGCCTATGTTGATGCTGTAGTGTCATCAGCCTATGTTGATGCTGTAGTGTCATCAGCCTATGTTGATGGTGTAGTGTCATCAGACAATGTTAATGGTGTAGTGTCATCAACCAATTTGTCATGATGGTTGACGGTGTAGTGTCATCAACCAATTTGTCATGATGGTTGATGGTGTAGTGTCATCAACCCATCCCCATTAGAAGAAGTTATGATGATGCATATGGGGCATCTCATATGGTTCAGTATATTGCATAGCTACTACTGTATGTCTGCTAACACAATCATATGTCCTACACATTAACATTATAGTTTAGGAGAATAGTAAATGATTGTATCATTTCATTGGGGTTAAATTCGAGATCATTTCAGATACATGAAGTCAACTCAGTTGATGGCCAGTTGATGGCCAGTTGATGGCCTATGCTTCTCATGGGGCAATGGGCCTAAATTAAGTAACTCAGAAATCATATACAGTTGATGAAAACTCAAACATATGCTCTACACCCTCCTGACATAAAACACACATCATACGTTTCCATCCATTGTTGCTGGGAAATCTGCACTGACTAGAACATACACATAATGTGCATATATCTGAATTGGCATGTACCCTATGGCTGACAATTAAAATGCATTACAGCACTCTATAGGAAAAATTACAAAATGATATTCATGTAATGTAATAGATCGTCATGTATTGTATATTGGAAGCTAAGTCAAGAGATGTTTTGGTTTGAAAATGAATGAAAATCAAGAAATCCCTGCCCCTCTACAGAGGACAACAGACAGCAGCACCTTCACAGTTGGTATCTTTAAGGGAGTTTGCCATGGGAACAGGGGAGCAGGTTTAATCCCCCCTGGTGAGTTATTGTGAAACACAGGCAGCAACTTTCTCTGGAGCTCAGCAGTGGGGAGATACAGGGAGTGACATTAAAAGCCTTGAAATGGGCTGTTAGTGTGTCCCTGCTGCTCTATAAGGGGCTGACCTAAACCACTGGTGTGAGGAGGTTCCACAACAGTTCACCATCACAAAATAGCACCCATCTACATTCACACAAGTCAATGTACAAAAGTCTCAAGTGGCTCTTTTTGATCATTATTTTCCATTTCGATTTAAAATAGAAAGTCCTAGATCCGGTCTGGTATTCTTGTATGCTCCACAATGAATCTTAAACTAGATTATCTAGACCTTTATCAGGGTCCTGATGAATGTTCTGATTGACACAAACTTTGGTTCAAGATCCATTAAATCTATTGTGGAGTATACAGGACCATCACTGTGCTGGAGTAAATGGTGTGAAAACTACCCTCTTTTCAACCCATTATTTTAATCATGTTAGTTATGAACATAAATCCCCATTTCATTCTTCTACCCTTATTTCTCCTCCAATCACACACCGTCGTTACAGTACGGTAGTCAGTAACAGGTGTGTAACAACCAGGTTATTACGGTACAGTACTTATTTCTTTCAGTTGCCAGTTGCCACTGACAGAAGATGGTACATGATGAATATTAGCAATAACATAAGTGTATGAGGTCCCAGCAAACAGTTTGCAGTGGAAGCACAGACAGACAAACATTTAATTTAATATTTTTGTGCAGGATATTCCTCCATGGCTACATCAATAGAAAATCAAGGACAGCATACAACCAAGAAAGATGCTTGACATGTTTGTGGAATAAATATGATCACAATACAGCAGTTGTACCTCTCCATTGTACACAGTCTGCATAGATTCATGTACACACAAAGACAATACGTCAATAAACATCAGTGTTAACAGAGGGTACATGATGCCCTTCAGAAACAGCAGCTCTGGTGACTATACTACAGAGACCTGGTGACCGTCTGGATGTGATGTGTGTCAATCAATAGCGTGGTTGCAGTGTTCAACAAACAATCATTCTGAACTGTCACAGAGGCACTTACATTAAACAGAAGACTATGACAGACAGTTAACTGTTACGCACTTCTTTACTGTTGGCAAAGCCTCCCCTAAGAACCTGTCTTATAGTAACACCGTGACTATTCCTCTGCTCTGGCAGTGGTGGCCAGACTGCTCAGCTCACACTAACATGCTAACCCTGACAGTAGCATTGGCACAAACTCTAAATAAAGAGACACACACGCCAGATAACTCTACTGCTGTGGCAGCAGCCAGTTAGCCTAGCGGTGCGGAGGGAGTCAGAAGCAGGACTCGGGGACGGGTCTCTGCTGCCTGCCCAGGGAGGTGGTGCTGTAGCGTGCCCGCTGCAGGGTGGCATAGCTGGGCTTGTCTGTGGCCAGGCTGCTGCGGGGGGCCGGGGGAGCTACCTGCCCGTTCCTCTGCAGAGAGGCACACCTGCGCAGGGTCAAGTCCAGTTTGGTCTGGATGTTACTGGAGCTGTGGGCACGCTTGATGTCAGCAGCAGAGCTGTGACTCCCTGCCCTCCCGTTGACATGCTGCCCTTTGCTGTGACGGCAGTCACATCTAGGGGCGCCGTTGGCCCTCTTTTCCTCCAGCGCTACACCGTTCAGGGTCCCATTGGAGAGGGAGAGTTCAGACAAACTACCGTTTGCCACCTTGCTGGTTCGTCCGTGGCCATTGGCCCGGACCACCTCCCCCTTGCTAGGTGTCCTCTGAGTGTCTTTCTTCAGGAAGCCTGATTTGAAAAAGGACAAGAAGCTGTCGTGGCTCCTTACCTCCTGACCCCTCATCCCCTTCCTCTCCACAGGCTGTAGACCAGCCTGCAGCACCCCTACCCTGGAGGTCAGCCCTGCCTGGGCCTTGGGCCTCTTCAGTGTGGAGTCCCTACTTGGGGGGGCACTGTGGCTGATGTGGACCCCATCAGTAGAGCCTCTATGGGGGTGAGGGTCCAGGATCCTGCCCTGGTCCTGCCTGAACCTCTTGGAGGACCTCCGGCCAAGAGAGCTGTCATCCCTGGCTTTAGTGGTAATACTGAGCCCCAGGCTGGAGCGCCTCTCTATGGCAGGCCTGCTTTGGCCCTCTGGTACTCTTGGGGAGTCGCAGGCCTCAGAGTTGGACCTGTCCATGCAGCTCAGGCTGCTGACACTGTGGGAGCTGCCCAGGTCCCTGTGCCCACCCTGGGGCGGGGTGGCCACTAGGGTGATGATGGGGTCCTTGGTGCACCGCGGCCTGCGCCCTGACTCCAGGTACTCCACCAGCTCCCCTCGCCTGGGGGCGGAGGGTTTGGGGCGGTCCTTGGAACCAAAGGACCAGCGCAGGGGCAGCACTTTGCTCAGGGTTTCCTTGGTCTTAGTGGGTGACCTCATGCTCACGCTCCTGCCCTGAGTGCCTCGGACAAATGGCTTATTCTCAAACCCATCTGGACCCAGAAGAAAAACAAACACAGTTAGGATTTTTCCTCACATTCCTCCTCTTTTTTAATGGTTTATTGATCGACTTACCTACGTAATCATCTGCTTTTTAATTATGTAATTATCTCAAAGATATAATCCTCTTTGAGAAAAAAAACAGAACTTCAAACCAATCAGGCACAGCGAACCATAGTGGTTTTATTTATTTAGAGACAGACTGGGGAAATGGTGTCCAAATGTGCTACTCACCTGTCTCTGTTTTGAGAGGCTTGTCCTCGAACACAGGGAGCTCTGGGGATTCGGGGGTTGGTGTGGGGCCAGGAGGGCCAGAGGTGGACCCCCCAGAGTACAGGCTGCCCCTCTTACTGTCCCGCGTCAGGCGGATCAGCCAGTGGTCTGACGTGGAGGAGCTGGTGGAGCCTGTAGAAGTAGAAGAACACTGCTATAGAGAGCAAAGTGCCATCTACTGGACTCTCAACACAGCTAATACATACAAACCTGTCTCCTTTTCCTAGAGGGGGACAGTAGGCGTCCGCATGCTTCCCAGCCGAAACATTTCGGGAAGAGTTTGTGCATATATTATGACAACATTTTGTTAGCTGTTGTTAGTTTGGAAGCCTATGCCCCTTCGTCGGAGATTGGTCAACAGTAGGGATTCTTCAATAAACTTTTTCATTGTGAAATAGTGCACCAAACATCTTAGTTAGATGTAAAAATGCACGACTAAGATCTCCTCTGCAAAAACGTCAAAATGAATGATAGATTTCTTGAGTTATCTTAGATAAATTCTGACTTTTGAGGAAGTGTATACTGGCTACAGCGTCTCAAGAGGGACAATTGCCGCTATTGCAGCTTTTTTCTCGTTTTTAAGCAAGTCTTTTAAGGGAGTATGCAATGCACAGACGTTCCCTTTGCCTATCCGAGTTCTGCTAGGAGCAAACCAAACCTAGTTTACTGTACCTCAATCCTATGATGGACAAGGTCATTACACACTGCCAATCATACACTCTTTTGATTTCAACATTAATGCTTAAAATTAGAAAAATGTCTGGATGCTGTCTGTGAAGTACCATTCATTATTGGGCAACGAAAGCAATCATTTCACCAATAATGGATTTCAGAAGCCTTATTTCCATTACATGGGCTTACTTTCAACTGAAGACCTCTAAAGGTCAGTATTCTTCCAGAACCAATTGGTATATATCATCTATTAAAATGACACAATAGGACTGCGGAACATATTGCAGACTGTGGGTTAATTAATGGACTTGTCAACATGGCTCACCTCTGAGAGAGGAGCAGGCTGACCATGGAGGGATGGTGTTGCGTCTCTGGTAGAAGAGGATGTAAGCTCCCCGTGTGCACACCTCCCCCTCTGTGACTGGCTCTGCACTGCTGTCATCATACCCATACCACTGGGCGTCCAATGAGTTCCTGCAGAACGCTGCACAGAGACACAGACACCTGTTCAGACACGCACAACAGTGTGTACTTACATACATACTAAACAAACCACCACCATGTCTTTATTATCATCATCATCAAACACATTTTTGGACTTGATCTCACTTCAAGACACCTTGCTGATTAAAGACCACTTTCAATGAGATTGATATTTCATAGAACATTTACAGGATGTGAATATGACAGCCAGACAGTCCATCCATACAAACCTGTGTAATGTCCCCCGTGCATGCCTCCGTGATGGTTACACACGGCATAGAGGTCATATAGGAAGTCTGGAGGGACCACGTCGGGTGGGCAGGGCTGTTTCCAGGCCGGGTGCAGGGGGCTAGGGAGCAGAGCACCGTGGGGGGGCAGAGGACAGTGGGGGGGCAGCCGGGTGCTCTGACTCCTCTTCACCACATGGGGCGCCATGTCTAGGCCGTCCAGGGGGAAGTGCACCAGCGTGGCCAGCTTGTTGCGGCGCTCGCCCACCTGCCGGAAGCGCTTAAGGTGGAGGATGAGGATGTCAGGCAGCGTCCACAGGCTCATCTTCACCATGCCCTGCTGCAGCTGCTTACAGTGGGGACATTTCCATGCATCGTCTGGGGCCAGCTGGCAGAGAGAGAGAGAGAGAGAGAGAGAGAGAGAGCGAGAGAGAGAATTCATCCATGTAAAAAAAAAAAAAATGAAATCTTGTCCCTCAATCAACCTTTTACATTTTTGTATTGTAATTTCAGAAAATGTCCATAATATATCTGCCGCTAATTGTTGAATGATAATGTTTCACAGTATTACTTACCCACCAGTCTTGTGATTGGCTGTGTGCTTTTCCTATTGATATCTCCCGCCGGAGCGGCAGCTGCTCCGACTTTGTGGCTGTATTATCTAGCGAAAATCATTCATTTCCTGGTTGTAAAAAATTCTACACTGTTTGCTCAATTTCAGTTTATGTGACAAATCAAGCACTGAATAGTGTAGGGAATCATTGTACAATCTAAATCGCTGTGAAATATATTTTCAATAACCAAAAATATTGTTTTTCCAGCAGCTTGAAGCTGGTGGACAATGTTTAAGACATGAAATGTGGTCTGATACAGGTTGCGGTGGTCTTCAGTGATAGCTCTGTGCATGAGACCGTGTCTGTTTCATCAGAACAGTATGTGAAGCCTAATTTATCAGTCACTTTCACAACCTGTTGCTGGGGCGACCGCCTCCGGCACTCTAATCCCTCTGATTAGTGTGCATGAAGAAGAGTGGAGGAAGGAGATGGAGGCAGCTGTATCCAATAACCTTCAGTCGAGGATACTAATCTGGTCACGAATGGAGCTAAAGAAAGCTTAATCATTTGCCTCATGAATGGCAATGAGAAATTATTCACTCCTATCAGAAGTAGACATAGGACACAAACAATGCTCAGGAAGAAACTAAAAGAAGGCTCTTGAGGAGGACATGTTCTAGACATCTATCGCACATGTCAACTTCATAAGCGTATTACATAAACCAAATTACAGGCTTTGAAGTTCCTGTACACCTCTATTACCTAACTAATATGGTCCAAGCACACCAGGACAGTCGTGAAGAGGGCACGACAAAACCTATTCCCCCTCAGGAGACTGAAAAGATTTGGCATGGGTCCTCAGATCCTCAAAAGGTTCTACAGCTGCATCATCGAGAGCATCCTGACGGGTTGGATCACTGCACGGTATATCCACTGCTCGGCTTCCGACCGCAAGGCACTACAGAGGGTAGTGCGTACGGCCCAGTACATCACCGGGGCCAAGCTTCCTGCCATCCAGGACCTCTACACCAGGCGGTGTCAGAGGAAGGCCCTAAAAAGCCATCCTAGTAATAGACTATTCTCTCTGCTACCGCATGGTAAGCGGTACCGGAGCTCCAAGTCTAGGTCCAAGAGGCTTCTAAACAGCTTCTACCCCCAAGCCATAAGACTCCTGACCATCTAATCAAATGGCCACACAAACTATTTGCATTGCAGAAAAGGATGTCATGGCTTTAGAAGTTTCTGAATGTATTTTTCTTAACTGCTAATTGACATCATTTGAGTCAATTGGAGGTGTACCTGTGGATGTATTTCAAGGCCTACCTTTATACTCATTGCCTCTTTGCTTGACATCATGGGAAAATCTAAAGAAATCAGCCAGGACTTCAGAAAACAAATCTTACTTTTTGGAGAAATGTCCTCTGGTCTGATGAAACAAAAATAGAACTATTTGGCCATAATGACCACCGTTATGTTTGGAGGAAAAAGGGGGAGGCTTGCAAGCCGAAGAACAACATCCCAACAGTCAAGCACAGGGTGGCAGCATCATGTTTTGGTGGTGCTTTGCTGTAGGAGGGACTGGTGCACCTCAAAAAATAGATGGCATCATGAGGAAGTAAAATTATGTGGATATATTGAAGCAACATTTCAAGACATCAGTAAGGAAGTTAAAGCTTGGTCACAAATGGGTCTTCCAAATGGACAATGACCCCAAGCATACTTCCAAAGTTGTGGCAAAATGGCTTGAGGACAACAAAGTCAAGGTATTGGAGTGGCCATCACAAAGCTCTGACCTCATTCCAATAGAAAATTTGATGGGCAGAACTGAAAAAGCGTTTGTGAGCAAGGAGGCCTACAAACCTGACTCAGTCACATCAGCTCTGTCAGGAGGAATGGGCTAAAATTCACCCAACTTATTGTGGGAAGCTTGTGGAAGGCCACCCAAAACGTTTGACCCAAGTTAAACAATTTAAAGGCAATGCTACCAAATACTAATTGAGTGTATGTAAACTTCTGACCCACTGGGAATGTGATGAAAGAAATAAAAGCTGAAATAAATCATTCTCTCTACTATTATTCTGACATTTCACATTCTTAAAATGATGTGGTGATCCTAACTGACCTAAGACAGGCAATTTTTACTAGGATTAAATGTCAGCAATTGTGAAAAACTGAGTTTAAATGTATTTGGCTAAGGTGTACAGTATGTAAAATTCCGACTTCAACTGTACATACTACCTCAATTACCTCGACTAACCGGTGCCCCCGCACATTGACTCTGTACCTGCCACGCCCTGATCTGTTTCACCTGTCTTCTCCAGGTGTCGCCCATCTTCCCCACTTATCCTCTGGGTATTTATACCTGTGTTTTCTGTCTGTCTGTGCCAGTTGGTCTTGTTTGTCAAGCTTACCAGCGTTTGTTCCTGTCAGCTTCTGTCTTTTCCCAGCCTCTCTTTTTCTCGTCCTCCTGGCTTTTGACCCTTGCCTGTCCTGACCCTGTCCCCCCCACGCCTGACCACTCTGCCTGTCCCAGTACCTTTGCTCCTACTCTGGATTATCGACCCCTGCCTGCCTTGACCTGCGTTTGCCTGCCCCTTCACAGTCTGCACTTGGGTCTTACCTTGATACCTGATAGTACCGGTACCCCCTGTATATACCCCCTGACTTGCTATTGTTATTTTACTGCTGCGCTTAAATGATTTGTTAATATTATTTCTTCTTTTCTTCTTCTTAACTGCATGGTTGGTTAAGGGCTTGTAAGTAAGCATTTCACTGTACACCTATTGTATTCGGTACATGTGACAAATAAAATTAGATTTGATTTGGATATTCAGAACGTTACCTTAAACAACCTCATGTTTATTTATTTATTTTTAATTTGCAAAAATGTATTTGTACCTTTATTTAACTAGGCAAGTCAGTTAAGAACAAATTCTTAGTTTCAATGACGGCCTAGGAACAAGGTGTGGCGGGGCATGGAGATGGGGCATGACTGTAAGCAATATATTGTGGTACAGTATAACTGGGAGCAGGAAGATCAATCAAGCATTCGAAGGGAAAGACGTAATCTGATTCATAAGTCGTTTAGACACCGATCTGGGTGTAGGTACAGTTAAGCGAGAGCATACAGTTCCCAGCAGAAACACAGTCCATTCACAGCTCTAATAGAATACCAACACTCCACGGACGGGAAAATAAGAGCCCAATTGGCAAGATTAATTCCACCTCAAGTCATCTTGATTGATTCGACTGAAGGCAGATTTTGTTCTTGGCATCATACCACAGCATTCATATCCTTTGATGTTACTGTTGACATTGCATCTTATAACACTGGGGGGTCTGTAAGAAGCATTATGGATTCCATAATGATGTCCTTAAAGGGATTGTTCACCCAAATAACAAATGTGCATCTTATTTTTAAGGTAGCATAAGATTCATGTATTTGTAATTTGGATGAATTTCCCTTAAAGGACTGTTTCAAACTAGAGGCAGTCAGTCTCCCCTATAAACAAAAATACAGTATATGATGAAAATTACAGGTAGGAAGGATTTCCTTGCTCCTCGTCAGTCATTCAGTCAGTGGGTACATAAGGCTCTATGACACATGTCACTCATTCCACTGAGGGCTGAGTGTCTGCGGGTTTACGCTGCTCCCTTGGACTTAATTTATGAATTAAGGTCACTCATTAGTAAGGGACTCAACTCACTTGGTTGTCTAGGGCTTCATTGAAAGGAAAAAACTAAAACCAGCAGACACAAGGCCCTCCGTGGAATGAGTTTGACACCCCTGTAGACTATAGTGAGACAACAGATTGTACTCAGCAGTGGTTGTTGCCTGACCGTAGGAGGAGATAATGTACCTGTTCCTCTTTAGTGTAGAGCTGAAAGCACTCGTCCAGGGTACAACTGTGCTGCTGGACGTGCTGCTGATGCTGGCCTCTCACACTCTCAGCATCCTTCACCACCTCCTCCTGGATGTTCCCAAACAGGCTGCAGGAGACCGACAACACGCAGACAGACAGACATGCAGACAGACAGACAGACAGACAGACAGACAGACAGACAGACAGACAGACAGACAGACAGAGAGTTGGGAACATGCACAGAGAGAGAAAGAGGCTGCCAGGTATTAATAAAATAAGGCATGTGCAGCAGCATACATACTTTTTTATGATTACAGTTGGTCTATAATAATTCAGGGCTAGAAGGTTATAGACTGTCACTGAGAATGACTGACCAGTCTTTGATTCTGTGTTCCCACTCGATGATGAGCTTCACATGGGGTGGTCCGCCTGAGCCACAGAGATTAAGAGCTCTGGGAACAAAGGGGTCAAAGGTCATCAGATTAGCGAGGTAAAACTTCAGCATAATCCCCTACTGTCCATCTATTATTCAGGTGGTATGTACATTTTGTTATGGTGCTTTTCCATTGAGTCTTACCCTCCTCACCAGTGGGCCACCAGTGTTTTGTGTTAATGTAGGCCAGCGTTTCCCAAACTAGGGGTCGCAACCCCATGTGTGGTCTCCAGATTTGAAAATGGTGTCACAAGAGAAAAATCATGCTTGGTTCATAGAACTGGGGCTATGTCAGTAACCTCCGGTAGCCGCTAGATGTGGTTGTAATAAACAGTCAGGTTTCTGTTTTCTTCCTACAAATGTGGCTCTATCCTTTGAACGGTTTAAGATACAAAATATTATGACCCCATCACTGAAAGATAAGACTCTCAGGAACACATGTGTGTCTGTTTCCCTCTACAATGCCCACAAGCCTTATTAGAACAGAGTGGACAAGATCAGGCACTAAATCAGGGAAAAAGAACATCATCAATGATTGTTATTTTCTGTACAGAAGATCATAGAAAATGATTACTGTCACAAGTATTATCAGACTGATTTGTAATACATTGTCATAGCCCCAATTAAATAAGTAAATATTGGCTGTTAATTTCATCACTTTTTTTTTTTTACAATGGTGTTGTCACAAAACAATGTTTATATCAAAATGGGGTCGTGGGCCAAACCAGTTTGGGAACCCCTGGTGTAAACTCTAGAGTTATTGTGTTTCCATTAGGAGTGTGGCACTAAATACTTATGACGAGCAGAATGATCAAGCTCTGCATCATTCAAGAATACTGTAGTTTTGTGAGAAGGTGTTAGAGTTCAGAATTAGCCATCATGTAAATGCCAGCTGAAAAGTACCCAGGGCTTTGCCATGGCTCCAAGTCAGAGCAGAGCCATGGCCTCGTGAGACATAGGTGCCAGCCCACATAGATGGAAACAGAAAAGTCTGAGCCTTCTGGGTTAAACACTGGAGTAAATCCCCATTGGAAATGCGGCATCAAGACCTTTTCAGAGAGGGCCGTTGTGCAGCAGCATGTATTTATAGACTCTGTACAGCCACTAGGTGTCAGCAGGACCTTACAATTAAACATCCACCACACTGGGATTCAAAAAAAGGATCAGATCATGGATTTGTAGATAGTGCTTTCAGAAGTGTGTTTTCAGAGGCTGAATAAACAGAATATCCACACACTATTCACACAACAACATATGTTTAAAGCACAATCGATGGTAAGAAAGTAGTTGAAGACAAAAGGAATGCCCGCAACTCTGGTATGCTCCCATGGTGATTTAATCACACACAATAAAGACGACCTTTTGATCCGTGTTGGATCTTCGTCCGGTCAAGAAAGTAGTTAAACATGAGCTTTTCATTCAGAGTCTGTGTTAACGTTACTGTAGGCCCCTTGAAACCCTGACAGCATTGGATATCATCATGTTGGGGTCCTTTCCCTTTCCTTTCCTAAAGCATGTTATGAATCAGATTGATTTAAGGTAAAAGTCGAGTTTTATGTGCCTTACTAAACCCTAACAGCTGAAGCAATGAATGAGGCTATTCTTGGTGTGATAGAGCCCCACCAGAAACCCAGCTCCACTAATTGGGTCAGTTATAAATAGGATTTAAATGATATGTGGGATTTTAAACAATTTGTGACAGATTAATTGGGGATTTTCCTTAATGCTAGTCATGAGCAGTAGAAGAGTTGGAATGGGGACAGAGAAACAATTTATTTTTCAGTCTCTACTACAATGAAGCATGTTTTCTTGACTCAAGTCTTCTATGACAGTTGTGCTTTTATAATGGCCTCTAGAGATCCATCCAGTCTCAAAACGACTCAATTAAACACTATTTGAATTCAGAAATATCTCTCAGAGCATTTGGCAAGATTGTCTACAGTTTTCTTGGCAGAGAGTAGAGTAGTAAGTTCACTATCACAATGTCTATGACTGTTTGTAGGAATCTTGTGCTCTGGGCGTCCCTCAGGTAAACTACATTATATTCTGGGCTGAGAGTCAATCAAAGCCAGTTGAACTCTTCAAGCAAACACTTCAAACAGAATTTCATTACACAGTGCTCTTCATGGCTATGGGGTGCCTCTCAGTATGAGCCCTGGAGATTTCAGATCTGTAGAGACAGTACATGTATCTCTCCACAGGCTATAGATGCTTTCATTTACCACCATCACAGCCTCTATTATGACTCTACACAGCCCTGCCCGTGATGAAGGCTGGCTATGGACACCGACAAAATATCAACCAAATAAATGCATCTATGCTGGTCAAAGGAGCACAGTCGGATAGCAGACAACCTATATGCTGGAAGAAGAATTTTCCTTCCTATCGCTTTATTTTCCAAAGTAAGGGAAAGCTATTGATTGAAATGCTAAATGCTTTTACTGATGGTGTTGTTAAAGGTTAAACAAAATCACATAAACCTTTGAGGGGCACTCGTGCAGTAATTTAGTAGTATTACTGAAATATCAATACATGAATGGTCTTGTAGCACCATCGTCAAATAGAAGTGTTCTGAATACTGTGCACACATGCACTTCAAAAGCACCACGCCCCCAGCAACCATTCAGATGGATGAATGGACATTTCTAAGCAACTGGAGGAATTCCAAATGATAAAGTGCCCTTTAAAATGGCAATTAGTTTCCACAGTTCGTAAACCATTAGACACCCTCTCCTGAAAAAGAACCTTACAAAATGGCTGCATATTTCACTGCGGTAAGAAATGGGCATTACCTAATCCACTACACCGTATGGGCTGCCTCTCAGTAAAGAACTACCAATACAAAATATAGAGGGATGAAACTGTGGTTTTGACACATTACTCTTGAAATGCTTAGAACACTGGCTTGAAGACCTCTACTGCTTCACTTTAGCTTGATGAACCGCCTGTTCGCGGCCTTACCTTCTCATCTCACTACCTAACTGTCTGACACGCAGACGCTTAGCTAGCTAGAGTATGTGGCCTGCAGAGGCTGTCTGTCTCACCTGTTCACTGCTGGGTGGTAGAGTGGCCGTCCATCCTGGGGGGAGAGGTAGTTGTAGGACGCTGATCCTCCCACCACACGGATCTTAAACAGCACTCTGGCATTCTGCAAGACGAACACAGGTGAAAAATGATGATTTTTGAATGAATCAATATTGGCATTGCCACTGGAGTTAGGAGCAGGGACTAGAGTAATGTACAACTATGAGTGTACAGTATAATCAGGGATCCCACTGGTCTTGGTGGACATGCATATGGTGATGGACAGCACAGTTCTTTGAATCATAATTTGAATCCTGACTGCACAGGACAGATCAAGGTTTGTAGTCAGTAAAAAGTACCCTATCATCTGATGTGGATATTGAATAATGACTTGTAAAGGCAACATCCCCCAGCAATAACATCCTTTGAATTGGCACTGTTTTTTACAGTCAAATCCGCACGGCAAGTCTAGGTCCAAAAGGCTTCTTAACAGTTTCTACCCCAAGCCATAAGACTCCTGAACAGCTAATCAAATGGCTACACAGACTATTTGCATTGTCCCTCCCCCCTTTTACGTTGCTGCTACTCTCTGTTCATTTACTCTCTATTTATATCTAAGCATAGTGACTTTAACTCTACCTACATGTACATATTACCTCAATTACCTCGACTAACCTGTGCCCCCACACATTGACTCTGTACCGGTACACCCTTGAATATAGCCTCCACATTGACTCTGTATCGGTACCCCCTGTATATAGCCTCCACATTGACGCTGTACCGGTACTCCCTGTATATAGCCTCCACATTGAGTCTGTACCGGTACTCCCTGTATAAAGCCTCCACATTGACTCTGTACCGGTTCCCCCTGTATATCGTATCCACATTGACTCTGTACCGGTACCCCCTGTATATAGCCTCCACATTGACTCTGTACCGGTACCCCTGTATATAGCCATTGACTCTGTCCCGGTACCCCCTGTATATTGACTCTGTCCCGGTACCCCCTGTATATAGCCTCCACATTGATTCTGTACCAGTACCCCTGTATATAGCCTCCACATTGATTCTGTACCCGGTACCCCCTGTATATAGCCTCCACATTGAATCTGTACTGGTACCCCCTGTATATAGCCTCCACATTGATTCTGTACCGGTACCCCCTGTATATAGCCTCCACATTGATTCTGTACCGGTACCCCCTGTATATAGCCTCCACATTGACTCTGTACCGGTACCCCTGTATATAGCCTCCACATTGATTCTGTACCGGTACCCCCTGTATATAGCCTCCACATTGACTCTGTACCGGTACCCCCTGTATATAGCCTCCACATTGACTCTGTACCGGTACCCCCTGTATATAGCCTCCACATTGATTCTATACCGGTACCCCCTGTATATAGCCTCCACATTGACTCTGTACCGGTACCCCCTGTATATAGCCTCCACATTGACTCTGTCCCGGTACCCCCTGTATATAGCCTCCACATTGACTCTGTACCGGTACCCCCTGTATATAGCCTCCACATTGACTCTGTACCGGTACCCCCTGTATATAGCCTCCACATTGACTCTGTCCCGGTACCCCCTGTATATAGCCTCCACATTGACTCTGTCCCGGTACCCCCTGTATATAGCCTCCACATTGACTCTGTCCCGGTACCCCCTGTATATAGCCTCCACATTGAAATCTGTACCGGTACCCCCTGTATATAGCCTCCACATTGATTCTGTACCGGTACCCCCTGTATAAAGCCTCCACATTGACTCTGTACCGGTACCCCTGTATATAGCCTCCACATTGACTCTGTACCGGTACCCCCTGTATATAGCCTCCACATTGACTCTGTACCGGTACCCCCTGTATATAGCCTCCACATTGACTCTGTCCCGGTACCCCCTGTATATAGCCTCCACATTGACTCTGTCCCGGTACCCCCTGTATATAGCCTCCACATTGACTCTGTCACGGTACCCCCTGTATATAGCCTCCACATTGACTCTGTACCGGTATCCCCTGTATATAGCCTCCACATTGACTCTGTCCCGGTACCCCCTGTATATAGCCTCCACATTGACTCTGTCCCGGTACCCCCTGTATATAGCCTCCACATTGATTCTGTACCAGTACCCCCTGTATATAGCCTCCACATTGATTCTGTACTGGTACCCCCTGTATATAGCCTCCACATTGAATCTGTACTGGTACCCCCTGTATATAGCCTCCACATTGATTCTGTACCGGTACCCCCTGTATATAGCCTCCACATTGATTCTGTACCGGTACCCCCTGTATATAGCCTCCACATTGACTCTGTACCGGTACCCCCTGTATATAGCCTCCACATTGATTCTGTACCGGTACCCCCTGTATATAGCCTCCACATTGACTCTGTCCCGGTACCCCCTGTATATAGCCTCCACATTGACTCTGTCACCGGTACCCCCTGTATATAGCCTCCACATTGACTCTGTACCGGTACCCCCTGTATATAGCCTCCACATTGACTCTGTCCCGGTACCCCCTGTATATAGCCTCCACATTGACTCTGTACCGGTACCCCCTGTATATAGCCTCCACATTGACTCTGTCCCGGTACCCCCTGTATATAGCCTCCACATTGAAATCTCTGTGTATATAGCCTCCACATTGATTCTGTACCCCCCCTGTATATAGCCTCCACATTGACTCTGTACCGGTACCCCCTGTATATAGCCTCCACATTGACTCTGTACCGGTACCCCCTGTATATAGCCTCCACATTGCCTCCACATTGACTCTGTCCGGTACCCCCTGTATATAGCCTCCACATTGACTCTGTACCGGTATCCCCTGTATATAGCCTCCACATTGACTCTGTCCCGGTACCCCCTGTATATAGCCTCCACATTGGCTCTTTCCCGGTACCCCCTGTATATAGCCTCCACATTGACTCTGTCCCGGTACCCCCTGTATATAGCCTCCACATTGAAATCTGTACTCTGTATATAGCCTCCACATTGATTCTGTACCCCCCCTGTATATAGCCTCCACATTGACTCTGTCCCGGTACCCCTGTATATAGCCTCCACATTGACTCTGTCCCGGTACCCCCTGTATATAGCCTCCACATTGACTCTGTCCCGGTACCCCTGTATATAGCCTCCACATTGAAATCTGTACCCCCCCCTGTATATAGCCTCCACATTGATTCTGTACCGGTACCCCCTGTATATAGCCTCCACATTGACTCTGTACCGTGTGTATATAGCCTCCACATTGACTCTGTAACGGTACCCCCTGTATATAGCCTCCACATTGACTCTGTACCGGTACCCCCTGTATATAGCCTCCACATTGACTCTGTCCCGGTACCCCCTGTATATAGCCTCCACATTGACTCTGTCCCGGTACCCCTGTATATAGCCTCCACATTGACTCTGTCACCCCCCTGTATATAGCCTCCACATTGACTCTGTACCGGTATCCCCTGTATATAGCCTCCACATTGACTCTGTCCCGGTACCCCCTGTATATAGCCTCCACATTGACTCTTTCCCGGTACCCCCTGTATATAGCCTCCACATTGACTCTGTCCCGGTACCCCCTGTATATAGCCTCCACATTGAAATCTGTACCGGTACCCCCTGTATATAGCCTCCACATTGATTCTGTACCGGTACCCCCTGTATATAGCCTCCACATTGACTCTGTACCGGTACCCCCTGTATATAGCCTCCACATTGACTCTGTAACGGTACCCCCTGTATATAGCCTCCACATTGACTCTGTACCGGTACCCCCTGTATATAGCCTCCACATTGACTCTGTCCCGGTACCCCCTGTATATAGCCTCCACATTGACTCTGTCCCGGTACCCCCTGTATATAGCCTCCACATTGACTCTGTACCGGTATCCCCTGTATATAGCCTCCACATTGACTCTGTCCCGGTACCCCCTGTATATAGCCTCCACATTGACTCTTTCCCGGTACCCCCTGTATATAGCCTCCACATTGACTCTGTCCCGGTACCCCCTGAATATAGCCTCCACATTGAAATCTGTACGGTACCCCCTGTATATAGCCTCCACATTGATTCTGTACCGGTACCCCCTGTATATAGCCTCCACATTGACTCTGTACCGGTACCCCCTGTATATAGCCTCCACATTGACTCTGTAACGGTACCCCCTGTATATAGCCTCCACATTGACTCTGTACCGGTACCCCCTGTATAAAGCCTCCACATTGACTCTGTATACCCCTGTATATAGCCTCCACATTGACTCTGTACCGGTACCCCCTGTATATAGCCTCCACATTGATTCTGTACCGGTACCCCCTGTATATAGCCTCCACATTGATTCTATACCGGTACCCCCTGTATATAGCCTCCACATTGAGTCTGTACCGGTACCCCCTGTATAAACCCTCGCTACTGTTATTTTACTGCTGCTCTATTTTTTTACATAACACCTATTTTTCTTAAAACTGCATTGTTGGTTAAGGTCTTGTAAATAAGCATTACACCTGTTGTATTCGGCACATGTTACAAATAACATTTGATTTGAAATACTGCCACCAGAGAGAAGATGGGCAGCCAAGCATTCAAATCAATACATTGGAGAGTTAATAGTTCCAAACCACATTTTTCCTGGTCAAAGCCTCTGAATCTTTTTGATAAGCTTGGGGCCCTGCACCAAACCTGGAGGACGCTAGGAAAGGGTGGGTCTTTCCAAATGAATCATCATTAGGATTTGTGTTAGTTTTCTCCTCATCTCTGTGAGATATACTAGTTTGGGAGGTACTACCAGGAACACAATCAATCAAAAAATATATATTTTGTCTAGTTCCAAAGTTTCACAGGTTAATTTCGATGTGAAACACTCAATAATCCCAAAGATAATCACCCTCTTTATGCCTGTTTTGAAAAATCGAGATGAGAAGAGAAGAAAAAAATGTGTTTATATTACTCAGAGACCTGCTGGGATTGGATGTTCTGGAGTGCTTTGCAGAAAATGAAATTGATTTCCTCTCCTTCAAATGAATTCCTGTGAGTTGCTGGCCAGATTCCAGGATAATCAACAACACTGATTCTTGTGAAGAGGAGAGAACCAAAAATAGGTGGTGAAGGCATTATGTAAGTAGAAGAACACTGAAAGGACTCGTCCTGAAAGGATTGAAAGAGTACAGTCCTGAAAATACTGTAAATATTACAAAGATGTTCAAGGTATTTCCTATTTCTACGATGGCTGTTGCTACGAGTGTGAAAATGTTGACTTTCCATGTCAGAAACAAACTAAAGTAAATTAATCAGTTAATAACATAATAGCATGGCTTTGAAATTCATTAGGCATAAATCATATGAGATTGACTAAACCTTTCCATTATTATAGCAGGCTAATAATGGGATGGTTGCTGTTTCTCCAGTCATCCTGATGGGGGCAGCTCCCATCTGTCTAACAGCCCTCTCAGGGTTTGTTTAACACTTCAAAGAAAGAAAATCACTCAAAAACAAAATGTTGTTATTATTTTCATTAGTCCACTGTTAATACAGTCCCAGAATATGTTGCATGTCAGCAGTCAAGTTTTAAAGAAGCAAAGTGTGGCACATCACCACTTGGCACATCACCACTTGGCACATCACCACTTGGCACATCACCACTTGGCACATCCCCACTTGGCACATCCCCATGATGATGTGGATCATGGTTATTCTGACTTTCAGGGGTGGTTAGAAGGTTTACAAACTCATGCCACCTGTTTAACTGTCCCACATTTTCAGATATTGCACTGTTGCTGGTGGTCTGCAGGGCCGTGTTCCCACCCATACTGGACATTTACTTGAAAAGGTTCCTGAGGAAGTCCAGCAGCATCGTCAAGGATCCCACACACCCCAGACATGAGCTGTTCACTCCCTTACCGTCCGTCAGACGGTATCAAAGCATAAGGTCTGACACCAAGAGTTGATCTTTTTTACCCCTTTTTCTCCCCAATTTCGATCTTGTCTCTTCACTGAAACTCCCCAACGGGCTCGGGAGGCGAAGGTTGAGTCATGCGTCCTCCGAAACATGACCCGTCAAACCCAATTGCTGTTATCAGACTCTCATTTACTATTGCTAATACTGCACAAATTCAACACTTCCCCCCCAATCGCCCCTTTCTCTGATACATGTGTAAATATTGGACTATAAATTGTGCTTTCCTATATTATACTTATGCTAAAATGTTTATTCTATTTTCCTGAGCCAATTACGTTTTGTTCTTATTGTTATCTTTTATTATTTTTTATTGTTGTTGTATTGTTGAGAAGGAACCTCCAAGTAAGCATTTTATTGGACGCTGTACACCATGTGTATCCTGTACATATGACTAATTAAACTTAAGGGAATGGGAAAATGGGTGTCCTTAAATGGATTGCCAAAAGGGGGATCCACTTCTCCTCTTGATGCATTTGGATTGACATTATATTATGAACAAAAACGATGAAAAAAGACAAATCTTTGCAAAGGTATACAGAATGACAATACTAATGAGGAATTATGTGTCGAAAGCTGCTATGGGACTGTACATTAGGATGCCGTGTGGGCATACAGCTCAACACCGACCTGTCATGGGGTAACCTAGAATAAAGATACTAGATCTAAAATCTAGGACGTCGGGGGAATAACCAGACCTCATAAAGGAATCTGTGAGGCCTGCAGTTTGTCTAAATACCCTAGAGAGAATTGAAGAGGGTTTTTCTATATTTGTGCTCAACCTGAGATAGCGAACACAGAACACATGAAGTGCTCTTATGACTGCTCCAACTGAAATGCCAGAATGGTTTAAAATGGAAGACGAATGGATTTCCCATTGGGTCACATTGTCCTCTATAAATGCATGTGTAAAGCAGCTACATATTTGAGGTCCTAGTGTTTATTACATTACCCTCTGGCAGCTTTCCATGAGATGGTTTTTGTGAACGCCTTCACTGAGAATACCTCAACCTTCCCAAAGTCTTCAAAGTGAATTACCTGTCAAAAGCTTGAAACGAAAGACGACAAAGGTGGACCTGAAATTAGTTTTCCTCTCATCTAGTACTTAGCCACTTTGTTTAAGCCCTGTATTCTGCTTAGCATGATAGACTTGTTTCTACATGCAAAGACCACCCATGCCACACACAGATACAGTATATACCCGTGTGTGTGTGTGCATCCCACCCACTGCAGGCTGCAGTCTAAGAATGTGTGAAAAGCTCTGGTGTGTGTGTGTGAAGCAGAAAGAGGCTCAGCTCAGGTGTGTGTGTATGTGCGTGTGTGACAGGTGTGAGAAGGTATGAGTAAGTGAGAGGGAACATGAACAAATAAGCACCTAGGTTTGGTCTGGCTCTGAGTAATGTCACACCCTGTCAGAATGACTGCTGGGTAGATAGGAAGAAAAACACAGCTAAAACACAACACCACGCAACAATACATCTCTGAGCTTCTACCTATCTCAGCCAGAACACTGCATGAGGCAAGAGGAGACCAAACAATATTGAATTAAACACAAGAGTTGTTATAGTAGCACACGCACTCCAAGAGAAAATCATTGCTTTCAGTAACTTTCAGTCTTAAATCTACCTGGGTTAATTACTGCTTGTGTTAAGAGAACATTATGATTTGGTAGATAGCAACACTATTTACACATGAGAATAATGTTCTAATGCTTTCCCATTACAATCTAAGCACTGACAGATTTCTGCTTAATCCCTCACGTATTACCATAACATCATCTGTCTGTGACTGTGTAACATGGTCTGTCTCTGTGTGACAAATATCCATTCTCCATTCCACATTTACAAATCTCCTCATCTCCCGTATTGAATCTTCAATTAAATCTCATCAGTTCCCCATCCTCACAGTGTCACTGTGAGGACATCATGTAGTGTCATGAATTACAGCTGTGAGTCTGAGCCACAGCCTGCTCAAGGAGGGGTGCTGTTATCCTCTAATTATACACAGTCACCTACACCATGTCATCTGAATGGTTAGCGTAGCATACGTAGCATGTCATCCTGTCTGCTCGAGTGAGCAGCTCCATGCTGACTGAGATGTCAGGCAACAGAGAGGCAACATCAGGATCCAATGAGGCAGACTGACTGGCTTACTGCCACTGCTGCTATTGGACTCCATTGCTGTGGTCTAAAATTAGATGAGGGTAGAAAATCCACTTTTGAAAGTAAGTGATTGCTGCCATAAATGCAGGTTGATGCGTATCTGTCCATGCTCTAGAGAAATGTATTTTAATTAAATAGCCAACTGGAGGTTTAAAAAAGGACAGGATAAATCCAATACAGAGAATTACTGAGAGTTTATCACTCTCAATCTTCCTTCATGGCATCTCTGTCTCTCCTCTCTTCACAGAATGCTAACGTATCATTTTTTTTCTCTCTAAAACATCAGGAGTCTTTAGCAAACCGACAAACATGCAGGCAGTCCGGTGGCCATGCAACCGCCTGACAGAGTCAGACACTAACTGGAAAGCTGTTTAGCGACATGATTAATATCATGCTATGCTGCGCTGAACCGCATTCAGAGGTCACACAGCTGGGCGCATCTAAGCAGACTGTTATGTTTGCATTTGTATCATTACATGTTTGTCCAATGTTCTGCGGTTGCCCCAACAAATGTGGAGACAGTGCAAACAAGCCACTTGGTTTGGATCTTCCAGCAAGACAATAACCCCAAGCACACATCAAAATCCACAAAGAAAATAATTGGCCACAAATTGTATATTTTGTCATTCTCATCTCAGTCTCCTGACTTGAAACCCATTGAAAACCTGTGGTTTGAATTCAAGAGGGCAGTCCATAAGCGCAGACAATGGTTATTAAGGATCCAAATTAATTATGTATGGAGAAATGGTCTAAGATCACTCCCAATGTGTTCTCCAACTCATAAAAGGCTCAGTGCCGTTATCCTCGCAAGGTGAGGAATTGAAAGGTATTGAAAACAGGGGTGTCAATCATTTTGATGCCTAACTTTTTGAGAAAAAATATATTACTTGTTAGACAAAATATATATTTTTAAGAGCAATTGTATTAGTATAAAATCATATTTAAAAAAAATGTAGCATACAATATAGCTCAGTATTTGAATTATTTATTTTATATAGTCATTTTTGAGATCTTTATCAAGGGGGTTAATAATTTCGAACCTGACTGTATGTGCACATACCGTAATGTAGTTTTGGTTAGGTGTTTTTTTTTATACTCAAGAGGTAGCCCATACTGTACTAGAAGACAAGACATAGAGAGATATGACAGGCAGAAAACACACTAGCCCAGGGTTAAAGGTTAGCGTTGGAGAGTCGCTGAGCCATTAGCTGTGTGTCAGCTATGGTCTTCCAGTGTTGTACCTGGGCCTGTGCTCCGTTGATCATCAGGTAGTAGAGCTTGCTGAGGATGCTCTGCTGCAGCTGGTCCCAGGAGGTGGAGCGGTCCTCCCTCATCAGGAACGGCGGTCCAAACCTGAGGAGCAGATGGGAACACATGAAGACCATTCAGTCAGAAGAGATAGGATCTTAGACAGTTATCAATGGGATACGTGAAGTGAACTGATCAAAAAATTTAATTTCATTGATGAGCATTTTTGTGGTCAACCTAACATTTCATTGACCCAAATGACTGTTTAATCAATATACATTGAGAGAAGGAGTAGAGTAGAGTACACATCCTGCATTCACTTCTCACACTGTCATATAGGCAGAACCACACTAGCCCTGCTTAGGTTGCTGGTTTCTTACTAGTCTTCAGGCCCCCTTCCCCTATCGTCACGGATGACGCTCCACCTATATAATCACCATTATACCAGAGCTCTCATTACAGTGTATCTATATGAGACACACATAGATAATTATACATTATAACAACATTACAGGCATGGCCCTGCATCAGAGCTGAAGGATCACATGATGCCTTCATTTTACGGGACCTAAGATTGAGGCCATGTCTCTGTCATAAACTCCTCATCTTTAACTGGGAGAGGCTGAGGCTTACACACATAATTGAGAGATAACACCATGGTGAGGATTCGTCACAGGATTAATCAAGGTGCATCTCAATGATCTATCAAATTAAGATGAAATGTTTTCCTCAGTGTACGTCGATCTGGCAGGTAACACGACCCAAAGCTGAATATTTTGTAAATATTTCTCTGGCCTTCACTACAAAATGTAGCTTGATTAGGTCTATGTGAAAGTGCACGAACCCTATCAAAATGTATTTCTCATCTGAGTCTTAAAGTAAAATATTGATTCTGTTTTAATTCAATACCCATCATAGTTTCATGAAGGGTTGTCTCATTACCTCATGGAAACCATGTAGATACTCAAGGTACATTAAGTTATCGCAAACACTGTTCAACATTGTTAACATTAATGTCATTGTCCTCTATTCAACATACTGTACTTTCAACGGATTGTTGTGTAATTGCAGACCCACATTCCATGGTCACTATGAGCAACAGCTGAAACAACCAGGGAATAAAGAGAGACAACACAACAAAAAGCCTTCATTTTCTGTGCTTTGAGGTGTTTGTTCCTTTATTTCCAGGACTTGTTATGCTGTTCAGATCATCGGCCCATAGTCTTGTCAAGCCCTCTCTCTATGGCAGGCCCTGGTACATAGTACTACCCCTCTCTCTTCACCTGAGAATGATGCAAGATTGGAAGTACGTTAAATTGCCTTACAGACACGTCCATGTTCATCCCACAATGATCCCCACACAGTCTATGGTGCCTCCGAGGCACCGTTTTAGCAGTAGCCCTGTAAAGTCTTGAGCTACTACAACAGTCTTGTTAGTTGTCTCTGAAGCACCGTTGTGCTTTATTTGTCTTAGTGTACACAGAGAAGACAGCAAGGAACAGATTGTCCACTGGGCTGCTGGTGGGCATCACTCAGACTGATGAATTTAAGATGTGAGTGTTGATCGTCAGATGATCGCTCTGATAGTTTTGTGTGGGATCATCCATCTAGAACAGAGGCAGCTGTGAAGACTAGCGCATGGCCAAGCCTGCAAATGTCATAACCAAGGCAGTAGAATGGAGCGTAGCTGGGGTAGTGGTGCGATAAAAATCTAAAGACATACTACAGAAATACACAGAATTAGCTCCATTGAGACAGACTTTTTCAGAGGACAATTTCACAAATATTTTCTGAAGAAATGAATCGTCAGGATAACTAACCCCTGATTAACTAAGAGTATCACACACAGCTTTAAGAGAGTTAAAATTATAAAGAGCTCACAGGTCAAAATGGAATGATTTGGGTTCATCTCAGGGCAAGAACCTAAAACAGACCCCAACCAGCTAGCACATAATGTTCTGAGAACCATGTTTCTTAGAGCTTGGTGAGAGCCAGGATGTTCTATGGTTATTTTGTATACTACCTTCCCACAACTTTCTGGGAACGGTACAGGATTGTTGCTTGGCTTTGGAACATTCTTATTTTCTTGGTATTTCTTGGTATTTCATTACTTAAACAGAAATCTTTCCTAAAAGTTCAAACATGTTAACATTTAATTTCAATTTTGGTAATATTCTACTGTAGGAACATTGTCCAACTGGTTTGACATTGGGAATTTTCTCAAATAGTTCAGAGAACGTTAAAAAACAAAGTACTTCAGCATAACGTTTCACCATGGTTCTATCTAACGTCATGTTCTCTAATTGTTCCAAGAATGTTAAGAAACAATGTTCTTCTGAGGGAATTTCAGTACTTTAGCATAATGTTTCCTACAGGTTTCAACATGGTTCTACTTAAAGTCATGTTCTCATTTTTCAGAGGGAGGGTTACGAAAACTTTCCATAAAAACCACAAGAAGACTTTAGTAACGTTCAGAGAACTTTCTAAGAACGTTATTTAAAAACATAATACATTCTGTTCTCAGCATTAACAAAACTCTATCCTCTATCTTGTTAAGTATGTTCAGGTGCGTTGGCTGCGCCCACTAATTGGCCTGATTATAATGAGTGCTTGTTTCATATGAAATGGGGTATTTTTGAATAGACTAAATTTAACAGATTTTATTTTGTATGCGAAAAAAAACATGGCATGTTAGCTCAATCCTGGTGGCACAGTGGACTAATTCCATGGAAAGAGAAAATAAGATTATATACTGAACAAAAATATAAACACAACATGTAAAATGTTGGTCCCATGTTTCATGAGCTGAAATAAAAGATCCCAGAATTTTTGCATATGGACAAAAATCATATTTCTCTCAAATTTTGTAAACACATTTGTTTACATCTCTGTTTGTGAACATTGTTTTTCTAAAATAATCCATTCACCTGACAGGTGTGACATATCAAGAAGCTGATTAAACAGCATGACCATTACATGGCTGCACCTTGTGCTGGGGACAATTAAAGGCCACTCTAAAATGTGCAATTGTGTCACACAACACAATGCCACAGATGTCTCAAGCTTTGAGGGAGTGTGAAATTGGCATGCTGACTGCAGGAATGTCCACCAGAGTTGTTGCCAGAGAATTGAATGTTAATTTCTCTACCATAAGCCACCTCCAATGTCGTTTTAGAGAATTTGACAGTATATCCAACCAGCCTCACAACCGCAGACCACGTGTAACCATGCCAGACCAGGATCTCCACATCCAGATTCTTCACCTGTGGGATTGTCTGAGAACAGCTGATGAAACTGAGGAGTATTTCTAAAGTTTGAAAGGAAGTTATTAAAAAACCTCAAAATAACATAGAATTTCTGTTCTCAGAGCATTAATAAAAGCTCCCAGGAAAATTTTCAAGGAACCAGAGTAAAACATTCTCAGAACCTCCCTGCAACCTAAAAATAAATGTTCCCAGAACAGGCGAAATGTTCCCTTCTGTTCTCAGAACGTTGAAAAAACATTCCTTTTTACCAGTCACAAAACGTATGGCTTTGTTCCCACAACCATTGTGAAACCAAAAACATATGTTCACTAACCCACAACTTCCAAGGAACCACATTTTCTAGCTGTGCCATCTTTGGAATAAATTGCAAAAATAATGCAGAGCTCATATCTCTTAATAATAATTTCACGCTTATGGCAGTCAGATTTATTTTCATCTGTCAGACCAAAACAAATGAGAAAGTTATTTGATCCAAAAAACGTCTGACACTTGTGATAAGATCATCCAATGGAGACTATGAAATGTGCCAGAATTCCCACTGATGCGCATCGCATCTCTCTCCTCAACAGGCAGTTTGTCTGCATGGAAATAAGACTCAGCATCAATATGGGTCACATTATGATTTGTTTGTCCTGTTCCACACTGTGCATAATGATGGGATCACTAGGAAAGAAACATCTAAGCAAATGCAAAATACATTTAATCAATATGGGTGAAGTGGCCTGCTACAAACAGGACTGGATTTCAGACTACAACTAGCAATCTGGCTTTGAACGTTCTCAGCGAGGAACTCACATCTAAAGCATGCCGTGTCCAGAGATGATATGGATTAGATAGCAAGCTCTTAGCTCTTTTACTAAGTTATATATGGAATTGTTTTAAGAAAGTCATACCAAGGTTAATTTAGCTATTTGATTTAGAATTTTATTTGGCCTTACTGCTATTAACCCATACAAACACTTTGAATAACAGATTCACTACTTGGAACAACAGAAAGTGCCCCCAAAACTTCCAAAGGCAGTTATACTGTAATCCCATAATCTTTTTCAACTGGTACCGGGAGACCTTCAGACGACTCTTGTTGTGAGCAACTGACACGTACGCGAGAGTCTCAGCTTCCGAAAGAGGGGTCATATTAGTGTGTAGACCACCAAATTGCCCGGACAATACAGACAGAAGTTGGCAAATCGGCTGTACTGACTTCAGGACTTCCAAGACACGTGTCGGGGTCGTAGAGCAAAACGGACAACACCATTGTGTTCGTGAAAGTCTCATGCTTTGTTCGGACTCTACAGACGATTTTGTGAGAAGACCGATTTTGGCTCTAGAGCTGTTACCTTATTACCTACCTTATCAACCAGTACTGTTTTCATCTCATTTCAACCAGCATTAAACATTGAAATTAGGGTAAGACTTTAACTTAAATACATTGACTTAACTTGACTAACAGGTGCTTACATCAATCTAATTTCAACATAATCAGAACTATGTATACGTTGAAATTGCGTTGAAACATCTAGTTTTTTTCTTCCTATATTGAAATTATGTTGAATTTTAGATTTGATTAGACATTTTATTTTATATTGTTTCAATATCAGTGAGATCAAGTCCACCATCCAGATGCCTACCTCTATGTACCCTGCTAAGCTTGGAAAACAAGCTGTGTTTGTTTCAGCTGAGCTGTCATGTCAACACATTTAGACATTGATCAGCTTCCATACTCCTTTGTGTAGATTACCTAAATAACACAGAATAGTTGAAAGTAACTCTAACTTTTCATACCCAAGCTGTATGTGAAAGTAAATTCAGAGTGAGGTTGGGTTTGTCGGCTACATTGACATCTGATTTGCCCAACAAAGAACACCATCATTTCAACATGTAGATAGGTATACTATCATTCATCCATGGTTGATTGGATTTTTGGAAGTTTAGAAGTTGTTACCATTAGCCCTGTGAATAGGATTCCAAATTCATGATAATAATAAAACACTTTTATCTTTGGATATTGTCTTGTATATGAAGGATTTAAAAATGGTTTGTTATTAAAATGTTGGATTCACGTCTCAATCTCAACCAAAATTCTATGTTTAAGAATATGACTAAATCAGCCCATATATACAAGTAAGAGTCAATGTTCCGGCACGAATTGTTGGACTGTGGCTTCACATTTTATTTCAATATCCCTCTTTATTTAGGTGGATAACATGACGCTGAAATAATGACATTGATTCAAACATACCATTTTACTATCGACATTGAAACAAGGTCAAATAAAATATGTGTCACGGTTTTCTGTAGGTGAAAGAGAGTCAGACCAAAATGCGGCGTGTCTATTGCGATCCATGTTTAATGAAACTGAAGAAACACGAATCAATACAAAAAACAATAAACGTAACGAAAACCGAAACAGCCTAATACTGGTGCAAACTAGCACACGACAGACAAAACAAACGGCAATCACCCACAAAACCCAACACCAAAACAGGCTACCTAAATATGGTTCCCAATCAGAGACAATGACTAACACCTGCCTCTGATTGAGAACCATATCAGGCCAAACACAGAAACAGACAAACTAGACACACAACATAGAATGCCCACTCAGATTACACCCTGACCAAACAAAACATATAAACATACAAAGTAAACTATGGTCAGGGTGTGACAATATGTCTAATCAAACATGAAAGTCAACATAATTTCAACCACCCAAGTGTACAAAAAATTAGGAACATTTTCCGAATATTGAGTTGCACATCCTTTTGCCTCCAGAACAGCCTCAATTCGTCAGAGCATAGACTCTACAAGGTGCAGAAAGCGTTCCACAGGGATGCTGGCCCATGTTGACTCCAATGCTTCCCACAGTTGGATGGTCCATTCTTCATACAAACGGGAAACTGTTGAGTGTGAAAAACCCAGCATCATTGAAGTTCTTGAATCACTCAAACCAGTACACCTGGCACCCACTACCATACCCCGTTCAAAGGCAATAAAATATTTTGTCTTGCCACATACACAATCCATGTCTCAATTGTCTCAAGGCTTAAAAATCCTTCTTTAACCTGTCTCATCCCCTTCAATTACACTGATTGAATTTGACCTACAGGTGACATCAATAAGGGATCATAGCTTTCACCTGGATTCACCTGGTCAGTCTATAGCCTTATTTGCACGGGACTAATATTACTATAGATTGTCGGTTATGTAATAATTACCCCAGCATATCCGTTTTTTCTAGAGGACGATTCTGATCGGATTAGTTTTACCAAACTACCCCTGTATTACTTTTTTTCCTCATTCACAATTGGCCATTATGACAGAAGCCTGGAGGCTCTTCTAGGTGTGAAGTTATTTCAAATGTCTAGGGGTAGCCTAATATTGGCCTAATAAATGGCCTTCAGTTCGGAGAAAGTCAAAATAATAATGCATACGTATTTGCCAATTTATCAATTAATCGGCACAATATCGTCCACGTCATCTTTTAAATGAGAAGTATTGGCGCTAGGAAAGTTGATATATGAAAAAACAGATCATTCATCTGTAGGTTACATGTATAACACATTGTTTTAAGCATCAATTTGTTCCCATGTTCTTACCCAAAATGGGTGCAGCACATGCTAAACACGATTCCCATGGGATAAGTATTATCAGAGGACCTTGGAGTTTGCAGAAAAACAGTAGGTTTTTAGGGCAGGGATAATAACCTTCCTGCCAGGTAAAAATGACTGACATGGCAGATTTGGACTAAAATTACAGAAGTGGTGATTTGTGCTTGTGCACATAATTACATTACCTGAGCTCCTCCAGTAAAACGTATCCCGTCGAATAGGGATTTAGTCATGGAAAGAGCAGGGGTTCCTAATGTTTTGTACACTCAGTAGTTATTGAATATGGGATCATTTATTTTACGTTTCTATGTGGAATTAATGCAATTTCAAAGTATACATAGTTCTGATGATTATTTTGATATTAGATTAATGTAACAACCTGTTAGACAAGGTATTTAAAGGAAAATTCCACCCAAAACCATTCATTCTTTTAATGTACAGTGTTAATTAACACTAATATGCGAGAAGAACATTTTTTTGTGAACGAATGTTTCATTTTGGCGTTATAATAAGGTTGGCAACAAAATGGAAAATCGTTGTGGAAATCTGTTGCAGCTCAAATAGACTACAAATGCAATGCTCTCTTTATGGGCTGGCTGGCTAGCAAACATAGCCACGCACAATAATAACAAAGACAATTTCAGCATGTGCAGTAGCTAGTTAGCTGTAAAATCGCCTAAAGAAACTGCGCTATCAATTTAGGAGTCTACAATCTCAGCATGTTCAACCTGTAGATCGACGTGCCTCACAGAGCGGAATCTGACATTCTCAACAGCGCATACACTTTTGAGGAGATGGGAAACGTTGCCCATGCTATGTCTACGGTACAGGCCGGTGCATTCTGGGCGATTCTGGGACAAGGACCACTCTACTTCAAGGAGTGAATGGGAGTCTATTGGGCGCCAGCTCAAAAACCAACATTAGCACTAATCTTGTCAAGAAGTACAACATTTCAAATATTTTCCGAGATGTGAGATAATTAAACTTGCTACCTGTAATATCGTATAGCTTTGTAATTGTGAAATTAGAGAAAATAGGCACTTTTCTCGACGTATACACTGACTCTGAGAAGGGATTGTGTAACGATTATCTTAGCAACCGTGTGACACAGCATGACAACGTGAAAGCGAATGGTCGACAGGGTGGGGCGTAGTAACGCGTTCCTTCATTCATTGGATTCCTATCCTCTTTCCTTCATATCTCTGGCAACGGCACCATGTAATGCACCCTGAATTAAAGAGGCAGACAAATAGGAAAAATGGGCTAGACCCTCTGTTAAATGTCTCGAGGTAGGAATATTGCAAAAATATAACCAATGGCTCATTTAAGAGAAGACATCCTCCCGTGTTATGACATTGGCCAGTATTGAAATCTAACATGTATGATAGATGTTTTCACCATCTAAAAGTCCTATTCCAGTGTAGTGAGAGTGACTTTACCACAGTGCTACGTCATACCAGACGGATGTCTGCCTGCTTGAACGCCAATAACTCAGATACACATGAAAACATGAAAGGACCCAGGGAATTGATAGAACATCACTCAGGGATGCACAAAAACAATATAACATTCAAAATGTTTTTATGTTTACAACTCTGGTTGAAATTAGATGAAAACAGTATTGGTTGATTACTTTTTTCAAATCCAATATATTTTCCAAGTTGATTCCACATCACAATACATTGACAAATTACGTTGAAAAAACGTTGACTGGTTATGAAGTTTCACATCTGACACCAGTGTGTGCCCAGTGGGATGGTTAATCAGCGATGAAGCATGGGAGAATGCTGAGAGACACTAAGCCTTCTGGATGGGATTGGATTTCTCATGGCCGACTATGTGAGGTCTCCTGAGCGAGTATTGATCCCTCCACTGCTGCCGGGCTGGATGTCTGATGGATTACGCCATCGTGTCAGATGTCAAACTTCACAACCATTCAGTTGGAGACTCGCCTCTCAATTAGATTGCCAAGAAACTTTCAGAGGCTGTGACTCATTGACTGTGGCTCATTCAACCGTCACATGAGATAGTAGAGGCCTTTCTGTGCTGCATATTTCCCCATCGACATTAAAGTTGTGAGGTCTTTTCCTGCTGGCCCAAAGTCGAATGAAAAGTCTATATTTAGAAATTACTCATGACCTTATGTTGTAACTGTAACTTTCTCTTTCAATGAGTGATGGTATGAAGAGGTGAACAACACCCCCTTAGATCCCAGAGTGTGTTTGAAACAGTCACCTAACCTGACAGCCTGCTGAGCATTCCAGGCGGCGTTGCACACCAGCAACAGGATCTTCACCGGTACACCATGGTTCAGGAACTCTGATGACAAAGTTCCGGATGGAGGTAACCTTTGACCTTCGGGCCCGGAGGAGTATGGTGACGACGGCAGGCTGTGGTGGTACCCTGCAGGAGAGGAGGAAAGAGGGAGGAGACAAGGGGGGGGGGGGGTGAAGGAAAGTTAAATATAAGACTTGGCGTTACATTTTATTTGGGAAGGAGCAAACCAGAAGGGAGAACAGATGGAGCGGGCGCTGCAGACTCTCCCAGCAGGATGGTCTTGTCTGATGCAGCTTTTCACTCCTGGTGGGTGCCAGCACTTCTCACCAGCTAACTTCTCTTCCTTCACACTGTGGAGTGTGACTGAGAAAAAGCCTGATGAAATTACAGCACTCACAGACGTGACATTAGCAGATGTTGTGTTACCAACCTACTAACCTCATCCCCAGGCTATTGCGCACAGCGCATATAAGCCTGGGATATCAACCACTCAAAGTTTACTTTAGTGGGAGTGACCATGGAATTATATGCGAGTGATTCTATGGCAAAGTATTTGTCATCGTTTCATTTTAGTGAATCACATGTGCTTGTGGTGCTCTGTGCTTATGGTGTACTAGCATACGGGGGAGGGTTAGGGGGAAGGTGTTGTGGAAGATGATTGGTTGGTAGATTAGTTAGATTAAGCCAATGTCTATGTGCCAGGAGTTTCTCCCAGCTCTATGTTTTGGCCAAGTTTGACGCACTGGTCCACCAGACTCTACACACATTTGTGCGGGAATGTCTGGGAACGAGATTACCAACCTACAGACAATGCCAACCCATCAGGCGGCACTGGCTCCCAAAAATACTTGGTGATAAATCACATGGTAAATAGGACTGTAGACAGAAACGAGCAGCTATTGATTGGCCCAGCGACAGTGTTCTCCCAAAACCACAGCGTTGTATTAAACGCCGCTGTTTTACACCCATCCAGCTCACAATGAATCATCGCCAACGGTGAATGTCACGCTTGAAGGCCCCAAAGCCGCCAAGATCCTGAGTGTGAGAATATCCCATCATTCAATCCAGCCACACCACAGATCTAATACCAGGATATAGGAGAGTGAAGGAATGCATGGAAACAAAGACCTATTCAATATCAATCAGACCCTTCATGTAAACAGCTCTGAAATGATATGATAGAGCCCTGACCTGAGAGTGAATATAATGAGGAAAAGTATTACTGCCCTTCATTTATTCATGTTCAACTAATGAAACAGCTGTTCAAACTCTCTTCAATCATGCTCTGCAATTTACATAAGTTGTTGACCTCTGATCGCTTTGAGGATAATTTATGTAAAGAATCCCTTCTTTAATGACTGGAGAAATGTTCTAGAATTCAGCAGTAAAATAAAGAGGTCCCCTCATGAACTGTCCCCACGTGATTGATGCTAAGAGGAGGTCTCTCATTGGTCATTAAATAAAAGTGTATTTCCTTATGTTTTTGATTCAGAAATGTATTGTTTCTAGACATCTCCCCCAAGGTATTTTCACTGGTCTTTAAATTACAACCAGTTTTCTACCTTTAGGTTGATGTCAGCTTTTCAGAATGACAGATGGAGAGTGTCAAAATAGCCCCCGGCAGATTCCTGTAGCTACACAGAAACTTCAACTTGTACACACACGCACACGCACACCCACACACAAATGTAATTTAATATGCCTGTTGATTGTAGTCTCCTGTGATGAGTGATATGACTCTCTATAAGATCATGGAAGAGTTGTGTATTCACTCTCCTGTAGTCTGGGGTTACATCTGAGAAACACTTTAATTTTAAATTCCCTGACAGATGTGAAGGACAGGATGAGCCAGCCTGAACACTGTGAAAGCCAGTAATTAAACACCTCTGCCCCCAAAGAGATCCACTTCAATGACTGGATTAGCAGGGTCTGGTATTGACTGGTTTCAAGAAAGCCATGAAGCCCTATAGCGAAGACAGACACCAAACTGACCACATACCGAGACTGAGACGTCAGTGATTACTAGGGCGGTGGCGTCATGAAATTTTGTCAGCCGGTGATTGTCAAGCAAATAACTGCCGGTCTCATGGAAATTGACCATTAATGAACATAAACACATTCAGCATCTCCTGGCTTCCACACATAGCATAGAAATCCACTGATGCAGACATCAGGATATGAAGAAAAGTTAGTCAATTTCAGAAGAACAGAATAACATACTCTTTGTCCTTATGTTAGGTCCTGATCTGGCTATGCCATATGGCTGTGGGCTACACTAGTTCATTTTGCAGACAAGATTCGCTTAGAATTTGGTGGCATTTTAGATAGTATGAATAAAATTGAAATTATATTTTCTCTAAAGGATTTCTGAGGGAAATCCTGCTATTCATCCGGCTATTCTGTGTTGAGCGGTTAACAAAGAAGCAGGTCTTCCTATATGCTAAATTTAGAGTTATTTATGCAACTGTAGTTGTGATAAAAACATATAGAACAACGTTTGTATTTTTAATACAAGGCTGCATGATGCCACTAATGATGATTTGAAAAAGGTCACATGAAAGGCATGAGCTCTGCTTTGTCATTTGCGCAGGATGTACACATTTAATCAAATCAAATGTTATTAGCGGCGAGCAGTTGCCATAATATGCAGTGACGCAATCTGTCAGGATGCTCTCGATGGTGTAGCTGTAGAACCTTTTGAGGATCTGACGACCCATGCCAAATCTTGAGGGGGAATAGGTTTTGTCGTGCCCTCTTCACGACTGTCTTGGTGTGCTTGTACCATGTTAGTTAGGGCATCATTCACAAGTGATAATATATCATTCACAAGTGATAGGCTAATATTGTCACGCATCAGACTGTTCTTGATTTAATTTTGTCTTTACATATACTAAATAATATATGTGAAATTTGTTTTGATTTAGAATGGACCATTATCATAAACCAGTCTCAAAACAGGGGCAGGGGAAAAAATGCACGTCATCTATGCACTTAAATAACGAATGGAGGACACTTTTCCCATAGTTAATTTTCATGCCAGCCAGGTAGGCTATACTCCTGTTGTAAAGAGAAGAAATGTGCTTAATATTAGGAAAGTTGAGAAATAAATATTGTAGGCCTAGCCTATATAAAGCTGATTTGATCCTCCTCTTTTTAATAGAGGCCATCACTCTGTTTTAGCACGCAATTGCATAGTCTAAAGATATGTTGCGCAACATGAGCTCATGGCCTCTCATGAAGTGTTTGATTAGATTTTCGATTACATTTGCATTGATGTCAGAGTGATTAGAGGGACAATATAGTGCTGAGTACCAGGTAGCTTGTCACGTTTACACCCACTCCCCCTCCCTGGTGCCAGGCTACCCGTCTTCACACGCATCATTACACGCAGCAGAGCTCATTGGACTCACCTGGACTTCACGTGTTTGATTGCCCCTGTATATCTGTCTGTTCCTCAGTGTTGTTCCCTGTGTCTGCATTAATTGTTGTTATGTGTTCCTGTTCAGACGCTGTTCCTGTTCTGTTTCATGTCCGTCAGTTATTACATCTTCACTCCCTGTACCTGCTTCCTAACTCCTGTGTCGATCCTTTCATAGTTAGTAAGTTTGGTAGGCTACTAATAACCATCAGCAGCATCAGAGCTTGGAGAAGCCTAATTACCATGACTAAATGGACATGAGAATTTGAGTAATACAGTCACCGTAACAGCCCTAGTGATGACTTCATGGCGTTCGTCTCCTCCACTGAGTGACCTAGTTAGCCAGGCTTCTGAATGTCCTCACTGAGGAGCCTGAACTAATTATTGGGCTTTTCAAACAAGTGTTCCACATCAGTTCCACCTAAACTGGAAGCCCAGGCTGTTTGTTAGACAGTAAATTGAAGCACATGTTGAAAATCCCACTGATGCCCTGACAGGGGGAACTCTATACTGTATTACAACCATGCTATATTAGAGACACAATGGACAAACCATGTCATGGTGGGCTGCAGGGTCGACTGAGTTTGGATCAGTCATTGATTAGATGAAGTCATGCAATCTGTTATTAATTTCCTTAATATGAGCCTGGTATGAACAACCAAGACACTGTCAACCCAAAGAAGGGGAATACCTGAGGGGAAAAACATGTTATCTGTGTGTACGATGCACTTCACTGAATGTGAAATAAGATACTTCTATGAGAATTGCCATGACAATGGAGCTTTGTGGGTACAGAATCAATGTTTACATAAACTGACATAGAAGTGCTTACACCTCTCTTCCTATTTCACCATGCCATGAAAGGTCAGGCAGGAGGGAAAATACTCCCAGACACCATCATCTCTCATGAATCTTTTGTGCCACACTGGGATATTCCATACATTGTAGATAGTTCATGTAAACCTTGATGACAGTGACTCAATTACTCATTCTCCTCGCTGACAACCATCAAATGAAAATGCTGCCAGGCACAGACAAACGCACACTCCACCATTTTTCTACAGGCCGCTCATCAAGGTGTGAAGTGACATTACTGATAGGCTGTGTGTCAAACAGAGATGGACAGCCCCCTTTTCACATTTTTATGATTTTGAACATGATTCTAGGACATTTAGTGAGAGCCTTTAGTGACAGCCAGTCGCTGATGTGCTTAAAGTGAGTCACCCTCTGAATTCACCAACTAATATACTGTAGCATGGTGCCAAGGCTCATGTTTTTTTTAGCCATACAGTAAGTGCTACAATTAATTTCAGTTGATGCCTCAGCTTGACAGCTTCTATTGGTACCCGAGACACTCCATTCAGACAGTCTAGGTATTCAGACATATCCAGTTTGTCAAAGCACAAGCCTGCAACACTAGTGTTGAACATCTCTGTCTCGGAGTTACTATACAATTCAGGCGAGCTCAGGTTTTCTGTAACAAGAGCAAAGCCAGAGCAAAGCCAAACATGAACACTTTAGAAACTTTAACTTCCAGCTATAGAGGCATTATGGCAGCCCTCCTGACCCAGAAACTGTGGAGAAATTAGCTGCTGTCTGGTCAGTCTTTAGAGGCCACTTCACTCAGACACTGCCAGCCCTGTACCTGACCAACGCTGTCAATTGCTTATTGAAAGGATTTCTTCCAAGCAGAGAGGCTGAAAAGAGCTCTGTAGAGTCCCACATGCTTTTCATACTGAGAGAAGTAATGAGTAAAGTATGCTGTATGTAAACTAGGGAGTAGTACAGGAGTGGTATAGTAGTAGATAGAGTAGTAGGTATAGAGTAGTAGAGGAGTCTTTTAAATCAGTGTAGACACTGTTCTGGGGAAGAACAGACACGACTCCATTCCCATTCATAGTTCATGTGCGTGAGGTGCATGATCCCTAAAGGCATATTGATTTCAAGTACACAATATGTATCTTCCATTAGCAGCAGTGACCATTAACGTTTATGAGCAGTGACAACTCATCATGATTTAAAGAGGCACATTACACAACCCAATGAGGTATAAGCTGAGGTGAAGCCTCCTCCGTCAGTACAGTACCACATTTCATGCCCGTCAGCTTTAGGCCAAATAGATAATGATTCATTGTGTAACAGTGTTTGAGTTATGTTATCAGACTGGATGTGCATGAAACGAGAGGATGCTCTGTTCAGCAGGGAGGTGGTGAGAGAGGCCTCTCCATATCCACAACAGTCTGAGAAAACATCCCAGTGTGTGTGTGTGTGTGTGTGTGTGTGTGTGTGTGTGTGTGTGTGTGTGTGTGTGTGTGTGTGTGTGTGTGTGTGTGTGTGTGTGTGTGTGTGTGCGTGTGCGTGTGCGTGTGTGTGCAGACCAATCAAACTGAGTAGTCGATTACGTGTGGTCTAACCAAAGATGATAAAGGAGAGACAGATTTCTCCAATAACTTTGCTTAGTGGTGATGCAAAGAAGTATCATTTTCAGGGACAAACCCAGCTCTGCAAAACCCAGGGTGAAAAATGTGGTAAAACTATCCACACAATCTGGCTTCTGGGAACAATGTCTGTTTGCCCTTCACATCATCAGTACAATTACAGAGGAGAGATATTTCAAACATAAATCATTCGATGACAGCAAATCTTTGCGGAAAATAATGGTGATTTGAGTAGATCTAAGCATCTGAGTTTTATTGAAAATGTGTTTATAAGCACACATGTTCCCCAATGACTTCTTATTCTACATTGTGAGTTCCTCATGGAATCTATCAGACCCAAAGTACACAAACAAATGTGTGTGTCTGTTTTCTCACAGCAAGGTCATTCATTATCTTGTTTAAAAAGAAACAATGCATTTCTCTTCAGTTGTTCATCCTGATGTTTGGAAGGCTTGTGCACAGTTTGGGTAAAAGCTACAGTACAAAGAGCATGTAATTATCACCACCAGAGGAAGGACAGACTTTCACATAATACCCTGGTATTTCACAGAGGTTGTACATCCCATTCTGTTATTACAGTACCTCTATATGCTCTTGACTGAGAAAGGCTTATTTCACGAATGGGACTGAAATGACCCCTGCTTGCTCATACAGTGGAAAAGGGACAGATTCTATTGGATGATCTTGGTTGATAGTGGTGATATTGATCGGAATGTCCCTGGAATATGTAGTTGTTGCTACGGTTACCTGAGAGTAGTGCAGAGCCTCCTCTGATGTATAGGGGCGGGGCCTGGAAGGCATAGATGATGTCAGTCTCGGCTATGCACGTCAGATCCTCCTCATCAAAGAAGGAGCGCTGAAAGCCTGTGGTGTAGATCTCTGTCAGGATCACCTGAAAGAGAGAGGGAGAGAGGGAGATAGCAAGAGTATCCATCTTATTTAATCAGAGACTTGGAAAATGGAGTGAAAGTGTATTTGAGGATAGTGTGCATCATCAAGAAGAGTGAGACAAGATCACCTACCTGGTCTGGGGAGATCTTCCCCTCATCCGCCAACATCCTTCTAAGAAAGGCCAGCGAACCAAAGAGAGGCACAGCCAGCCCAATGCGCAGGTATCTCTGGCCCTTCGTACTGAAGACCAGAGTAACACACAAAGACCTGTCGAGTGAAGGGGAGAGAGCAAGAGAGAGAGAATAGCCGCTGCATTGAAATCACTACCATTTTTATTGCTACCATTTTCATTAGCTTTTCAGAGAATATGTCATTGGTATGTTGTTATTTACAAGGCCATACTGAGACAGCTCCCATTTTACCTGTGTATCTACATTGTCCAGCAGACTAATGACAATTATCAATTAAAGTGAGTTTTGTGATGTCTTGTTGATGACCTGCTCTATAATCCACCATGGAGAAGATTTAACATGATAAAGATAGTGAGAGATGCCACTGCCAGCACACAGGCATTATCACACATGGGGACAGAGGACACACAGAAGTGGGGGATATACAGTATTATACAACGGGTGGGTCTAATCCTGAATGCTGATTGGTTAAAACCTCATTCCAGCAGGTGTCTATTCCGCAAGTTACCACCGGCTAAATCTATGACATTAAAATGCCTATTTACTCTGTTCCATCTGACTGCGCAATCCACTGTCTCATCAGCCCAGCCAGGCAATTTATAAACTCCACTATGAAAAGCATCTAACATTTCGTCCTCAACAGCAGAGATTTGAATAAACCTTGCTGTCTGTCACTCCGACATTTGCAATATTGTTTCAATATTCAAATTCGATCTCCAGCTGTCCCATAGTAATGAACGTGTCGGGAGTCGGGATGAGACAGACAGGTAGGCAGCTTTTCTCAGCCAGTCTAAATCATGAATTAGCATAATTTCTCTGGATATATACAAATAACTATCAATAGAAAACAGGTAAAACTAAACGAAGAGCAGCTAGTTTGAAGTTTTTCCAGTTTCAGTTTGAAGTGATTGTGTTAGCTGTGTTGTTGGCTAGCTCTTACGCCAGGTGAAATCGTGCATCATTAGCTCATTGTTATGGACGTATCCAAATAAATGTCAGTAGAAAACAGCTTAAAATGCAAATGCAGCTACTTTGTTGTTATTCTGGCTGCACTGTTGACGTGACTGTAAGTTAACCGTAGTTGGCTAGCAAGCAAGTGATAAGAACATTACCAGCCAATATGGCAATGGAATATTTAGAATGAACGACTGGGTCACGTCCATAGATAAAGAACAAAAAGACTGAATGACTGGGTCGCGTCTCTGGCAACCGAACTGATAGAATGAACGACCAATCGGCTTAGGTAGCAACCCTAGATTTGTGTCGGGACTATATCTTGTGGAAGGATGAAATAGTATGAATAAATCCATCAAAATAACGTTTTTAATTAAAATATGTAAATCATTATTTGAATATGTTGGTAACCCATTGTATAAAAGTGACAATGCCCTCGAAGCCGTTGTCTGGAGGATATATTGGCACGGTTTGCTGGCCCTTGTCAGGATTCACCTCGCGGTCATGATTTTGGGCTGTACAAATGTTTGATGTATTAGAATAACTGATTATGCTTATGTTATATTAATAGAAGGGGAGGGGTTATAAGACCCCTCCTTACATTTATAGGGTCCTAGACTACAGATAAACAATATTTTCATTATATGCTTTTAGAATGGTACCACAGTTGTTTTCTCATTCACTAACTCAATGTGTGACTAAGACAGAACTCTGCAGGGGAGTGTGGGAGATAAGAGACTACTCAGACATTCTACAATAGATCAACATTTAGGGAGGAGACATTTATTGCCTAGCTTTTAGATAAACACTGAAACTCTATGTTTGTATAGCCATGGATGCAGGGTTTTGCTCTCAGGAGTAAAAAAGTAATGATGTAGTCAGTGACATCACTAAGGCGGGACTTTGATTTAATAAAACAACTTGAGACATTTTGTTTGAGGTAGAACTTACTCAGAAACATGCATGCTATGTTCCTATTTGTCAACGTCTGTCTGCAATTGCATTAATAAAGGCTTTTGAATAATTTAATGAAAAATATTGTCATAATGCTAATTTCACCAATGAACCAATGATTGACAAAGAAGGACGTAAGGAACGAACCCTAACACCCTCAACTTCTTCTCGGGCCTAACAACACCCGTGCCAATATATCCTCCAAACACCGGCATTACAGGCATTACTTAAGTAAGTAAATGTTGTTGAGCTGTGAGATCCCCTGCTGTCTGGACTCAGGATAACCTCTACACTGGGTGTCAAGGATTCTCAGCACATGCTATAGTGAGAGGTATGTAGCGGTCATGCAGTCTGTGTACATCTATATGCACAGACGCAGCGCACCTGAGTCCATTCCTATATCTGCCTTTGACTAGGCAGTAGGAACACCAAAACAGTGCCTCATATTATCACGGTTCTTTTTGTGTCTCAAGACACAAACAGTGAAGGCAGCAGTTAATCAACGGTGCTCTGAGCAGGCAAGCGTTACTAATTCATACTAATTACCTTGTTTGGAACCATTCTGGGAGTGGCAAAACATCCCCACACACTCAACAGCTCAGAACTAGAAAGGCAGGCATAGGGATAATTAACAATCTATAACGTGACATGATGCACCCAATACCTATAATGGGAATTCAATTCCCAGTGACTGAATACTCAACTAAAGCCCTCAATTGAATGGTAATCTGAGTCTATGATTACACTAAGCTACTGCAAATAGTGGCTACATCCCGAGAACACCTTTCTGAGGTTTAGCTCCCCATCTCTGAGTACAAAGCTGAATCAATCATGATAATGAATCGCAAACCTTTTCCTCAGGAGGACAGGAACATTATACAACAAGATCTCTGAAGGATCTTTACAGTAACAACATGCTGATCTGTAATGAGCGGCTCATTTAGTGAAGTTAATGTGTTTAAATGGAGACGCCTGCCATACCACTCAGTCCATTAGGGTACAACATAAATATGGGTCCATGTCGGGCTGACTCTGCCACATTGGTTAACACACTAGATCATAACTAACCACATTCTGTATATATGACATGTGGGAACACATTTCTGTCAGAAAATAGGTACTGTAGCAGTCCAATAAATAAATGTATATGTGTAAGGTTGGGGTTGTTGTTAATGACTGTTGGCGTTGAAAGTCTGCACTTTATTTTGTGTTAGGGTTTATGGAGATAGTTTTGTATATGACACCTTTTTTCTTACATGGGCAACCATGTACAAAATCTTAAAAGGCAAACCATCTGTTTCTTCCTTTCATAACTGTCTACAGTATTCAATGCCATTAGCCAAAAGTAGAACGAATGAGGCGATTATGTAAAGTTTGGCTGGCAAGCTGTTTGTTAGAGCTAGATTTTTTTAAACGATTCTCCAATTAGCATAAAAGCTTGCTTAAGGCCAGGCACCACAGGCTGCAATGACATTTTTGCATCTACAGTACATTCAGAAAGTATTCAGACCCTTTGACTTTTTCCACATTTTGTTACGTTACAGCCTTATTCTAAAATATATTCATTTGTTGTTTTTTTCTCATCAATCTGCACACAATACCCCATAATGACAAAGCAAAAACAGATTTTTAGAAATGTTACTTTACTTAGTACTTTGTTGAAACACCTATGGCAGCGATTACAGCCTTGAGTCTTCTTGGGTATGACACTACAAGCTTGGCACACCTGTATTTGGGGAGTTTCTGTAGATCCTCAAGCTCTGTCAGGCTGGATGGGGAGCGTCGCTGCACAGCTATTTGCAGGTCTCTCCAGAGATATTCGATCGGATTCAATTCAGGGCTCTGGCTGAGCCACTCAAGGACATTCAAAGACTTGTCCCGAAGCCACTCTTGCGTTGTCTTGGCTGTGTGTTTAGGGTTGTTGCCCTGTTGAAAGGTGAACATTGACCCAGTCTGAGGTTCTGAGTGCTCTGGAGCAGGTTTTCATCAAGGATCTGTCTGTACTTTACTCCGTTCATCTTTCCCTCTATCCTGACTAGTCTCCCAGTCCCTGCTGCTGAAAAACATCCCCACAGCATGATGCTGCCCCCACCATGCTTCACCGTAGGGATGGTGCCAGGTTTCCTCCAGACGTGACGCTTGAAATTCAGGCCAAAGAGTTCAATCTTGGTTTCATCACACCAGAGAATATTGTTTCTCATGGTCTGAGAGTCCTTTAGCTGCTTTTTGGCAAACTCCAAGTGGGCTGTCATGTGCCTTTTACTGAGGAGTGGCTTCCGTCCGGCCATTCTGCCATAAAGGCCTGATTGGTGGAGTGCTGCACCAATAATACTTGTTAATGCTAGAATCCTTCATTGAAACAATAACAAAGCGTTTTCCCCGCCCCTTTATCACTAAAAAGCTAAGGGATGGGGCTGGAAATATGTATCCACTCTCAAATTCATGTAGCAACTAAGGATTCTAGCTTTACGTTGCATGCTCAGTATGAATGATGATCTACAGTATGAGATCAACGTTGTCGTGTCCATTTGTGGTGTAGGATTGGATAGATGAGTGTGTGTTAGGCTTTGAATTTGCTAGGCACACTCTGGTACCTCAAAAGGAGGACACATCTGCATGCACTTCTATGACACCCCAGCCCAGGAATCTGAGATAGGTGTTCAACTTATCGCTTGACTCTAAATAATATTTTCCAATTAGGACAACGCCTCCATCTGCACTGGAGAATAAAGGTGAGAACCATACTGTTTTGACTTAGTGTTGTCAGGCGGTGTGTGAGAGGAAACATTATCTTCTGCTTTTAATAAAAAACAACGTTGTCAAAAGGATGGAGTGATCTTTGTGACCTGGGCATGAATGTGACATTGTTCCTGGTTTCTGAGGTGGTGCTCCTCAGGGCTTTCCATCTCAGCCAGGTCTATTGTTTCTCTGTGCTACTTCAGATCTTTATCCATTCCTCTAACATTATGAGCCTCTAGAGGACTGAAAGGGATGTTAAAAAGACACCAGTGCTTGAGTCTTGTCTACGGTGTATTTCTACGTCTGTACCTAAGGCAAGTCTTTCCGTCTACTATGGCTTTGACTCTCACTGACAGATGTCTCCTAATATCTGCACGTAGTACCATGGTGTGGTGTGATGTGTTGCATGGTTGTGTCTTCAGTATGGTTGGTGCCCTAAAAGGGATAGTACTCACCTGGTGTGGCGCAGAGGGATGGGAAGTGAAATGCAGAGGAAAGGGTCAAAGGTGTTGCTCTGTTTATGACAATGAGGGCAGGTCAGCGATGACCTGTGGAAAGAAAAACAAGATTGTGTGAAGTTTGATGCCTGTTTTAGACACCTGAACATGCTCTTCTCTGTCAGGCCAGCAGGAAAGTGCATCTTGCTATTAAAATGGACACACTGATGTGTTGCTGTAGAGGTTTTCTGTAGAGATTTTCTATGGGAAAGATAAGTGATGTAAGGGGGGTGGGTAGTGGGAAAAACCCCCATGGTGCGACTGGGCCTTTAAATGGGAACCAGAACGCAGCGATTCCCTAATGATCACTAATACCATCATGGGGAGAATAGAGAACAGTACTAAGATATGGCTTGTTTACTCCCTATATGAATGTTCAGGCCATAGGACTCAAAGGACAGGAAAAGAGAGCAAATCTTCCATTTTACCAATATTTCCTTCCACACCTGGTTCACACACTGTCTCCAACAAACCCCTTTATGTTTAGGAGAGGAAGTTGCTTATTCTGGCAAATCACTAATTGTTTGAACAAAGAGTCAGAGGGTATTTCCATGGAAGTCCTCAGACTGCAGTGCTATTGAACTTGACTTGAATTGAACTTGACTTGAAGTACTTCTAAATCCTGTAATAGTTTTATGGCAAGAACTCCATGACTGGTTCTTCTAGTCAGGAAGCGAAAAGCATTTCACAAGGCTGCCTGAAACTATAATAGCCTTTAGGACTGGAGTGGAATTGAGTTCAACAATGACTTTGCTGCATACAATCAAAACAAGTTGACAAAGCTATGGTTTCTTCGCAAATCTGAATTTCAAGCATAAATCTCCCTCTTCCTCTTTTACCCAGCAAGGCGATATTTTAAGACAGTATTCCCCTATTCTTGTGTTTAGAATTTTTCATATGATCAGTGCACAGAGCTTTCACTTCTCCAGCCTGCATGTCAGGAACCTTTACAAGGGGCAGCCTACCATGGAAATCTTAGCCAGAGCATAGCTGTTTAAATGTGTTTCCCTTCTAGGAAGGCACCTGACAGACCCACAGGGGTGAATAAAGCCCTATTCAACTCAACCCAGCTGACACTGGCTCTGCGTGGAGCTCTCTCTTGGCAGAGTGGAGCTCTCTCTTGGCAGAGTGGATCTCTCTCTTGGCAGAGTGGATCTCTCTCTTGGCAGAGTAGATCTCTCTCTTGGCAGAGTGGATCTCTCTCTTGGCAGAGTGGATCTCTCTCTTGGCAGAGTGGAGCTCTCTCTTGGCAGAGTGGATCTCTCTCTTGGCAGAGTGGATCTCTCTCTTGGCAGAGTGGATCTCTCTCTTGGCAGAGTGGATCTCTCTCTTGGCAGAGTGGAGCTCTCTCTTGGCAGAGTGGATCTCTCTCTTGGCAGAGTGGAGCTCTCTCTTGGCAGAGTGGATCTCTCTCTTGGCAGAGTGGATCTCTCTCTTGGCAGAGTGGAGCTCTCTCTTGGCAGAGTGGATCGCTCCCCTACGGATGTCTTATTCTCAACAGGAAACAGAGGAGCTGCCCATCCTTGCATACAAATAACACTCCAGCAGCTCCAATAAAACATAGATGTACTGTGCATTGGTAAGGAACACTTAGGCCTAAAGGAAAAGGAGGTGATATTTCCGTGATGCCTAATGGATGAAGTGTGAGCAGCACTTGAGAGGGAATCCCTGTCTATGAAGCAGTGATGCTGAAGGGTGATAGTTTGAGTCAGCTTAAACACTAGCCCAGGGGTAGGCAGCCACGGGACGATTTTTGAGGGAGCGTATAGTGGGGGACCAAAACATAATTATAATAATTTTTACACTGCAAATTGACCCCAACTAAGCCCAAAAAGAGATTATATTTGAAAATAACAATACTTTCATACCCTATTTACATTGAGACACGATCACATACACCGAGTGTACAAAACAGCCCTTTGCTCTCAGAACAACCTCAATTCATAGGGACAGGGACTCTGCAAGGAGTTGAAAGCATTCCACAGGGATGCTGACCCATGTGGACTACAATGCTTCCCACAGTTGTGTCAAGTTGGATGGATGTCCTTTGGGTGGTAGACAATTCTTGATACACACGGGAAACTGTTGAACGTAAAAAATCCAGCACCGGGTTTGGTCGGGGGTGCTTTATATGGCACATCGTGCTCTAGTGACTCCTTGTGGTAGGCCAGGTGCCTGCAGGCTGACTTCGGTAATCAGTTGAACGGTGTTTCCTCTGACACATTGGTGCAGCTGGATTCTGGGTTAAGCAGGCAGGGGTTAAGAAGCACAGTTTGGTGGGTCCTGTTTCAGAGGATTCATCACTCAACCTTTGTCTATACCGAGCCTGTTGGGGAGCTGCAGCAATTAGACAATATTGTAATTGGATATTTTAAATTTAACAAGCCAAGTCAGTTAAGAACAAATTATTATTTACAATGACAGCCTACCGGGGAACAGTGGGTTAAATGCTTTGTTTAGGTGCAGAATGACAGAATTTTACCTCGTCGGCACAGGGATTTGATCCAGCAACCATTCGGTTGCCGGCCCAACACTCTAACCACCAGGCTGGCTACCCACCGCCCCTATATTGAGAAATTGGGGGAAATACAATATATATATATATAGAGCGAGAGAGAGGGAGCGAGCGAGACAATACTTATTTAACCCGTCTCCTCCCCTTCATCTCCACTGCCTGAAGTGGATTTAACCAGTGACATCAATAAGGGATCATAGCTTTTCATCTGGATTCCCCTGGTCAGTCTATGACATGGAAAGAGCATGTTTTGTGCACTTATTGTATGTCTCCTTTTTTATTTGTGGGAATACATGGGAACAGATTTCCTAAATTAAACTATTTTCCTGTTGATTTAAGTATTTTCTTTTAACCAAAAACTAAATCCCCGCCCCCCCAAAAAACAATGGGCGGCCCCCAAAAAACACACTAGCCTGGGTAAAACTCTAAAAGCCATTTTCCAAGTATCTGGACGTTCAGTGTCACATTTCCTGAAAAATAATTTAATTAATTATATTTGTTATAACAGCTATTATTAGAACAATCTACTAAAGGTTAAGTGTCTAAAGCAGGGTTCCCCCAATTTGGCTTGCAGGATGTTTTATTTGGCCCCCCAAGTTTTCAGAGAAAAATAAATAACTAATAATATATACAGTGGGGAGAAGAAGTATTTGATACACTGCCGATTTTGCAGGTTTTCCTACTTACAAAGCATGTAGAGGTCTGTAATTTTTATCATAGGTACACTTCAACTGTGAGAGATGGAATCTAAAACAAAAATCCAGAAAATCACATTGTATGATTTTAATTAATTAATTAGCATTTGTGACAGCCCCGAAACCTGAAGGATCTGGAGAAGGTCTGTATGGAGGAGTGGGCCAAAATCCCTGCTGCAGTGTGTGCAAACCTGGTCAAGAACTACAGGAAACGTATGATCTCTGTAATCTCTGTAAACAAAGGTTTCTATACCAAATATTAAGTTCTGCTTTTCTGATGTATCAAATACTTATTGCATGCAATAAAATTCAAATGAATTACTTAAAAATCATATAATGTGATTTTCTGGATTTTTGTTTTAGATTCCGTCTCTCACAGTTGAAGTGTACCTATGATAAAAATTACAGACCTCAACATGATTTGTAAGTAGGGAAAACCTGCAAAATCGGCAGTGTATCAAATACTTGTTCTCCCCACTGTATATAGTACAAGTCAGAAGTATGGACACACCTACTCATTTGAGGGTTTTTCTTAATTTTTACTATTTTCTACATTGTAGAATAATAGTGAAGACATCAAAACTATGAAATAACAGATATGAATCATGTAACCAAAAAAGTCTTAAACAAGACAGCCACCCTTTGCACACGCTTGGCATTCTCTCAACCAGCTTCATGAGGTAGCCTGAAATGCATTTAAATGAACAGGTGTGGCTTGTTAAATGTTAATTTGTGGAATTTCTTTCCTTCTTAATGCGTTTGAGCCAATCAGTTCTGTTGTGACAAGGTAGCTTTGGTTGGTCTACAGAAGATAGCCCTATTTGGTAAAAGACCAAGTCCATATTATGTCAATAACTACTTAAATAAGCAAAGAGAAACGACAGTCCATCGTTATTCTAAGACATGAAGGTCAGTCAAAAACCATCAAGGGCTATGATGAAACTGGCTCTCATGAGGACCACCACAGGAAAGGAAAACCCAGAGTTACCTCTGCTGCAGAGGATACGTTCATTAGTTACCATGAACGTATCAAATAACAGACACATCTCAACATAAACTGTTCAGTTGAGACTGCGTGAATTCGGCCTTCATGGTCGAATTGCTGCAAAGAAAGCACAACTAAAGGACACCAATAATAAGAAGAGACTTGCTAGGGCCAAAAAACATGAGCAATGAACATTAGACCAGTGGAAATCTGTCCTTTGGTCTGATGAGTTTGGTTCCAACCGCTGTGTCTTTGTAAGACGCAGAGTAGGTGAACGGATGATCTCCGCATTTGTGGTTCCCACCATGAAGCATGGAGGAGGAGGTGTGATTGTGTGGGGGTGCTCTGCTAGTGACACCTTCAGTGATTTATTTACAATTCATTGCACACTTAACAAGCATAGGTACCACAGCATTCTGCAAAGATACCCCATCCCATCTGATTTGCGCTTTGTTGGACTATCATTTGTTTTCAACAGGACAATGACGCAAAACACACCTCCAGGCTATGTAAGGGCTATTTGACCGAGAAAGAGAGTGATGGAGTGCTGCATCAGATGACCTGGCCTCCACAAACACCCAATCTCAACCCAATTGAGATGGTTTGGATGACCACAGAGTGACGGAAAAGCAGCCAACAAGTGCTCAGCATATGTGGGAACTCCTTCAAGACTGTTGGAAAAGCATTCCATGTGAAGCTGGTTGAGAGAATGCTAAGAGTGCGCAAAGCTGTCATCAAAGCAAAGGGTGGCTACTTTGAAGAATCTCAAGAATCTGAAGAATTGATTGATTTGTTTAACACTTTTTTGGTTACTACATGATTCCATATGTGTTATTTCATAGTTTTGATGTCTTCACTATTATTCTAGAAAATAGTAAAAAAAAAAATCAACCTTGAATGAATAGATGTGTCCAAACTTTTGACTGGTACTGTATTTGTTTTTTACATTTTCATTGTTGGACTGTTAAAAACACCAGGATATGAGCTCCAAGTGATTTTAATTTTGGAAATCAGTTCCTAAGTATTCCCACACATAACAGAGAGACACGTGATCATATAGTCAAATATATCTGTTTGGGCTTCTGGTGGTCAATTTGCAGTCTACAAATGATTTGTAATTATGGTCCGGCCCCCCGACCATCATCTCACGAAAATTATTGTCCTGTGGCTGAATCTAATTGATGATCCCTGGCCTAAAGATTGGCTGTTAATTCATCTCAGTGAGCCTGCAGCCTCACTGCATCTCTGGGTTCAAAAGGTCGTGGCCCCATTAGAGATTGTTGATATGTAAGGCATCCTTCAGCAGGTGATCCTGAGCATCCAGACAGAACAAAGGAATTACCGTAATAATCACAGTCACAGTAATAATCTCAAAAATGCTTCAAAGCCCTTTTTATTCAACCCTCCTGCAGAAATATTAATACATTAAGTGTTGAGACAAAACAAAGGTCACCCAGTCAAAATGATTCAGACAAAGAGAGGCGAGAAGCTCTGAGAGAGAGTGGTGGGTTTTCGTGCCGCTGTAAAAAGGCTGAGCTTCCAGTGAAACTACTGTACACCACGTCCATAATCTGACATGCTCTGCTGCCTGCCGTTTGGCTTCACTCTAATGAGCAGACCTTCACAGATACCTCAGAGATTTTCACTGCATATTACCCATGTTAGGCAGTGAGTCATGCTGTGGGATGAGAACAAAACTAGCTATATCAAAGCTTTACCTTCAAGAACTGGGCAATGCATGATTTGATCAGTCTACAGAGTTAGAGTAAATATAATAGGTTCAAAATCAATACTTCCAGAGTTAGAGTAGGCACTTCACTTTTGCGGAGACATCACATTCAGACAAAATAATTGTAATAACGGTACCGTACAGTCAATTGAATGACACCAACATGTGATGAAAGTCAAATCAAATCAGAATCAAAAACTTAAGAGATAAAAGGCCTGTCAGTATATATGAAGCTTGTTTGTAAACTGGCTAAGTCTTGTCAAGTATAATGGGACTGGTGATTGTATAGTGACAAACAGACCCATTGCAGTGATAATTATATTACATACTGAAGTGTTACACCCAGGACTCAAATGCTGGAGGGCAATGAGAGAGGGACAGAGGAATAGTTAACAAATCAAAGATAGGGACTCCAAAGGCTGTTCCTAAAACAAATAGCACAACAAACATCGTAAGTATATGTCACTAATAGTATTATATTAGTTATTAGTATGACAAATATTTAATCATATAAAATACATACAGTATTTTGCAATTTCACTGACCACTGCGACTCTGAATCCCACTTTCACACATTATTCTAAAAAAGCTTTGACAGTAGCTTTTCAGTCTTACACTTTCACACCCAGGCCTCAATCCTCATCTCAGACAATGATGCTGTTGCCTGAGTAAGTGATTTGGACTGGCCCAAGGGGAAAAAACAGATGGTTATGGAAAGATATGGCTATGGAATATTCCTTGAGAGACATTTCTATATAGTCCAGAGCTCTTTTCCTCTGAACTAAAGCTATGCTGTAGCTCTGGAATGCGAAGTTATGCTGTTTTTGAAGTTATACTATCAGTGATCATCAGTCAAGTGTTGGATTCCAGTCTGAATCACCCTGGGTGAATCTGGCACAGTGTTTGAGTGGGTGAGCTAGCTATGGCTCCCGAGCTAGCTATGGCTGCTTCCTGTCTAGACACGCCCATTTCCCGGGTGTCAAAGCAGAAACATTCATCAGTGGGTAGCAATTAAGGGATGCGCTCTGACAGATGTATTAAAGGCATTACACCAAGCTGCTGATTTTCCAAGGAATTAGCAGATGGAGGAAACAAAAACAGGCAGGAAATTACAAAGCAAATGGAAACTTCCACAGAGTGGCAAGTGTTCTAATTACTTCACGGCAGAGTTAAAAGGTCCAAATATACATCTGTTCTATTGTGCAGTTGTTTGCATAATTCCTTGTCAATATAGTACGACATTAGTCAAGGTTACCCAGAGAAGAGTACAGCTAACGTAAAATTGGGGGCTTGACAGAGATTTACACTTGGCAGTTGGATGCAGAACTGTCATTGGCACCTCTGTGAGAGGAGTGGACAGCCAAATCATGATGAAGGTACTGCAACAGCCCCAATACCTTCAGCAACTCCAGTGATCTCCTGACCACAGCTGTGAGATGCATCTGTTTCATAGAAATACCTAGGAGGCTTTATCTCCAAGATTAAATGAACACTTGTGAGGTTCAGAGGCTCTGGGTTCAAAGCTGCTGTAGCAGGCGCTGAGGGGCACTGAACACGGATTGAAAGGAATGTTATAAGGACTAAAACTGTGAAAACTCAATCAGGTTCATCAATCACAGCTTATCAGGAAAGCTACTAGAGCAAAGATTGTATACGTTTATTCAATATGTAGGTAATCTATGCCTATTCGATTTGTACAGTTGTCGTTTTTCACTTGACCTCAAACAAGAACCAACCACCCCACTCATTTTACTCAAGACCATAAATGCACTTGAAGGGGTCCCTAGTTACCTAGGAGACATAAAGGTTAGGTGGAGGGGCAGTCTTTCTTACTGCACTCTGTGCATGGGCCTTGTCAGTATTGATGCTCCAGCTAGGCTCAGTAATTACTGGAATGTCTGCAGTGATTTAATGAGGTTACTCTTTCTCCTGCTAATACATATACAACCTATACCCACTTATAGTTATAATGGCATCTCCATTACACATTATCTGATAATTACAATTTAATTCAATCAATGAGAACTGGTTCGAAGAGTCATCGGTAATCGAATGTGATGTGGGAAAAAAGCCTCCATACCTAACTCTGCATTGGTTGTACAATAATTGTAAAGAACTCATAGGAGAGGTGCAAAACCCAATAGACAAAGTTACAGGCAGTGTGACCGATGGACTAACAGCTTGTACCAAGACAAGCATGAAACTGATTTCCAACCAAATGACCATAATTGCATTGAACTGTATAACATTTGGTTCATAATTAAAGGACATTTATTAAAATTGGAATGGGCAACTAAGTTTAACCCAATATGTTTTTGTTTAGCCAACTTCCAAATTCTTCCTAAATCTCAATCAATCTCTCAACAACAGACTCCCTCGCAACCTCATCCAGGTGCACTGACAGGAATAGAACGGGTTAGACAAAAACACAACTGGCTCCTAATGTAAATAAAATAACAAAAGCTGTCACATTTTGACACTTTTTCATTATTTATTATTTTCTAGCATTTTCATCTAAGGAGCAGGTTGAGCCACGAAAAATATTTCACAATGAACAAAGGAAAGAAAAGTAACTCTTCTGTTTTACATTCAAGACACTGAATCTGAGGGAAATTGTTGACTGACACAAATATGGAAGACAATTCCCTGTTTAGTAATTCATTTATTTTTCACCTGTCCTTCAAGGTGCAAGGCAGCTGTTTTTACATTAGCACAAGTCCAGGGATTGAGTCAACTGTCTTCTACTCAGCTCAGCTCAGATGCCATCAATTTCATCAATGCTTGCAGGACTAAGGTGCCGATAGTAATAGGGTTATTCTCTAGCAGTATGCTATGGGCAGACCTGGCAAACTGGAAACTCACTTGTATTGTGCCTGGAAGTGTTCCTGTATAAAGCTGTGGCATGCCCCGGGCTGCTGCGAGTGGGGAGGCTCAGTGACCATCGCCTCCTCTGATATACCAGGGCCCTGGAATAGAGAGTGGACAAACAGAAACACATCATTTTAACATCTACAATCGCTAACAGTAAAAAAACATCAGGTTCAACTAAATCCACTGCTATTCGGATGACACCCAGATTTACATCCACACCCAACCCACCTCTCACCTGTTTCCCCTGTTTCTGATCAACTGTCTCCAGGACATCAAAAACTGGATGACACCCAATCTACTCAAACTCAGGAGCAATAAAACCATCCACTAAACAAAACTGTGCACCATCGTGGACTGGACTTTCAGCGCTGCCCCCCCCCCCGCCCCCAAACTCTGGAACTCTCTTCCCCCAGCCACCCAAAACTCTGGGGGCATTGCTACTAGCTACTAGAGTTAGCGCAATGACATGCTAGCTGTTCCCATAGATTTCCAGTCATTGAGCTAACAACTATCCATTTAAAAGTGCATCTTGGCAGAAATATATACTTATTTTTTTGCATCAGTGGCAACAATTTAGCAGCGGTGAGCCACTGCTGCCAAATGAATATAGGAGTTAACACTGGACTGAGGGGAGGTACAAATCAGCATAAAATATATTAAATGAATATCTGTCTAGTTAGAACATTGTGAAATGTTGTTCAGCAGTCTTTTTTTCTATTAAAAGGGGATTTTCAAAGGCAGTGGAAAGTATTGACGTGAATGAAACCCGCTTGGGGGACTTCTCTCTTTATTCTTTAATCCACTCACCTACAGCAGAGCTCAACTGGCCTTGGAAAAGATAAAAGAGGAGGAAAAAGCGATAAAACTAACAGACTGATCACTGAAACCATGCAAGGTCAAAAAAACAAGCTAATCTGGGACGGCACACAACAAGGGAATAGCCCAGCTATGTGATAATGAATGAAATGAATTGAAAACTGTCCCCGTCAGTGCAGATTTGACTGAACTAATCCACCTAGCCCTAGCTGCACCATCAACAACAATAGCATCAACAACAGCAGCCATGGTCTTTGCTCCTCCTTCATCGTCACTTTTGAGGGTGTCTCTAGCACTTTCTAATGGCGGTTTGTTGCCAGTGTGACTCTGTGGAATAATAATTACTGCAGATTATGTAATGGCACATCATGGATGCAGTGTAGTCATTTGAAACCAATGTAATGTCAAATCTGAATCATTCTCTCACTATGGTATCAGGGTCATGGTTGCACCATGACAGGAGAGCCAGGAGGAGATGTGTGGTTATGATGGATATTTTGGTACAGCAATGGTAAAAACGAAACAAAAGGTACCATACCATAGGCACTGAGACAGGATGGATGACTGAGAAAAAGAGAGGTAATACTGTATAATGTCGTTAGGGGCATTCATTCGGCTTAATTACCCCTATCATTTCCTGGGATAAAAAAAATGTTTTATTGTCACATACACCAGATAGGTACTGTGAAATGTGTTGTTTTGTGTTGTTTTACAGGGTCAGTCATAGTAGCACTGTAATGTGTGCTCCCTCTCCGGCCTCTAGGTCACCAGGCTTGTTTAAGGCGCACACCTGTCACCAGTGTTACGTGCATTTGTGCATAATGACACTCACCTGGACTCCATCACCTCCTTGATTACCTGCCCTTTATATGTCACTCCTTTTGTTTTTTCCCCAGGCGTCATTGTTTCTGTGTCATGTCAGTGCTCTGTTTGTGTTTCTTGTTTTGTTTATTTATTAAAAGTATTTACTCCCTGAACTTGCTTCCCGACTCCCAGCGTACATCATTACAAGTACAGTGCCCCTGGAGCAAATTAGGTCTAAGTGCCTTGCTCAAGGGCACATACACAGATTTGTCACCTTGTCGGTTCGGGTATTCGAACCAGCAACCTTTCGGTTACTGGTTCAACACTTGAACGGCCTTCCCTTCATGAATGTCTTTGAAGGAAATCATGGTAAATCAATTTAACAGCAAATAACAAATGATTTTGCTGGCTTGATTACCAATTATTACTGTAACTGAGCTCTCACAATCTCTCTTCAAAGATGTGTGAAACTTCAACATGCCTCTGCAATATAGTCAATATCAACTGCACAATATGTGCTCACTGACAACGTCGGTTATGAAAGTGACAAAGTAGAACATTTTCCTTATTGTCTATTTCCTGATTTATACAGTTACAGTTACAGTCACCGTAGCTGATTTTGCATCAAAGTTGAGGTAAGAGGACACAGTTAAGCCTTTATTCCTACAAAACAAGCATATTGTTGGAAAACAATGGTTATAAATAAAAAATAAAGGGAGAATTATGCACCAAAGATACGAACATCAGATTTTCAAGTGCAAAGGGAATTTGAGCTGCCATTTGCCTTCAGGCATTCAGGATTTAGTGAAGTAACATGATGCACTTCAGATGCATAGTGGAGATATTTAATGGTACAAAATTGTACATTATGGAGTAAATATATGACTACAATACAGCCTTTGTGTGTGTGTGTGTGTGTGTGTGTGTGTGTGTGTGTGTGTGTGTGTGTGTGTGTGTGTGTGTGTGTGTGTGTGTGTGTGTGTGTATGTGCGTGCGTGCGTGCGTGTGTGTGTGTCAGTGTCTCCTGACCCCTCCTGTCTCAGCCTCCAGTATTTATGCTGCAGTAGTTTATGTGTCGGGGGGCTGGGGTCAGTTTGTTATACTTCTCCTGTCCAATTCGGTGTCCTGTGTGTCCTGTGTGAATCTAAGTGTGCGTTCTCTAATTCTCTCCTTCTCTCTCTCTTTCTCTAGCTCGGAGGACCTGAGCCCTAGGACCATGCCGCAGGACTACCTGACATGATGACTCCTTGCTGTCCCCAGTCCACCTGGCCGTGCTGCTGCTCCAGTTTCAACTGTTCTGCCTTATTATTATTCGACCATGCTGGTCATTCATGAACATTTGAACATCTTGTCCATGTTCTGTTATAATCTCTACCCGGCACAGCCAGAAGAGGACTGGCCACCCCACATAGCCTGGTTCCTCTCTAGGTTTCTTCCTAGGTTTTGGCCTTTCTAGGGAGTTTTTCCTAACCACCATGCTTCTACACCTGCATTGCTTGCTGTTTGGGGTTTTAGGCTGGGTTTCTGTACAGCACTTTGAGATATCAGCTGATGTATGAAGGGCTATGTAAATAAATTTGATTTTGATTTGATTTGATTTGTGTGTGTGTGTGTGTGTGTGTGTGTGTGTGTGTGTGTGTGTGTGTGTGTGTGTGTGTGTGTGTGTGTGTGTGTGTGTGTGTGTGTGTGTGTGTGTGTGTGTGTGTGTGTGTGCGTGCGTGTGTGTGTGTGCCTATCTGTAGCTCCCAAACTGAAACAGCTTTGACCTTGAAGGTGACATTTACAGTTACATGGGTGGCAGGGTAGCAGGGTAGCCTAGTGGTTAGAGCGTTGGACTAGTAACCAAAAGGTTGCGAGTTCAAATCCCCAAGCTGACAAGGTACAAATCTGTCATTCTGCCCCTGAACAGGCAGTTAACCCACTGTTCCTAGGCCATCATTAAAAATAAGAATATGTTCTTAACTGACTTGCCTATTAAAATAAAAAAAAATTGTCACAAAGAACATTTGATGTTTCTGGATTCTTTTAAATTGCAAATAAACATTCATACTTTCAACATTCAGCACCTGAACAAAGCCACTGGATGTACATGTTTAACTATGATAACAAATCTCTGACTCACCTTTTCTTATCAAGAGTGGTTGACTTGGAAAAGGCCAAGCTAAAACCACATTTCTGGGTTAGCACATTATTACTGAAGTTACTAGAGCGCTGTACCTAGACGCCAGGCACTTGAAAATGCATTAAGTCATCGTATCATTTTAGCCCTCATTTGACAGGCTCATGGAGGCTGTCACAGCATTATTGCTCGCCAAGTCTCTCTGTTGACTCTTTCTCCACCACACCATGTCTCCTGTCCTGATCCCATACTGACTGCCACTGTTCCCAGGCAGGCAGCTCAACCATGACCCCATCTCACAAATGGAGCTGAAAGGAGGTTTTTGAATTTTGGGTTGTGGAAAAAAAGTGTAGTGTAGTGTTGTGTGGGAGTGCTCAAAAAGTGTAGTGTAGTGTGGTGTGGGAGTGCTCAAAAAGTGTAGTGTAGTGTGGTGTGGGAGTGGTCAAAAAGTGTAGTGTAGTGTGGTGTGGGAGTGCTCAAAAAGTGTAGTGTATTGTGGTGTGGGAGTGCTCAAAAAGTGTAGTGTAGTGTGGTGTGGGAGTGGTCAAAAAGTGTAGTGTAGTGTGGTGTGGGAGTGCTCAAAAAGTGTAGTGTAGTGTGGAGGAGAGTTCCACTAACTAACCAACACCACTGAGTCTTTTCTTCCAAGTCCACTTCAGCATAGCACAGACCGGAATGTGACCGAAGCATGACCTTCCCCTCTTGCACGGGGCTTCAATAGGCACATACAATCACAAATGTTCCCTCTTCTCTCATTTCCCTCCACTCTCACTTTAGTGAGTTCCTCTATGGTTTTAGCTCTCTCCATCACACTCTACCCCACTCAGTCACTCCCTCATCCTTCTCTCATAACATTCTCTCCCCCCCCCCCCTGTGTGTTACGGTAATGCTCTGCTGAGCCTCCTCTTATTTGTCAAGGGGTAACAGGTCTTTAGAGCAGGCATTGAGAGCAGAGAGAGAGAGAGAGAGGCTAGGAGGTCTGCTCTCCTGAGGCCTATACTCCTACAGAACATATAGCTAGCTGAATTCATGCCTTACTACCACTCTCTGGCCTCCTCAGCAGCAGAGTTGACTGGAGCTGGAGAGATAGTACATTCCAGAGTTATCTTTATGCAGAGATAACAACACAGTGTTCCGAGACCAATGAGCCCAGCCCAGACACAGTCTTATCACCTCACTAAATTCCCTGGTGAGCCTGGCCAAGTCATCAGACTGCGAGGCGGCAGCAGCATGTTAGCAGCAACCGCCAGTATGGCTAGGACGATACCAGTATCGCAATCTGTTTTCAGTGGCAAAAATTAAAACACGATGCAGACTAACTCTTTGGTCCTTTAAAACCCTACTGTATGTCAAATAATGTGTGCTATAGTTTGGAAAGTAAATAAATGTGACTCTGGATGATAACATAACGGGTAGCAGGGTAGCCTAGTGGTTAGAGCGTTGGACTAGTAACCGAAAGGTTGCAAGTTCGAATCCCTGAGCTGACAAGGTACAAATCTGTCGTTCTGCCCCTGAACAGGCAGTTAGCCCACTGTTCCTAGGCCGCAGGCAACGTAGTCATGTTTATTTGACTTTGCCCTGGTGTTTTTATTAACAGCAATACTGTGTAAACAAACTAACAGATATTTCATTTGTTCAACTTAGTGCTTGATAGGGTGGTGAGAGGCATCACAACAACTTCAAGCCCTTTAGCGTCTAAATTGAATAAAATAAGCCCTTGGAAAGATGAATTATTATTTTATTATTTCCAGATATAAAGATGACGCTGTATCAACAAAACACGGATTGCAACTTGCAAAACATGCGGGAAGAAAATTGCAGACGGAGGCGCAACAATTTCCAATTTTGTTTGACATTTGAAGCTGCACAAAGAATGGTAAGTCGTGGCTAATATAGCCGACAGCTATATAATTTATAACTCTTCTAGTGTAGCATGTAGGCTAACGTAACGTTAAATCAATGAGCTTCCACACAGTCAATCAGTGCGAGAACGTGATAATTGCACCCAAGATTGAGCTACAACTGGCTAGGCAGTTGGTAGCCTAAATCCTGCCTGATGTTACTGCTGTTCCTAAAACCATTGACAAACGTTAGCCTACTGTAACCACACAGAGACAGTGAGTGTGTGTTTGTGTAAGGTTGGGCGATTGTGTACAAGCCTACATCGCCCGATTGCGCCCCATAGCGATCCTCGATAGTCGATCACTTTTGGGAGGGGGTCTTTCTCATGGCTACCCATGTATTTCCATGTAAAAATAATGTTTATTTGGAAAGTAATAAATATATAGATATTTTTAAAAGTATTCATGATTTGCATAAATGTAATATACTAACTATTACTCTTGTTAAAAAAATATTTGGTGAAGAGCACATTATGACTTGTTTAGGACTTGAATCTCAAAGTTTGAGACATGACTTGATACTTGTCGGTCTTGACTTGAGACTTGACTCGGTGTCACGCCCTGACCTTAGTTATCTTAGTTCTCTTTATTATTTTGGTCTGGTCAGGGTGTGACTAGGGTGGGTTTGTTAGTTTTTGTATTGTCTGGGGGTTTTTTATGTCTCGGGGGTTTTGTAAGTCTAGGTTTATGTAGGTCTATGGTGGCCTGAATTGGTTCCCAATCAGAGGCAGCTGCTTATCATTGTCTCTGATTGGGGACCATATTTAGGTAGCCATATTCCTTTGGTATTTTGTGGGTTCTTGGTCTATGTTTAGTTGCCTGTCTGCACTATGCATATTAGCTTCACGGTTCGTAAAAAAAAAAATGTTATAAAGTTTGTTTAGTGTTCTTTGTGTAAATAAAGAATAATGTATTCTTATCACGCTGCGCCTTGGTCTCCTCGTTATGACGAATGTGACAGAATAACCCACCAAATAAGGACCAAGCAGCGTGTGAATGAGGAGTGGACATCCTGGGCCCGGGAGAAAGATGAGTGGAGGACATCCTCGACCTGGGAGGAGGTAATGGCAGGGGACAAGACCCTGCCATGGAAGCAGGTGGATATAGCACAGGAGGAAAGGCGACGATACGAGGAGTCAAGGCAACGACAGAAACCCCAATAAAAATTGGGGGGGGCACAATGGAGCAGTCGGCGGAGCCGAGGAGTAAACCAGAGCCAGTCTGGGAGAAGGAGGATTCGGAAGAGAGAGAAAGGGGGGAGTTGTTAAGTTGGTGGAGGACACACAGATTTGAAATAAAAGAACGTGTTGTCAGTTTGGTGCCACCTGAGTCAGCTCTCTGTACTCGTCCTGAAACGTGTGTTACCAAGTTCCGGAACAATTGATGCCGGCTATACACACCAGGTCTCCAGTGTACCTTCAAAACCCAGTGCGTCCTGTGCCAACTCCTCGCACTCTCCCTCAAGTGCGCTTTCCCAGTCAGGTGTGTCCTCTTCCTGCTCCTCGCACTCGCCCTGAGGTGCGTGTCCCCAGCCCGGTGCCACCAGTGCTGGCACCATGCACCAGGCCTACAATGCGCCTCGGCAGCCTGGGGTCTCCAGAGAGGGTCCCCAGCCTGAGGTCTCCAGAGAGGGTCCCCAGCCTGGGGTCTCCAGAGAGGGTCCCCAGCCTGGGGTCTCTAGCGACGGTCCCCAGCCCGGGGTCTCCAGAGAGGGTCCCCAGCCTGGGGTCTCTAGCGACGGTCCCCAGCCCGGGAGATGTTGAAAAGACTATTAACACTGTTTAATGTGACCAGTATGACCAGTTAGTGACCAGTATGACCAGTATAATAACAAATCCATTGTAGATCAGGTTTGCAAAGACGAGGCTGCCTATTATACGCCAACGATTTTGCGCTTCAGCACCATTTTCTCACTCGTTGCGCCTTGTATCCCCCGTAGTTGAGCCGACCATGGCAAACCACACTGCTGTCTCATCCTTAGAAATTATGTTGTTCTCCTATCTTCTTTTGCTCAATCTTTACATTGCTCACTGAAGTTTACTCATAAACAACTCATTTAGACCCCGTGTTTATTCGAAAAAGGCTGAAATGTGTGTCGATGCCTGGCTATTAAAAGCGACAGGCGGCTATTTGAGACAGCGTTTAATTTAAGTTTTACGGAATGTGGAAAACTATAGTATGCATCTTGAGAGGTCTCATAAACTTGAATGTCTTGTCTAACATTGAGATGCTATCTTGGAAATCAGTTGTCAGAAAAATGTCAAGCTCAAACCTGATAGAAATGCCAGTAAAATGGGTTAGGCAGAAAAAGGTGGAAAGTAGATATTTTGAGTCAACATGGAAAGCCTGATTTTAGGACAAAACGTATTCCTTCTGAAAATATATTCATTTAGTGGTAATGCTATGGTAGTGTAGCCTACAGTAATGTATCTGCTGGGACAAATTTCTGTAGCTCACTATGTTTATACATGTGTTTTTTTTCCCCGAAAAACTGTCAGTGGGGTGTCTTTTATCTTGTACAGTTTCTTAAGAGACAGTGTATGGTGCACACACACACACACACACACACACACACACACACACACACACACACACACACACACACACACACACACACACACACACACACACACACACACACACACACACACACACACACACACACACAAGCCCGGACATACACACAAACACACACATACACGCACGCCCGGACATACACACAAACACTCAAAGGCAACAGACGGATGTCCAAGACGGGAACATAATGTACTGTAATGTGTGTCCTTGATAAATGCTTTATCAAACGACTCCGCTTGTCATGGACACAAAGAGAAACAGCAAGTTGTCAAAAAGCCTGTGTTCATGTCTGCTGCTTCTTCTAGGCCATCAACTCTGTGACACAAAAAAGTAGTATGTCTGTGAAGGATGGCGCTTTAGTGTTCTGCTGTAAGTGAAAATGGAGGTGAACACATTTTCAAAAGGGAGATTCAGATTAAATTAAAATGATTTGAGCTCTTTCCAACAGTTCTAAGATGAGCCATGTAATGGAAAGGAAAGGCCAACTGATGAGGGAACATTTCATTAGAAGCAGAGTGGACAAATATTGATTTATTACTAAACCTGTATAAATAGCTTCATCAGCAAAGGCTACGATTGCATGCCTGCCACAGGCAACGTAGTCATGTTTATTTGACTTTGCCCTGGTGTTTTTATTAACAGCAATACTGCGTAAACAAACTAACAGATATTTCATTTGTTCAACTTAGTGCTTGATAGGGTGGTGAGAGGCATCACAACAACTTCAAGCCCTTTAGCGTCTAAATTGAATAAAATAAGCTGAATTTAATTTTGTCAGCAAATATTGTCGGCAGGGTAGCCTAGTGGTCAGAGAGTTAGAGAGTTGGACAAGCAAGTTCAAATCCCCGAGCTGACAAGGTACAAATCTGTCGATCTGCCCCTGAACAGGTAGTTAAACCCACTGTTCCGAGGCAGTCATTGAAAATAAGAATTTATTCTTAACTGACTTGCCTAGTTAAATAAAGGTAAAATTAAAAATCCAATTAAAAGCAACTACCCACTGAGCACAGACGTCAAGCCAACGAACATTCCGCATTGGTTCAACGTAATTTCATTGAAATGATTGTAAACAACATTGACTCAACCAGTGTATGCTCAGTAGGTATCCTTAAAGACTATGCTCAGTAGGTATCCTTAAAGACTATATCAAATAAAATACATTGAGATTATGATCGGCAATTATCCCCTTGAAAATGATTTCAGTCACAGACACAGTACAATATCGCAAACATACAGCAGACCCACATGAAGAAAAGCATGGTCAATGGTTACAAGTTTGTGTTCAGGATGGACATACGATAGCAAATTTCAATTTAGCCAAAAAAAAATGATGTTTTTGTCTTTTGAGCTTCTAGTCATGAAATCTATGCAGCCTACTCAATCACTTTTTATAGCTACTGTTTACAGGCCTCCTGGGCCATATACAGCGTTCCTCATTGAGTTCCCTGAATTCCTATCGGACCTTGTAGTCATAGCAGATAATATTCTAATCTTTGGTGACTTTAATATTCACATGGAAAAGTCCACAGACCCACTCCAAAAGGCTTTCGGAGCCATCATCAACTCAGTGGGTTTTGTCCAACATGTCTCTGGATCCACTCACTGTCACAGTCATACACTGGACCTAGTTTTGTCCCATGGAATAAATGTTGTGGATCTTAATGTTTTTCCTCATAATCCTGGACTATCGGACCACCATTTTATTACGTTTACAATTGCAACAAATAATCTGCTCATACCCCAACCAAGGAACATCAAAAGTTGTGCTATAAATTCACAGACAACACAAAGATTCCCTGATGTCCTTCCAGATTCTCTCTGTCTACCCATGGACGCCAGAGGACAAAAATCAGTTAACCACCTAACTGAGGAACTCAATTTAACCTTGCGCAATACCCTAGATGCAGTCGCAACCCTAAAAACAAAAAACATTTGTCATAAGAAACTACCTCCCTGGTAGACAGAAAATACCCGAGCTCTGAAGCAAGCTTCCAGAAAATTGGAACGGAAATGGCGCCACACCAAACTGGATGTCTTCCGACTAGCTTCTAAAGACAGTACCGTGCAGTACCGAAGAGCCCTCACTGCTGCTCGATCATCCTATTTTTCTAACTTAATTGAGGAAAATGAGAACAATCCGAAATTCCTTTTTGATACTCCAATTTGCTTACCGCCCAAATAGGTCCACAGACGATGCAATCTCAACCACACTGCACACTGCCCTAACCCATCTGGACAAGAGGAATACCTATGTGAGAATGCTCTTCATCGACTACAGCTCGGCATTCAACACCATAGTACCCTCCAAGCTCGTCATCAAGCTCGAGACCCTGGGTCTCGACCCCGCCCTGTGCAACTGGGTACTGGACTTCCTGACGGGCCGCCCCCAGGTGGTGAGGGTAGGTAACAACATCTCCTCCCCGCTGATCCTCAACACTGGGGCCCCACAAGGGTGCGTTCTGAGCCCTCTCCTGTACTCCCTGTTCACCCACGACTACGTGGCCACGCACGCCTCCAACTCAATCATCAAGTTTGCGGACGACACAACAGTGGTAGGCTTGATTACCAACAACGACGAGACGGCCTACAGGGAGGAGGTGAGGGCCCTCGGAGTGTGGTGTCAGGAAAATAACCTCACACTCAACGTCAACAAAACTAAGGAGATGATTGTGGAATTCAGGAAACAGCAGAGGCAACACCCCCCTATCCACATCGATGGAACAGTAGTTGAGAGAGTAGCAAGTTTTAAGTTCCTCGGCATACACATCACAGACAAACTGAATTGGTCCACTCACACAGACAGCATTGTGAAGAAGGCGCAGCAGCGCCTCTTCAACCTCAGGAGGCTGAAGAAATTCGGATTGTCACCAAAAGCACTCACAAACTTCTACAGATGCACAATCGAGAGCATCCTGGCGGGCTGTATCACCGCCTGGTACGGCAACTGCTCCGCCCTCAACCGTAAGGCTCTCCAGAGGGTAGTGAGGTCTGCACAACGCATCACCGGGGCAAACTACCTGCCCTCCAGGACACCTACACCACCCGATGTTACAGGAAGGCCATAAAGATCATCAAGGACATCAACCACCCGAGCCACTGCCTGTTCACCCCGCTATCATCCAGAAGGCGAGGTCAGTACTGGTGCATCAAAGCTGGGACCGAGAGACTGAAAAACAGCTTCTATCTCAAGGCCATCAGACTGTTAAACAGCCACCACTAACATTGAGTGGCTGCTGCCAACACACTGACACTGACTCAACTCCAGCCACTTTAATAATGGGAATTGATGGGAAATTATGTAAATATATCACTAGCCACTTTAAACAATGCTACCTTATATAATGTTACTTACCCTACATTATTCATCTCATATGCATACGTATATACTGTACTCTATATCATCGACTGCATCCTTATGTAATACATGTATCACTAGCCACTTTAACTATGCCACTTTGTTTACATACTCATCTCATATGTATATACTGTACTCGATACCATCTACTGTATCTTGCCTATGCTGCTCTGTACCATCACTCATTCATATATCCTTATGTACATATTCTTTATCCCCTTACACTGTGTATAAAACAGTAGTTTAGGAATTGTTAGTTAGATTACTTGTTGGTTATTACTGCATTGTCAGAACTAGAAGCACAAGCATTTCGCTACACTCGCATTAACATCATTCTAACCATGTGTATGTGACAAATAAAATTTGATTTGATTTGATTTGCTGGTCATTTATGAACATTTGAACATCTTGGCCATGTTCTGTTATAATCTCCACCCGGCACAGCCAGATGAGGACTGGCCATCCCACATAGCCTGGTTCCTCTCTAGGTTTCTTCCTAGGTTTTGGCCTTTCTAGGGAGTTTTTCCTAGTCACCATGCTTCTACACCTGCATTGCTTGCTGTTTGGGGTTTTAGGCTGGGTTTCTGTACAGCACTTTGAGATATCAGCTGATGTACGAAGGGCTATATAAATAAATTTGATATGATTTGATTTGACATTCAGCAGACCCACATGAAGGAAAACATGGTCAGTGGTTACAAGTTTGTGTTCAGGATGGACATACAGCAGACCCACATGAAGGAAAACATGGTCAATGGTTACAAGTTTGTGTTCAGGATGGACATACTGCAGACCCACATGAAGAAAAGCATGGTCAGTGGTTACAAGTTTGTGTTCAGGATGGACATACAGCAGACCCACATGAAGAAAAGCATGGTCAGTGGTTACAAGTTTGTGTTCAGGATGGACATACAGTAGACCAACGTATACAGGGATCACAGTAAATGTCAGATCAGATGATCATTTGATTGGCTGATTACAATGGCTTATCAAGTTGTCCTTTCAAACAGTTCTAGTGAAAGTCCCTTCTAAAACAAAGTACTCTGCTATATATATTTACAGTATAAGACCACATTCTACAAAGTGAATGACTATTGTGAAGGGGCACTTGACTGGGCACAGAGGAGATGAGGACATTGACAAAGTCTGAAAAGAGAACATGGAGGAATTTCAGACACTGTCAGTTTAATGCACAAAACAGAACTCATCATGTAGTAGTAACGTGCGACCGCTAATACCCGAGATATGTTAAATTGTCAAATTGTCAACCTTGCTTAATCCAAAAGACTCAATGCCAGGAGAGGCGTGTGCCGATACCCCGGGAGTACGAAGAACATTAAAACTCCAATCCCTCACCCTGGCAGCTACAGCGGTGTAATTGATTCTTAGGATTTAGATAAATGACAAAGATACAGTTGTGAGCAACTGAGGGGAAGGACTAGAGCCTAGTTGCTAGCGCAGCACTGTCAACGAGGGGGACAGAGTTAATCTATTGTGATTCCTGAGCTGACCGATAACAATTCCTGCAGCATTGTTATCGGCTAGCGAAAGTGGACAGTGGCTCAAAGGGGTCATTTTCTGTAACCACCAGATCATACCAGACAGTTTTGACAGCGATTTAAGTCCATGTCCAGACATTGGTAAGTGTAAAATTGAAGGATACAATCAAGATAATAAGCACTACAGTACAAACCAACGTCCTGCTCTTACGACGCTCCACCACGCTCGAGGCCATTCACTTCACACAGTAAACACAATTCTCCAGTTGAGATGCCATTACAAACGGATTTGGCACTGGTAGCACTGAGAACCACAATTACAGAAACATTTCCCCATCGTCAACTCTCCATAGAGCGTAATGACAAGACTAAGACCGATAACGGGACTTTATTTCATTGTGGTGCTGACTGAGAGCCTGAAATCACACACATTAACAGAATGGTCTGTCCTCTAGTGAGGTCTTAAATAATTAACCCAAATGTCACCCATAGTGATTCATACCAGTGTTCAGGAACCTGGGCACTTTCACTCCACCGCAGAGGAATTCCGGCAAATATCCTGCGCGGATCACCTGCCTCGTCCTGATGGGTTTTCAGGGATGGAGCGTAAATGGGGACGAGGTTTCCCAGTAATGGGCCTGCAGTGAATAATTGAAGCATCCATGGAAACACAGAGATGGACATGTTCTTCTGGAAGGAGCAGAGCACTAGGGGAGAGTGATTGAGAACAGGGGCTGTAGCAGCAGAGCTCTAACCTCTCCAGTAGTGCTGAACACACAGACAGTGAAAGCAAGAGACAGTGCACTACACAGCGCTGTCATGCACAGCGTTAGTGAATAATGGACGTCTCCCTCTGAGAAACCTCCTACCACGTACCTCTCTAAAAATAGCACCTTCTTTAGTCAAGGTGAACAGGGATAGCAGCTCTACTGTCAGAGCCCCCCTAATAGGGAATCACTCTTTGTGGGAGCATCGTTATGGACATCCTAAGTGGGAATGCTCTGCTGAACAGTGTGTAGTAGGTAGGTAGTGGCCTGCTAGATGATGTGTGTGTCTGGTCAGGTCTGGTTAGTGGGAGTATGTTAGAAAGCAGACTTGTCCAGAGGCATAATTCTGGCCTTGGTATCCTTCTGTGAGTTCACAAAGGGTATCAGTTACAATTACCCCTGGGATCTCAAGACTGGTTATACACTACATGACCAAAACTACGTGGACCCCTGCTCATCGAACATCTCGTTCCAAAATCATGGGCATTATTATGGAGTTGGTCCTTCCTTTGCTGATATAACAACCTCCACTCTTCTGGGAAGGTTTTCCACTAGATGTTGGAACATTGTTGGGGGACTTGCTTCCATTCAGCCACGAGCGCATTAGTGAAGTTGGGCACTGATGTTGGGCGTTAGGCCTGGCTCGCAGTCTGCATTTCAATTAATCCCAAAGGTGTTTGATGGAGTTGAGGTCAGGGCTCTGTGCAGGCCAGTCAAGTTCTTCCATACCGATCTGGACAAACCATTTCTGTATGTACCTCGCTTTGTGCATGAGGTCATTGTCATGCTGAAACAGGAAAGGGCCTTCCCCAAACTGTTGCCACAAAGTTGGAAACACAGAATCGTCTCGAATGTCATTGTATGCTGTACAGTTGGCACTATGCATTCGGGCAGGTAGCGTTCTCCTCGCATTTGCCAAACCCAGATTTGTCCGTCAGGACTGCCAGATCGTAAAGTGTGATTCATCACTCCAGGGAATGCGTTTCCACTGCTGAGTCCAATGGTGGCGAGCTTTACACCACTCCAGCCGATGCTTGATATTGCGCATGGTGATCTTACATGCTGACTACACCGTTCACATCAAGTGCCCGAGCGTTGCAAAATAAATTTAAACATACTTTATTCAATTATTGCACCCACACTGCTCACGCTTCAAAGAGCGTCTGCGTTGCCAAGGGCTAAAATAGAAGTCAATTCTATTTCTGACGCAGATCGCACTGCAAGTCCTGCCTCTCCCATCTCCTCATTGGTTTATAGAAGCAGATACCCACATGCCATCTCCTCATTGGTTACATCCACGTGGGTGACTGAAAGATGAACGGAGGTCGGTGGTGGTAATACACGTTATGAAAGTTAGTTGCCAATCGCCAAAGTCCAAAGAAGAAAAAGCCTGAAAGGAGGAGAGATGACTAGAAACGATTCGGTTGACCGTTTTATGTGTAGATTAATTGTCGGAGTAGAGGACCTTGTGCATTTCAGGTAAAATAACAACTCAATGTTTATATCCCAGGACAAATTAGCTAGCAACAGCAAGCTAGCTGTCCCCAAATTAATATAATTGGTTCAGAGTTTGTTTTGATATTTTAACCTGTGTGTCGTGATCGCGTTTGGTGTGGGGGGACAGAGGGAGTTTGGAACTTGATAGACGATTTTACGCTCATCAGCACTCGGCGGTCCAGTACTGTGAGCTTGTGTGGCCTACCACTTTGCGGTTGAGCCGTTGTTGCTCCTAGACGCTTCCACTTCGCCCGTAACAGCACTTACAGTTGACCGGGGCAACTCTAGCAGGGCAGGACCTTTACGAACTGACTTGTTGGAAAGGTGGCATCCTTAAGGTGCCGCGTTGTGGGTCACTGATCTCTTCAGTAAGGCCATTCTACTGCCAATGTTTGTCAATGGAGACTGCCTGCATGGCTGTGTGCTCGATTCTATACACCTGTCAGCAACAGGTGTGGCTGAAATAACCAAATCCACTAATTTGAAGGGGTGTCCACATACTCCTGTCTATATAGTGTACCATGATCTCTGGTTTGATTCTGACGACAGCTGCCCACATGAAGAAATTTTAAAAATACTATAGTATACTATGGTATGAATACTATATTATAAACTGGGTGGTTCGAGCCCTGAATGCTGATTGGCTGACAGCTGTGGTATATCAGACCGTATACCACGGGTATGACAAAACATGTATTTTTACTGTAATGTAAATACTGTAATAAAAGATCATGTAAATACTGTAATAAAAGATAATATAGTAATTCATATAGTGTTTTCACAGATTGTAGTATACTGTAGTATTTAATGTAGTGTTTTTGTGGACTGTAATATACTGTAGTATGTACTATAGTGTTTTTGTTTTATTATCTTTGATACATAGAAGCTTTCTCCTTGAGGAAACATATTGGAGATATACTAAAAGAGAACATTTTCCATAACCAGTAGGTAGTAAGGACTAGGGTCTGAATAGAGTTCAGAGCTTCGGCTCCTTCCTATAACCTGTAAGGAACAATATATGATCTATACTTGCATGCAGGTTTCTCACTTATGGGTGGCACAAATTGGGATATGGAGAGGGGAATGGGTAGGGTATATGCAAATTAAATATTGTATTATTTACTATAGTTAAAAAAGTGTACACCACAATCCAGAATTAATTATTACAGTACCCTGAAAGCACATGCTCGTGACAGTTAAGTTAAATTGTTTGTCTTGAGTCTTTTGATATGTCATTCTCAGAACTGCGGATCCTGGGTCTCCCGAGTGGTGTAGCGGTCTAAGGCACTGCATTGCAGTGCTGAGACACCACTACAGCCTCGGCACCACTACAGCCTCAGGTTCGATCCCAGGCTATGTCACAGCTGGCTGTGACTGGGAGACCCATGGGGCGGCGCAGAATAGGCCCAGCATCGTCCGGGTTAGGGGATAGTTTGTCCGGACAGAATGTCCTTGTCTCATCGTGCACTAGCAACTCCTTGTGGCAGGCTGTGCATCTACAAGCTGACTTCAGTTGTCAGTTGAACAGTGTTTGCTCTGACACATTGGTGCGGCTGGCTTCCGGGTTAAGTGAGCAGTGTGTCAAGAATCAGTGTGTTTTGGCAGGGTCGTGTTTCGGAGGATGCATGACCTTCACCTCTCCCGAGACCATAGGGGAGTTGCAGCGATGAGAGAAGATCGTAACTACCAGTTGGATAACATAAAATTGGGTAAAATATTTATTTAATAAAGAAGTACGGAACCTGGCTACATACAATGTACTATATCTATAATCTTCTATGGAGTCATACATATAGCTTTTTTTTGCAATTGTTGTTGTTCTTTTTTAAGTTGAACAAAAGCCTCAACTTGTATTACTGAAAGCACGCAATATCAATGGAAAAGCATATCAACTCAATGTTCAGGAAAGACTGACATATAATAATGTAAAATGGAGATCTCACATTCAAGTGCTTCCATGAAGCTATAACCAAGGATGTAGACATCCTTGATATAAGTGAATCAGCATTAAGGGGCTATGGCTCTTCAACAGATCATAATCTGCTCTAGCTGTATGCTCCAGACACACCATTCGATTGTCCGTTTCACTAAGCCAGTCAGATGGGTGGGCTACTAGTTAAATCCCAAAGTCTGGAGGTCAGAAATCCACAGAAGGGTATTGAGAATGAGACAGTCTCATAAATGAGAAGAAAAGACAGCAGAGGACTCTGGGAAAGGGAATGTTGTTATTTTACATAAGAAAGAAGGAAAGGATAAAATGATTAGCGGTTTGAGAGACAGAGGGACATAGTCCTGGAGGGGGTAATGATATAAGAGGAGAGGAGTGTAGAAGGAGTGTAGAAGCCCTCAATGCACAGACACTTCTCTGTATAGTTCCTCTGTTGGAGAATGCAGCTAGTGACAGGAGGGTAGCTAAAGTGGTAGCGAGACCTCTGACAATGATCCGACAATAGTATATGAGATATCAGCAGAGTGGGTTCAGGCACAGTGGTTTGAGGTGAATGACGATATAACACATGATTAGTTGTAATGCATCAACTCAACCAACCCTAGCCAACCAACCATAGCCAACCAACCCTAGCCAACCGACCCTAGCCAACCAACCCTAGCCAACCAACCTTAGCCAACCAACTCCTTCCCAAAATCCTGGCTTGCATGCCAACTTTCCTCATTTGAGAGGGATTTCCAGACACCTACCAGCAGGTCTGCACTGAGGTCGACTTCCTTTCCTTTTAGTGGAAATAATAGCCAGGTAGTAGCTAGAGGTCAGCAGGGGATGATGATGTGACTCAGTCCGGGTCTCTCTGACCTCATGTCAGTCATACCTAGTGGGCTACTCTCTGAGAGCATTTGACAGATTTTCAATCATGGTAAAAACCCACTGGTGGAGCACAATTATTGGCATCCTGTAACATTCTCTTACATAGTCTCCACAATGCTACAGTCATTGGTAACCTACATTAGATATCATTCTATAGAGCAGACTCGCTGGACCTCCACAGTAAAAAGTATAATGACAGTAAAATATTACAGCCCAGTGGAGAGAATCATCCTCCACCAATGCTGAGTGGATCTGCCCTGCCGCTCCGCTGCTTGTTTTATATGGAAATAGCATCAAGTCTGGAACAAAAAGAGGGAGGAAACACAGCACTTTTTGGAAGTACCTTTGCGAGCCAAGAAAATACTTAGAGGTACTATTCAAGAAAAATGCTCATAACACATTTTTGGGTGGATGAATATGACTTTGTGAAATTAATCATTAATGTCTCATAAGCCGATTGGCTTTTAGGAGGCAGAGGAGGAAATGAATTCATATAAAGACAGGGAGGTGGGTCTCCTGAGCTGATGGGGTTTATTACTGTGCTGCTCACACACTGTGGTGACAGGCAGGAGACAACACCCACAGATGGGGATGTAATGACAGGAGCAAAAGTCAAGAAAGGCTAGTAACTATTTATATAGACCACCTCTGTGTAATGCCTTTGTAATATACTTACAGAAACATGTACAGTATGTCTATCAAGAGCCATGAACTGTAAAGAATGTTTACAGTGAGTGTATAAGGTGTTATCATAGGTTTACAAAACATGTTACCCCATTCAAAAGAACTTATCAAAGACATCCAAATAAAGTGAAATGAAGTCAAACGGTCATGAAAATCTGCTGCCAACGAGCCTGTATAATTATGAGCCCTTTTACAGGTAGACTTGGAGAAGGCATTCCACACAGAGGTGGTGGCTCAACGACAGTGCAGTGCAGTATATAGAAATGTCCTTAACCGCTCCTTAAACCTTGAGTGATACATTGGGGTGTCTGAGGCAGCTTAATTGTGTCTGTGCCAGTGAAAGCAACCCCGGCAGACTGCAGATAAATTAAAAAAGGTCATTTTTCAAGAACAGTGCTGGCAAAGGGAGGGACGCTCTCAAATTAAACCTCCACGAGAAGTCAACAATAATTCACACACACATGCACACAATCTCACACAAGCACAGAGCGGTCACATTGGGACCCTTTCTTCCAAGCTGCTTTTCCAGATGGGTGGCTCCGAGTCACAGGAAGCCATTCAGAGCAGACAAAATCAAAGTTGGGGAGAAGAAACACTCACAGGCACAATAGGCCTGCACCCTGCCCTCTCTGACTGGAAAACAGCAACCACACATGGCACGTTGTGACGGTCGGTGCTACTGTAAGTGATGTTGTTGTAGTCAGGTATTGGTGGTTGGCTTAGTTAGTGCACTCTCTGTAAATCACAGCAAATCGTTATGAGGAGACAGGGAAGAGAAGAGAGGATGATGCCTTAAAAGGTTCTGAGGATAGTGTTTCTGACCTTGGTGACCTTGATACTGATCGTTGTGATGATCGTGCTCAGCATGACTGAAGAACCAGTGCAGAACATGAGTCATTTGACCCTGCATGGGAATGTCCTGTGTAGTGACCTTCTGTTGTTGAGTGTCTCTGGTAGCTCGCCTTCAGTGCTATCTCTTTTCCTGGCTAGCATCATGAGTACCACTGATAATCCTCTTTGACCCAAGATTGAACCATGAACACTGTTCCTCTTTTATCTACTCACACACCTCCCCTGTGCTTCTCTATGGGCACAGAGACAGTAGATTCCCAATACCCTCTGGTGAATATCCCATTCCCTAAAGTGAATAGCTCGGACCAGCTCAAATCTCACAAAAGCTTGTTTTACTGCCTGTGTGTTTGCTGTGACAGCACTGACTGCATTACAATCACAGTCCCTTATTCATGTTCCATCTCTGTAGGAGGGCTGAGGGTTCACTGAGAGCAAAAGTCCTTACTGTACCCAATCTGCTCCTTGTTCTGGACAAGTAAACACATGTGTAAATCAGATACAAATAATTGAAATATCATCAAACATGACAACAGTTGCTGTACTGTACTGACTCTGCAACATTGCTGTCCTTGAATGGAGGTTTGCTTATCTGTCAGTCTGTCACTACCCGTTAAGGCTTCCCCACCCACAGCCGCACTGTTGTACAGAGCCCAACACAACCCTGTCTCACCTCTCCCTCGCTTCACTAGCAGTGCTCAACAAGCGTCTCTTTCTTCCACCGGCTTACAAAGGGCCGCATTCATGATACAGAGAGAGAGCTTCACACCAGCACTGTTTCCTAAGTGATAAACGGTCAACAAACTGAATGCCAGCCTCCCGGGTGGCGCAGTGGTTAAGGGTGCTGTACTGCAGCGCCAGCTGTGCCATCAGAGACTCTGGGTTCGCGCCCAGACTCTGTCGTAACCGGCTGTGAGGTCTGTGGGGCGACGCACAATTGGCCTAGCGTCGTCCGGGTTAGGGAGGGCTTGGTTGGTAGGGATGTCCTTGTCTCATTGTGCACCAGCGACTCCTGTGGCGGGATGGGCGCAGTGCGTGCTAACCAAGGTTGCCAGGTACACGGTGTTTGGTGCGGCTGGCTTCCAGGTTGGATGTGTGCTGTGTTAAGAAGCAGTGCAGCTGGTTGGGTTGTGTATTGGAGGACGCATGACTTTCAACCTTTGTCTCTCCCGAGCCCGTATGGGAGTTGTAGCGATGAGACAAGATAGTAGCTACTACAACAATTGGATACCATGAAAAAGGGGTAAAACATTGTTGTTTTTTAAATAAACTGAATGCCAGTTCCGTGTGTGTGTGTGTGTGTGTGTGTGTGTGTTCTTTTTAAGGAACTCAGTCGAGCTTTCAACTTACTCTTGATAATAGTAACAGTAGAATGCATATGGTGCAATTTCAAAATTGTGTGTAGTGCATAGTGTATCAGCAGTTTTCCTCTTGTCATGTCAGTCATTGCAGACCTTAGAGAGCTGTTTTTTAGCTAGGCTTTTTAGCCTGTTGAATTTGTTGTAATGTTTGAGTCACTCAGATATAACATGAACACACATAAGACATGGCAAAACGTGTAGAAATACAGGAAATGAGCTTTAAAACTGCAACATGTTCTCTCTGCCAACAAGAGGGGGGGGTGAAAAGTTTGTGTCATGGACAGTACTTGTGTACATAGAGGGAAGGCGAGACATGTTCCCCAATGATGGAAGGGGGGCCAGAATGAATGTTTGGGATCCACTGACTTGAGCTTGGAAGCTCAGGGGTCTCCTGTGCTGCTTATGGTAACTGAACGGTGCTGAAAAACAATTAATTCAGCCCCTGGGTTACACTGTTGGTGACATGAGAGGACTTATAAACTTGGGTCTCCCACTGGCACGGCAATGCCAGTAGGGTGGCAGAGCTGCATGGTAACTGAACTCCCTCTTTCAAGACCCTTCTCCCAGACGTCAACAAGGGTTTGACTGAAAAACAATTAATTCAGCCCCTTCATGGAGTCAGTCACCTGCAGAGCTCCTTTGTGGGTGGCTCCCTGGGCTCGGTGGTGACATGAGAGGACTTATAAACCAGTTGCCAGTACTCCAATAAAGGGAAGAGTGAGTACTCCATCCTCCCTGTGACCCGGGCACAGTTACAGTCCACTGGCACGGCAATAGCAGTAAAAAGACCAATAAAGTAGGGTGGCAGAGCTGCAGCCTGCCACAGCACAGCAACAAACACAAAGGGAAGAGTGAGTACACAACAAACCCTTAAACTCCTCTGAACTCCCTCTTTCAAGACCCTTCTCCCAGACGTAAAAAGACCAATAAAGGGTTTGACTTTTTGTGATGTGAGAAGGATAAACACAGTTAGATGTGATAGATGTCTGAGCAGTGCTAAAATAAGAAGACCTAAAGGGAAGAGTGAGTACTCTTCATGGAATAGTCAGTCACCTGAGAGAGCAATTAAAAGCCTTCTCCAATAAAGGGAAGAGTGAGTAAGTAGCAGACTTTGAGGAGTGGGGGACACAGTGAGAATAGCAGTAAAAAGACCAATAAAGGGAAGAGTGAGTACTTTGAGGAGAAGGGGGGACACAGTGAGAATAGCAGTAAAAAGACCAATAAAGGGAAGAGTGAGTGTGTAGCAGACTTTGAGGAGAAGGGGGACACAGTGAGAATAGCAGTAAAAAGACCAATAAAGGGAAGAGTGAGTACGGTACAGACTTTGAGGAGAAGGGGGACACAGTGAGAATAGCAGTAAAAAGACCAATAAAGGGAAGAGTGAGTACGGTAAGTAGCAGACTTTGAGGAGAAGGGGGGGACACAGTGAGAATAGCAGTAAAAAGACCAATAAAGGGAAGAGTGAGTATGGTAAGTAGCAGACTTTGAGGAGAAGGGGGGGACACAGTGAGAATAGCAGTAAAAAGACCAATAAAGGGAAGAGTGAGTACGGTAAGTAGCAGACTTTGAGGAGAAGGGGGGGACACAGTGAGAATAAAGGGAAGAGTGAGTACGGTAAGTAGCAGACTTTGAGGAGAAGGGGGGACACAGTGAGAATAGCAGTAAAAAGACCAATAAAGGGAAGAGTAAAAAGAAGGGGGGACACAGTGAGAATAGCAGTAAAAAGACCAATAAAGGGAAGAGTGAGTACGGTAAGTAGCAGACTTTGAGGAGAAGGGGGGGACACAGTGAGAATAGCAGTAAAAAGACCAATAAAGGGAAGAGTGAGTACGGTAAGTAGCAGGAGGAGAAGGGGGACACAGTAAATAGCAGTAAAAAGCAGACTTTGAGGAGAGAAGGGGGGACACAGTGAGAATAGCAGTAAAAAGACCAATAAAGGGAAGAGTGAGTACGGTAAGTAGCAGACTTTGAGGAGAAGGGGGGACACAGTGAGAATAGCAGGAAGAGTAAAAGTAGCAGACCTTTAAAGTAGGTAGCAGTGCAGATAAAGGGAAGAGTGAGTACTGTATGAGCCCTAAAGGGAAGAGTTATTTCCTTGGCTCTAGTCTATCAGGCCACATGTTTCCATACTGATAAGAAAATGAAATCCATGACAACGCCGGTGCTCAGTCCATTCATAGGCGGCTGGGAGAGGTTCTGGCTAAACATAAGAGATGACTGTCATAAGAGATGTTCTGCTCTGGACAGACCACACAGTGCTAGACTGTGTGGTCTGTGTGTGCATGTCATTTATTGATATAGTTTATTCTGTTAGACAGTATTCTTTTGAAAACATAATTACAAGATTGCAGGAGGGTTTTTCTACCTCAAAACAAGTTTTCAATATTACCTTTATTTAACAGGTCAATTAAGAACAAATTATTATTTTCAATGACAGCCTAGGAACAGTGGGTTAACTGCCTGTTCAGGGGCAGAACAGATTCTTACCTTGATTTGTACCTTGTCAGCTCGGGGATTTGAACTTGCAACCTTCCGGTTACTAGGCCAACTCTCTAATCACTAGGCTACCCTGCCGCCCCATATCATTAGAGAACATGAAGCATTAGCTTATCACAAATTGAGATGCAGCTGCATGAGAGGTGATGTCTGTCCATCAATTAGTCAGTCATGTATTTCAGGCTAAATGACTCAGCAGACTATCATTATTAATAGCTTTGTCATTAATGAGGACATGCTAATGTGATTTCCAGGGCAGGTTAATAATGACTTCCACAGATCTAATTGAGGTCAATATGAAGCATGATTCCTATTCCTGTCAGTATAAAGCCAACACAGAGACAAGCGATGGGCCTCTGGAAGGGGTTGTCTTTACTCAACAGCCAGAGCAGAATGCATACATGATGAAGCCATGACAAGACCCAGGTATTTACAATGAAATATGTTATTATTCAAATGAGAACAAAACTACTGAATTAGCCGTTAATTTCTTCATTCTCTCTGGTAACGAAAAAAAATATTTGAAATATGTCTCCAAATGCAACATGTTTTTTACTTGAAATCCAATACTTTATAAAATCTCTAGAATTAGTTAATAACAATAAAAACACTGTATTATTACAACTCTATCATAGGTTTGTACAACTGTAAAGAGTTTCTTAGGCATCAGCTTTTGTGGGTTTGATTACAGGCTCAAAATGGCCAGAAACAAATAACTTTTTTTCTGAAACTCGTCAGTCTATTCTTGTTCTGAGAAAAGAAGGCTATTCCATGCGAGACATTGCCAAAAAACTGAAGATCTGAACACTGTGTACTACTCCCTTCACAGAACAGTGCAAACTGGCTTTAACCAGAATAGAAAGAGTGCACAAATGAGCAATAGGACAAGTACATTCACAAGTCCTCAACTGGCAGCTTCATTAAATAGTATCCGCAAAACACCAGTCTCAACGTCAATAGTGAAGAGGTGACTCCGGGATGCTGGTCTTCTAGGCAGGGTTGCAAAGAAAAAGCCATATCTCAGATTGGCCAATATAAATATGGCAAAAGAACACAAACACTGGACAGAGAAACTCTGAGTCTGACTGGCACTGGCAGGAGTATGGGGTAACGTTAGTTTCAGCATGGTGAGGGTGAATTCAATTATTCAACGTCTTGCTAGATAGCTAGCTAGCAATATCAGCGAAGCCATCTGCAGCCACATACTGACTATCTAGCAACATGACATCATTTCTCATTTCTGGAGGCAGTGGAAATGCAATTTGAGCTAGCTGACCAAGACCAGCCCAACCTGGGTTGACTTCAAAGTGCCAATGGAAGCTGGGCTTAATGGGCCATATAGCTGGGAGGAAGTCCCTCAGACAGAGAACACAATAACAAGTTCAAAAGTTCAAATGGGTCTCCTTCACACAGAAAGGTGAACCATTGGAGGTGTGGTGTGGGAAGATAGCCTAACCAAATTGATATTACCAGTTTGTCTTTGCCTAAACTAAAGTAAGCATGTGTAAAAGCAATGATGAAGCGGAGTGGCACACTGTCAAAAACAGCAGGTTTTTGTCCCTCACACTGTCCGGCACACTGTCAAAAACAGCAGCTTTTTGTCCCTCACACTGTCCGGCACACTGTCAAAAACAGCAGGTTTTTGTCCCTCACACTGTCCGGCACACTGTCAAAATCAGATCACCTCCTGTGCCCTCTGGCCATGCACTGAAGGGCAACTCATCTCAGACACAGATTGAAGCTTTGTTCAAGTATTGGATAGACACTGCATAGTACTGTATATGGCCAGATAAACAAAGAGGGGGGTGTCAACAGAAATATAGAGAGAGAGAAAGAGAGAGGGGGGTGGTAGAGGTATATGCTCATTGCTCACAGCAAACAACTAAATTGAATGTCTCAATGAACTGAGGCCCATACAAACACTCACTGTCACACACACACAACTCACAGAGCATCACTTAGCCTATACACATGCATACACCCATAAACACAAGAACACACCAACCCATATGCAAACACACTAACCTGCTAACCTGTTAGAAGATAGATCAAGTAAGAAAATCACACTTTGAGGAATCTTACATACAAGACTACAAAGCTGAGTTCACACTGGCAACTGAATCTCTGAACCTCTGTCTTAGCCTACACACAGTCTAGTTTCTAGTCTTAACCACAGCCTTTGGTTCAGTAGGTCCCTACATGGTTAGTGTCAGTGGGATTCACTTCAACAGACCACGGCTTGAGACCACCTCTTACATCTATTAATTCAAGTATGCAGAGTGTCAAATTCAATTGATGCAACAAAGGCCAAGCTGTGTTTTATCCAAAACAAGAGCCAGCAGGCCTAAACAGTAGCCAAGCTGTACTGGTCCGGAACACCATTTACCCTCCCTCAAACCATGCATCTCACTTCGGTTACTTAACACGCAAAAAAGTGTAACAGATTGTTTTCCGTGTGTTCGCATACCAATTTGATAAAGACATGTTGAATCCCAAATACAGTGATGTATTGTTCTGTGAAATTCCCCTCCACCAGAATAGTGATGATACAACAGAATAAATCAGTGGAGTAAGGTCTGTGGGAGAAGGGACACTGATATCATTTAGATTTATTTGTGATGACTCACCAACCGTGAATTTAGCACTTGGTATGAATCATTCCATTGGTTATCACCCTGATAGCACTGCTAAAGAGGGGGTGTATTTCAAAAGCAGAAATATTTTTTTAATAATGCATGAAACTCCCTGCTAATGGGCACAGTGGAACCGATCAAAGGCCTATCCAGGGGGTGTCAGGCTCCACTGTGCCCACAGGCATACCTTCAGGAGGAGCCATGCACAGAGAAAGTATCAAACAGCAAATTACAGCTTTTATTCTACTCCTCAGGCTGCACAGAAGACATTATAGAACAAAGTTGCAGGTCTCCTGTGAAAGCAGCAGTTTCACTTGTGGCATCAGCTAGACGGCTGCAGCACACAGGGCATATTCACAGACAGACAGAACTATGGAAAGCCATCACAACAGCTCTAAGCTGTTCCTCCCCACAAACTCAAGAAATAAGTTTGTCAGAGAGGCAATTGTTTCCAAACAGGTACATGAACAATTTCACCAAAGGGGGTAGGCAATACAAGGTATAGAGGGAGCTTTATCCCTCACACAGGGTTATCAGAATTATCTGTTGATTCATATGCCATTTAGAGCACAGGAGAGAAGGAAATATGTCACTTCTATGCAATGCTGCTCTTCCTCTCACATCTGTTCAGAATTTTTCAGAATCACAGAGTACATAAATTAAAGTCGATTAATGCTGTGTTAGCACATTTAGTATAGATCCAAGGGTAGATAAGTACATCAATAATTGAGAGCTGAATTTAAATTGTACAAACTTAGAGCTGCAAAGAACATAAAGATGCTGTTGCAAATGCCTGGAGAAACCAACATTCTTTTGTGAAACCAAGGTTCTGTAAGTAAATGAAAATATAATTTTCTGTATAGCAATAGATATTACAGACAGTAGTTCTTGCTCTTGTGAGTGGGGAGTGCAAGGCACTGTTGAGACTTGTAGCTCAAGCCTACACTTTGAGTTCAGTACAGTTCAATGTGACTGTGTGACAGTGGGATGGAGAAGGCACTCTTACCTTCCCTGGGGCTTTGGTCTTCTTGTTGTTGTTGCTGCAGAAGGACAAGTTGACATCTTCGTGAACTCGGTCCAGAAGCCAAAGCAGGAACTCCAGGGCGTCATGTTGTGAGTTTCCTCGGAATTGGGATCCATACTTGGATACTATACTCTAGAGAGGGAAAGGAGAGTCACATGGTCAATGAAGGAGTCCATGTAAAACTGTATTGTAAACATTGGTGAATTAGTGCGTCTTCAATGGACAGAGAAAACAGATTAGCTGACTGTTGTTTTAAAATGGTTACATTGATGTAATTCAAGATGAATGTACTATAACCACACAGTGTGCTTTTAAAGTAAAGACTTGCCTAAATGCATGAATAACCTTCTGCTGTCCGGATAATCCGGACATTTTGCATAAGAGTGGAAAACTAAAACAGCAGTGGGATAATTCAGATCCAAATCTGACAGCTTGTTAGGATTTGAGATGTGACGGGAATATCCAAATTGCATTACCAAAAGCTATTGGTTTGTTTACTGCCATTCCTGCTTCCATAGAAACATGAAACAAACATTGCAATATTAACTGGCCAACTGAGGTGTGTAGGACCCTATATAATCAATTACATGTTTTGCCAAATTCTATTTGTTTTTTTCTCAAATTCTGTTTTCTCAGTTTGGTTTTTCCAGGTTTCTGTTCTTCCCCAGTTTTTTCACGTTTTTACTCTCAAAATATATTTTTTGTTGATAGAAAAACAACATTTTATGTTTTAGGTCCACACCAATGCTTAAACCACATCATGAGACCACTTTTGAGGTCTGGGAAAAATATATTACATTTACACTTTTGGGTGTAGACCTCCTTTAATTTATTGCACACCAACACTGTTTGGTTAGCTGTGTTTCTGGAACACTCATGTGATTGCAGAGTTTGCTAAACAAATCGCCACTGGATTGATGCAAATAATCATGATATCATTCTGCCAGGTAGGTATAGGCTTATAGGTAGGTATACATTTTTAAGGAAAATACGACTCACTGATGCATTTTGTTCATGCCTTCACACCATAGTGCCCACAGAGCTCATCACTAAGCTAAGGACCCTGAGACTAAACACCTCCCTCTGCAACTGGATCCTGGACTTCCTGACGGGCCGCCCCCAGGTGGTAAGGTAGGCAACAACATATCTGCCATGCTGATATTCAATACGGGGGCCCCTCAAGGTTGCGTGCTTAGTCCCCTCCTGTACTCCCTGTTCATCCATGACTGCGCATTCAAGCACGACTACAACACCATCATCACAACGGTGGTAGGCCTGATCACCGACAACGATGAGACAGCCTGTAGGGAGGTCAGAGACCTGGCCGTGTGGTGCCAAGACAACAACCTCTCCCTCAACGTGATCAGGACAAAGGAGATAATTGTGGACTACAGGAAAAGGAGGATTGAGCACTCCCCCATTCACATCGATTGGGCTGTAGTGGAGCAGGTCGAGAGCTTCAAGTTTCTTGATGTCCACATTACCAAAAAACTATCATGGTCCCAACACACCAAGACAGTCGTGAAGAGGGCACAACAATGCCTATTCCCAGTCTGGAAACTGAAAATATTTGGCATGGGTCCTCAGATCCATACAGCTGTACCATCGAGCGCATCCTGGCTGGTTGCATCATCGCCCGGTATGGCAACTGCTCCGCCTTCGACCGCAAGGCGCTATGGAGGGTAGTGCGTACAGCCCAGTACTTCACTGGGGCCAAGCTTCCTACCATCCAGGACCTCTATACCAGGGTTGTGTCAGAGGAAGGCCCATAAATGTTTTAAAGACTCCAGTCACCCTAGTCATAGACTGTTCTCTCTGCTACTGCATGGCAAGCGGTACCGGAGCGCCAATTCAAGATCCAAAAGGCTCCATAACAGCTGCTATCCCAAAGCCATAAGACTGCTGAACAGTTAATTGAATGGCTACCTGGACTATTTGCATTGACCCCCCCCCTTTTTTATTTTGTATTTACGCTGCTGCTACTTGCCGTTTATTATTTATGCATAGTCATTTCACCGTTACATACATGTACATATTACCTCAATTACCTCGACTAACCTGTACCCTCACACATTGACTCTGTACCGGTATGGTGTTTATAGCCTCGTTTTTTTTACTTAAAAAAACAAAAAAACAATTTAACTCTTATTTTTCTAAAAACTGCATTGTTGGTTAAGGGCTTGTAAGTACGCATTTCACAGTAAGGTCTACACGTGTCGTACTCGCCGCATGTGACAAATACAATTTGATTTGATTTCCACCTGTGGCTGCACACAGGATCCCTTCTTCAGGAAGCTCAGCTGTAGGCCTAATTCCTGTAGCACAGCCCCCACAGTGGACCCTCAGCGGGTCAATCAGTGCCTCAAGCCCTATGTCTGTCTCCACAGAATGCAGAACAGAGGGATTCTTGAATTGCACATTTTCCCTAATGCTATTCACGCTTCCCTCGTCGCCCACTGTCTGAAACAAAGCTATTTAAGGTCCAGGGCAGAAAATCCTAAAATGCTGCTGAGCCCAATCAGAGCTGAACTTGGATGCCTCCCACTGAACCCCATAATGAGTTCGCTGACTCATATTCAGTTATTCAGAAACATTTGTCTCAACACCACACACACACACACACACAACTATAGTACTAGTGTTACCCAAACCTAACTGACAGATATAAAGACCGTTCTTTTGACATTTAAGAAAGAAACATCAAATGAAATACGTCTGTAGATATCACTCTGCCACAAAAACAGAAGTAGGTTTTTTTATTTCACCTTTATTTAACCAGGTAGGCTAGTTGAGAACAAGTTCTCATTTGCAACTGCGACCTGGCCAAGATAAAGCATAGCAGTGTGAACAGACAACACAGAGTTACACATGGAGTAAACAATTAACAAGTCAATAACACAGTAGAAAAAAGAGTCTATATACATTGTGTGCAAAAGGCATGAGGAGGTAGGCAAATAATTACAATTTTGCAGATTAACACTGGAGTGATAAATGATCAGATGGTCATGTACAGGTAGAGATACTGGTGTGCAAAAGAGCAGAAAAGTAAATAAATAAAAAAGTATGGGGATGAGGTAGGTAAAATTGGGTGGGCTATTTACCGATAAGACTATGTACAGCTGCAGCGATCGGTTAGCTGCTCAGATAGCAGATGTTTGAAGTTGGTGAGGGAGATAAAAGTCTCCAACTTCAGCGATTTTTGCAATTCGTTCCAGTCACAGGCAGCAGAGAACTGGAACGAAAGGCGGCCAAATGAGGTGTTGGCTTTAGGGATGATCAGTGAGATACACCTGCTGGAGCGCGTGCTACGGGTGGGTGTTGCCATCGTGACCAGTGAACTGAGATAAGGTGGAGCTTTACCTAGCATGGACTTGTAGATGACCTGGAGCCAGTGGGTCTGGCGACGAATATGTAGCGAGGGCCAGCCGACTAGAGCATACAAGTCGCAGTGGTGGGTGGTATAAGGTGCTTTAGTGACAAAACGGATGGCACTGTGATAAACTGCATCCAGTTTGCTGAGTAGAGTGTTGGAAGCTATTTTGTAGATGACGTCGCCGAAGTCGAGGATCGGTAGGATAGTCAGTTTTACTAGGGTAAGTTTGGCGGCGTGAGTGAAGGAGGCTTTGTTGCGGAATAGAAAGCCGACTCTAGATTTGATTTTCGATTGGAGATGTTTGATATGAGTCTGGAAGGAGAGTTTACAGTCTAGCCAGACACCTAGGTACTTATAGTCCACATAACCAAGGTCGGAACCATCCAGGGTGGTGATACTAGTCAGGCGCGCGCGGGTGCAGGCAGCGAACGGTTGAAAAGCATGCATTTGGTTTTACGAGCGTTTAAGAGCAGTTGGAGGCCACGGAAGGAGTGTTGTATGGCATTGAAGCTTGTTTGGAGGTTAGATAGCACAGTGTCCAAGGACGAGGAATACTTAATCCCACATGGAACACAATGTAAGTTGAAATCTGTGGTTTAAGACTGAGTGGCACACGACTCAATTACGCTGGATTTAACCGGCTGAACCGCAGCTGGCAACCTGAAGGAGCCTCAGCAGTAATGAGAGATTATGGAGAGAACAGCAGCCTGTGATCACTGCCTAATAATCCCTGGTATCTAACAGACACACTGTATGACTCTATCATACAGCACAGTAGGTCTCGCTATCATTGGTACAACCTGTATAATAACACACTGTGTGTGGGAGGTACTGTCATGTCTTGTTATGTCTGTTCCTGTCCTTTCTCTTCATTCTCTCTCTCTGCTGGTCTTTTTAGGTTACCTTCTCTGTCTCTCATTCTTCAGCTGTTCTACATCTCCTCTAACTAGCTCATTCACTCTTTCACACCTGTTCTCTCTTCCCCCTCTGATTAGGTCTCTATTTCTTTCTCTGTTCCTGCTACTTTCAGTGTCTGATTCTTGTTTGTGTTTTTTGATGCCAGAAGCAAGCTGTCGTCTCGTTTGCTTCCACCTTGTCCTGTCCTGTCGGAGTCTGCCTGGCAGGAGCATCCTGCACTATACTAACGTTCTTTTTGTTCCGCTGACAACGTTGGAAGAGGATTTATGCCATTCCTGTATTTTCATTAAAGAACTCTGTTTTCTGTTAAAACCGCTTTTGGGTCTTCACTCAAGTTCATAACAGAAGAATCAGACCAAGAATGGACCCAGCGGCTCCGGACCCTTTTCACTCCGGTCGAGATCCAGGGAGCGATGCTAGGCAGACACGAGGAGGAATTGTCTGCTGCTCAACATGCCGTTGAGACCCTGGCCGTCCAAGTCTCCGACCTCACAAGACAGGTTCACCAACTCCACCTCGATCCACCGCCCACTTCCAGGGTTTCCGAGTCTCCGGAGCCCAGGATCAACAACCCGCCGTGTTACTCTGGGGAGCCCACTGAGTGCCGCTCATTCCTCACTCAGTGTGATGTGGTGTTCTCTCTCCAGCCCAACACTTACTCCAGGAGCGCAGCCCGCATCGCCTACGTCATTTCTCTCCTTACCGGACGGGCGCGTGAGTGGGGCACGGCAGTCTGGGAGGCGAGGGCTGAGTGTATTAACCAGTATCAGGACTTTAAGGAGGAGATGATACGGGTTTTTGACCGTTCTGTTTTTGGCGAGGAGGCTTCCAGGGCCCTGTCTTCCCTATGTCAGGGGAATAGATCCATAACGGATTATTCTATTGAGTTTCGCACTCTCGCTGCCTCTAGTGACTGGAACGAGCCGGCTTTGCTCGCTCGTTTTCTGGAGGGTCTCCACGTCGAGGTTAAGGATGAGATCCTCTCCCGGGAGGTTCCTTCCAGTCTGGACTCCTTAATAGCTCTCGCTATTCGCATAGAGCGATGGTTTGATCTTCGTCGCCGAGCTCGTGGAAAGGAGCTCACGTTCTCCGTTGCTCCCCTCTCCACATCACTGCCACCTGCCGCATCACTGCCACCCTCCTCCGCCGGCTCGGATGCTGAACCTATGCAGCTGGGGGTATTCGCATCTCGGCCAAGGAGAGGGAACGGAGAATCACCAATCGCCTCTGTCTCTACTGCGGCTCCGCTGGTCATTTTGTCACCTCATGTCCAGTAAAAGCCAGAGCTCATCAGTAAGAGGAGGGCTACTGGTGAGCGCAACTACTCAGGCCTCTCCTTCTGGATCACGCACTACCTTTCCGGTCCATCTCCGCTGGCCCGGTTCATCTGCTTCCTGCAGTGCCTTGATAGACTCTGGGGCGGAGGGCTGTTTTATGGACGAGACCTGGGCTCGGGAACATGACATTCCTCTCAGACAGTTAGGGGAGCCCAGGGCCTTGTTCGCTTTAGATGGTAGTTCTCTCCCCAAGATTCAGCGTGAGACGCTGCCTTTAACCCTCACTGTCTCTGGTAATCATAGCGAAACCATTTCTTTTTTAATTTTTCGTTCACCTTTTACACCTGTTGTTTTGGGTCATCCCTGGCTAGTGCGCCATAACCCTTCTATTAATTGGTCTAGTAATACTATCCTATCCTGGAATGTTTCTTGTCATGTAACCTGTTTAATGTCTGCTATCCCTCCTGTTTCCTCTGTCTCTTCTTCACAGGAGGAGCCTGGCGATTTGACAGGGGTGCCGGAGGAGTATCACGATCTGCGCACGGTGTTCAGTCGTTCCAAGGCCACTTCTCTCCCTCCACACCGGTCGTATGACTGTAGTATTGATCTCCTTCCGGGAACTACTCCCCCGGGGTAGATTATACTCTCTGTCGGCTCCCGAACGTAAGGCTCTCGAGGATTATTTGTCGGTTTCGCTCGATGCCGGTACCATAGTCTCCTCCTCCTCCCCCGCCGGAGCGGGGTTTTTTTTTGTTCAGAAGAAGGACGGGTCCCTGCGCCCATGCGTGGATTATCGAGGGCTGAATGACATAACAGTTAAGAATCGTTATCCGCTTCCTCTTATGTCTTCAGCCTTCGAGATCCTGCAGGGAGCCAGGTTTTTCACCAAATTGGACCTTCGTAACGCCTACCATCTCGTGCGCATCAGGGAGGGGGACGAGTGGAAGACGGCGTTTAACACTCCGTTAGGGCACTTTGAATACCGGGTTCTTCCTTTCGGCCTCGTTAACACTCCAGCTGTCTTTCAGGCACTAGTTAACGACGTCCTGAGAGACATGCTGAACATTTTTGTTTTCGTTTACATGGACGATATCCTGATTTTTTCACCGTCTCTCTCGATTCATGTTCAGCACGTGCGACGCGTCCTCCAGCGCCTTTTGGAGAACTGTCTTTATGTGAAGGCTGAGAAGTGCACTTTTCATGCCGCCTCTGTCCCTTTTCTCGGTTCCGTTATTTCCGCTGAGGGCATTAAGATGGATCCCGCTAAGGTCCAGGCTGTCATTGATTGGCCCGTTCCTAAGTCACGCGTCGAGCTGCAGCGCTTTCTGGGCTTCGCTAATTTCTACCGTCGTTTCATCCGTAATTTCGGTCAGGTGGCAGCTCCTCTCACAGCCCTTACTTCTGTTAAGACGTGCTTTAAGTGGTCCGTTTCCGCCCAGGGAGCTTTTGATCTTCTTAAGAATCGTTTTACATCCGCACCTATTCTTGTTACACCTGACATCTCTAGACAGTTTGTTGTTGAGGTTGACGCGTCAGAGGTGGGCGTGGGAGCCATTCTTTCTCAGCGCTCTCTCTCTGACGGCAAGGTCCATCCTTGCGCGTTTTTCTCTCATCGCTTATCGCCGTCAGAACGTAACTATGATGTTGGTAATCGCGAACTGCTCGCCATCCGCTTAGCCCTAGGCGAATGGCGACAGTGGTTGGAGGGGGCGACCGTTCCTTTTGTCGTTTGGACTGACCATAGGAACCTTGAGTACATCCGTTCAGCCAAACGACTTAATGCGCGTCAGGCTCGTTGGGCTCTGTTTTTCGCTCGTTTCGAGTTTGTTATTTCTTATCGTCCGGGCTCAAAAAACACCAAACCTGATGCTTTATCTCGTCTCTTCAGTTCTTCTGAGGTCTCCACCGACCCCGATGGGATTCTCCCTGAGGGGCGTGTTGTCGGGTTGACTGTCTGGGGAATTGAGAGGCAGGTAAAGCAAGCACTCGCTCACACTCCGTCGCCTCGAGCTTGTCCTAGGAACCTTCTGTTCGTTCCCGTTCCTACTCGTCCGGCCGTTCTTCAGTGGGCCCACTCTGCCAAGTTAGCCGGCCACCCCGGCGTTCGGGTACGCTCGCTTCCATTCGCCAGCGTTTCTGGTGGCCCACTCGGAACGTGACGTGCGTCGATTTGTCGCCGCTTGTTCGGTCTGCGCGCAGACTAAATCTGGGAACTCTCCTCCTGCCGGCCGTCTCAGACCGCTTCCCATTCCCTCTCGACCGTGGTCTCACATCGCTTTAGATTTTATCACCGGACTGCCTTCATCAGCGGGGAAGACAGTTATTCTTACGGTTGTCGATAGATTCTCTAAGGCGGCTCATTTCATTCCTCTCGATAAGCTCCCTTCTGCTAAGGAGACGGCTCAGATCATTATCGAGAATGTTTTCCGAATTCATGGCCTTCCGTCTGACGTCGTTTCCGACAGAGGCCCGCAGTTCACGTCTCAATTTTGGAGGGAGTTTTGCCGTTTGATTGGGGCTTCCGTCAGTCTCTCGTCCGGCTTTCATCCCCAGTCTAACGGTCAAGCCGAACGGGCCAATCAGACTGTTGGTCGCATTTTACGCAGTCTTTCTTTTCGTAACCCTGCGTCTTGGTCAGAACAGCTCCCTGGGCAGAGTACGCCCACAACTCGCTTCCCTCGTCTGCTACCGGTCTATCCCCTTTTCAGTGTAGCCTCGGGTACCAGCCTCCGCTGTTCTCATCTCAGCTCGCCGAGTCCTGCGTCCCCTCCGCTCAGGCTTTTGTCCAGCGTTGCGAGCGCACCTGGAAGGGGGTCAGGTCGGCACTTTGCCGTAATAGGGCGCAGACTGTGAGGGCCGCTAATAAGCGTAGGACCAAGAGTCCTAGATATTGTTGCGGTCAGAGAGTATGGCTCTCCACTCAGAACCTTCCCCTTAAGACAGCTTCTCGCAAGTTGGCCCCGCGGTTCATTGGTCCGTTCCGTATTTCCCAGGTCATTAATCCTGTCGCAGTGCGACTTTTCTCCCGCGCTATCTTCGTCGCGTTCACCCGGTCTTCCATGTCTCCTGTGTTAAGCCCGTTCTTCGCGCCCCCGCTCGTCCCTCCCCCCATCCTTGTCGAGGCGCACCCATCTACAGGGTTCGTAAGATTTTGGACGTGCGCCCTCGGGGCCGTGGTCATCAGTACCTAGTGGATTGGGAGGGGTACGGTCCTGAGGAGAGGAGTTGGGTTCCCTCTCGGGACGTGCTGGACCGTTCGCTGATCGATGATTTCCTCCGTTGCCGCCAGGTTTCCTCCTCGAGTGCGCCAGGAGGCGCTCGGTGAGTGGGGGGGGGTACTGTCATGTCTTGTTATGTCTGTTCCTGTCCTTTCTCTTCATTCTCTCTCTCTGCTGGTCTTTTTAGGTTACCTTCTCTGTCTCTCATTCTTCAGCTGTTCTACATCTCCTCTAACTAGCTCATTCACTCTTTCACACCTGTTCTCTCTTCCCCTCTGATTAGGTCTCTATTTCTTTCTCTGTTCCTGCTACTTTCAGTGTCTGATTCTTGTTTGTGTTTTTTGATGCCAGAAGCAAGCTGTCGTCTCGTTTGCTTCCACCTTGTCCTGTCCTGTCGGAGTCTGCCTGGCAGGAGCATCCTGCACTATACTAACGTTCTTTTTGTTCCGCTGACAACGTTGGAAGGGGATTTATGCCATTCCTGTATTTTCATTAAAGAACTCTGTTTTCTGTTAAAACCGCTTTTGGGTCTTCACTCAAGTTCATAACAGGTACTGCTTACTGGACCTATCTTCAAAGTAGTTGCTCAGCGGAACATTGTACAAAGTGAACACACATTCATAAACAGAGAGCAAAGTGATTATTGGGATGTGTCAAAGCAAAAGTATGAGTAGAAGAGAGTAGTCTCCGAATGCTATCTGAAACTGGCTGGTGTGTTTACGGACATATGCAATCAATCCCTATACCAGTCTGCTGTTCCCACATGCTTCAAGAGGGCCACCATTGTTCCTGTTCCCAAGAAAGCTAAGGTAACTGAGCTAAACGACTACCGCCCCGTAGCACTCACTTCCGTCATCATGAAGTGCTTTGAGAGACTAGTCAAGGACCATATCACCTCCACCCTACCTGACACCCTAGACCCACTCCAATTTGCTTACCGCCCAAATAGGTCCACAGACGATGCAATCTCAACCACACTGCACACTGCCCTAACCCATCTGGACAAGAGGAATACCTATGTGAGAATGCTGTTCATCGACTACAGCTCGGCATTTAACACCATAGTACCCTCCAAGCTCATCATCAAGCTCGAGATCCTGGGTCTCGACCACGCCCTGTGCAACTGGGTACTGGACTTCCTGACGGGCCGCCCCCAGGTGGTGAGGGTAGGCAACAACATCTCCACCCCGCTGATCCTCAACACTGGGGCCCCACAAGGGTGCGTTCTGAGCCCTCTCCTGTACTCCCTGTTCACCCATGACTGCGTGGCCACGCACGCCTCCAACTCAATCATCAAGTTTGCGGACGACACAACAGTGGTAGGCTTGATTACCAACAACGACGAGACGGCCTACAGGGAGGAGGTGAGGGCCCTCGGAGTGTGGTGTCAGGAAAATAACCACACTCAACGTCAACAAAACTAAGGAGATGATTGTGGACTTCAGGAAACAGCAGAGGGGACACCCCCCCTATCCACATCGATGGAACAGTAGTGGAGAGGGTAGCGCCTCTTCAACCTCAGGAGGCTGAAGAAATTTGGCTTGTCACCAAAAGCACTCACAAACTTCTACAAATGCACAATCGAGAGCATCCTGGCGGGCTGTATCGACACCCCCCCTATCCACATCGATGGAACAGTAGTGGAGAGGGTAGCGCCTCTTCAACCTCAGGAGGCTGAAGAAATTTGGCTTGTCACCAAAAGCACTCACAAACTTGCACAATCGAGAGCATCCTGGCGGGCTGTATCACCACCTGGTACGGCAACTGCTCCGCCCACAACCGTAAGGCTCTCCAGAGGGTAGTGAGGTCTGCACAACGCATCACCGGGGGCAAACTACCTGCCCTCCAGGACACCTACACCACCCGATGTCACAGGAAGGCCATAAAGATCATCAAGGACAACAACCACCCGAGCCACTGCCTGTTCATCCCGCTATCATCCAGAAGGCGAGGTCAGTACAGGTGCATCAAAGCTGGGACTGAGAGACTGAAAAACAGCTTCTATCTCAAGGCCATCAGTCTATTAAACAGCCACCACTAACATTGAGTGGCTGCTGCCAACACACTGACTCAACTCCAGCCACTTTAATAATGGGAATTGATGGGAAATTATATCACTAGCCACTTTAAACAATGCTACATAATATAATGTTTACATACCCTACATTATTCATCTCATATGTATACGTATATACTGTACTCTATATCATCTACTGCATCTTTATGTAATACATGTATCACTAGCCACTTTAACTATGCCACTTTGTTTACATACTCATCTCATATGTATATACTGTACTCGATACCATCTACTGTATCTTGCCTATGCTTCTCTGTACCATCACTCATTCATATATCTTTATGTACATATTCTTTATCCCCTTACACTTATGTGTATATGACAGTAGTTTTGGAATTGTTAGTTAGATTACTTGTTGGTTATTACTGCATTGTCGGAACTAGAAGCACAAGCATTTCGCTACACTCGCATTAACATCTGCTAACCATGTGTATGTGACAAATAAAATTTGATTTGATTCGATTTGAGTTGATTTGATTTGAAGTGTGCCTCTTCCTACAGTGTCTATTTTTAGTCAGAGACAAAGTCAGGTGAGAAGTATCACACTGTTCAGGTCCTTACACACAATTACAAAAAAATGTGGACAACAAAAATAAGACATCACAATCACAGGGCCAGAACTCAGACTATACAGACAAATCCATTGTCTGGTTGTCCCTGTGCCAGCAGCAAGTCTGTCCCTTTTGTGTCAAGAAAGAACAGCATGACATAATGGCCACTTGGAGACTAACAGCACAGTTTAGGGAAACAAGATATCCTTCATGTAATAGTTTTTCTCATTGTACTGCTTTACCCTACTTTAAATATATTGCATGGAAGGCAATGCACAATTTAGGTAGTAAGATGAAAGTCCTATATCGATGTTGTACGACTCGTTTTGTTGTGTTCTACATAGCCTAAGTAAGTCTGATGGCAGTGTACAGACAATAAAGATTTTAACTCTTGACATATTTTAAATGAACTCTCCAAGGCAGTTTCCAGAAATAAGCTCTCTGTGGACACATAATGCTACAATTACAAGCTGCTGTTCCAGTGGCAAATCTCCCATGGTAATTATAGTTATCTTCATCAGTGTCTCTGAATGTGGCAATTGCGTCATATAAATAATACTGTAGATAAGGTATAGTTCTCTCTGTGGTGTCCACAATGGCCATTTTGACCTAATTACGTATAACTCTGGACTGTGTAATATTTGTGTATGATTAATGCTCTGGTTTATGAGGTACCTAACTCTAACTGACAATTAATATGGACCAGTCCCACCAGTCATATAAATAGGACCACTGCTAGGGCTTTTTACATTAGATGACTACATTAGATGACCTCTGAATGTTGGTATACACTGCCTCTTTCTCTGCAGTGTCATCGTCAAGCAAATGAAGCATGATAATGATAATAGTGGGTGCTGGTACTGTAAAACTCTGCTGGAAAAATAATGTGACATATACTGTATGGGACCCCTAGTTTGGGGAGCGCCCATGGGGTAGGGGGTGATATAATATACTAGCCGAAACAATATATACTGACAAAAGCACATACTACAGGTCACGGAAAGACCTACAATTTAATTATTTATTTTTTAAATTTTGTTTGGGGGGTTAACTGTGAGGTAACTGTTTTTAAAAGGACATTCTATTCCAAAATAAATGAAAATTCTAAAATAGATTTTCCCTCTCCGGAAATGAGCCCAATAACATATTGTTCCATATTACCAGGCAGGTGTGTTATTTAGCAATAAGCATTGTCACCTGATGTAGCCCACCTGATGCTAACTCTTAGATCTAAACATTAGGCTATCTTGTTGCCAGTTAGGAACATATTGATGACTTGAATGCCCCCCCAAAAAATCCACTGGCCAAGGATCATGTTACACCTGACCTGTGTTACATTTAGCCCCAATCTTATGCATTCAACGCCATTAGCGAGCTCTGACGAGCATAAACCATGGCGCTGATAAAGAATATGGTTCTAAAATAGTGCATTTTAACACATTTTGGGGATTGAGAAATAAGTATAGTAACACTAGAACGCTCCGTGATCCTCTGCTATTTACAGTGGCCATCATAACTGCTTTCAAATGTGGGTTTTCCCGCGACTGTATTAAGAATGTTGTACAATGACTGGGCATCCATGTGTCTCTCCCTGTGCAGCACTCGCAACTTGAGTGCTCCTCAAGAGGAATATTACTTTTTCGCATAGAATGTGACAGGCTGAACAATTTAATAGGTAAACTATTCTACTATTGGGTTGTGTGATTTTGCAGTTGTTACTCATGTTTTTGGTTGTGGAAAATTAAAATGTGGACAAGACATTTTTCATTATATAATTCAAAATTAGTGAGAGGTGTCATGCCCAGGTGCATGTACCCCCACAGATTTGTCTTATTTATATATATTATTATTATAATTATTTAAAAAAATATAATACTACTAGCCACCTAGCGATGTTATGCCCAGATAAGTTCCTAATCTCACAACCTCATAACTAGCTAAAATAAACTATTTCAGGCTATCAATCAAGTTAGAGTAGCTAGCTGGCATGCCTTTAGAAAAGCAAGCAATTACTATATGTCCTGAATAAGACTCACATTACTTTCAATCTTTAACCCACATTTTTTCAGAGATGCAGAAAAGCATATTTAGTTTCTTAACAAAAACTGTCAGGAGGATACAGACTGCTCAAGAGGTAACCTATGTTTAGATATGCAGAAAAAGAAACAGTTTTGAAATAGAATTAAGCATAATTACTATGGTTCTAGATTACAGCAAAAAGCTGTTTTAGGTGTTTGAAAAATGCTAAATTCTCCAATTTCAGGACAGGGACATGTCCCCAATACGGATCAAAGGTCCCGGGTCTCATTTGAATCATAGGCGCCGGGTGTCGGACTCGGCGGGACCCGGCCCAATTAAACCCCTGTGTACGCCTGAAGAGAAGATTTACAGAACAAGAACAAGTGTCATCTCCCTGTGAATTCAATAAGAAATTTAACTTCATATTTAATGTCCTGAAATCAAAAGCTCTGCCAGATCAAATAGCCTAATCATTAAAAGGCCTACATGGAGACCTCAAATATTGACAAATCCTTGGAAGCCAGAGTCACAGTGAAGAGTCATCACACAAGAGTCATCACACAAACATGTCAAAAGTCTAAACTGATTTAGCCTTCAATCATGACCAGATCGTCCATCTGCTCTGTAGAGAGGGAGGGAGGACTGAATTCCAGCTCAAGAAGCATTCATCACTCCCTCCCTACCCTCCCTGACCCCTGTCCTAGGCCTCTCCCATGTTATTGAAACCTATATACTAGCTGTTGAGTAACTGTTTGAGTTTCTGTTTTCAAACCTTCTCTGGCCCTTCTATGCAAACAGTGAAATCCACCAGGAGCGATTCAGAGAATGCACTAGGACAAACAGATCAGATACTCTTTAAAACACTCATCTGATTCTGATCCCAGAGCAGGTAAAATGAAGCCCTCAGATCAGAGGACAGTGACAGTTAGGACATGATGAAGGGGAAGAATGTATATAGAGTCACGGACACAGTACTTAACCTTTGATACAACATTTAACTAACCCTCCCCCGACAGCGTCAGTCCTGCAAGTTGCTACTGGAATGTGGCTCAGTGCCAGTCATCCTGCAGTAGCTACCTATTTGTTTTATTTTTCTCCAGTCTGCGCCACCAACCTGCCTGAGAGGACACTGGGACAGATCACCATTTAATGGTAACCTTTTGTTTCTAATTAACTTCTTTGGGACTGGGGGGCAGTATTGAGTAGCTTGGATAAAAAGGTGCCCAGAATAAACTGCCTGCTACATAGGCCTAAAAGCTAAAATATGCATATAATATGCATATAATATTTGGATAGAACACACTCTGAAGTTTCTAAAACTGTTTGAATGATGTCTGTGAGTATAACAGAACTCATATGGCAGGCAAAAACCTGAGAAAAAATCCAACCAGGAAGTGGGAAATCTGATGTTAGTAGTTTTTCAAGTCATTGCCTATCGAATATACAGTGTCTATGGGGTCATATTGCACTTCCTATGGCTTCCACGAGATGTCAACAGTCTTGCAGAGTGCCATGAGCTCAGTCTCGTGTGCTCCCGTGAGAGTTAGCTGCGTTCCATTGCATTTCTAAAGACAAAGGAATTCTCCTGTTGAAAGATTATTGAAGATTTATGATCATGATCATTCCTAAAGATTGATTCTACACTTCGTTTGACATGTTTCTACGAACTGTAACACAACTTTCCGTCTGAACTTTCGCCTGGACTTACCCGCGCCTCGTGAGTTTGGATTGTGTACTAAACACGCAAACAAAAAGGAGGTATTTGGACATAAAATATGGACTTTATCGAACAAAACACACATTTATTGTGGAACTGGGATTCCTGTGAGTGCATTCTGATGAAGATCATCAAAGGTAGGTGAATATTGATAATGCTATTTCTGACTTCTGTTGACTCCACAACATGGCGGGTATCTGCATGGCTTGTTTTTGTGTCTGAGCGCTCAGATTATTGCATGGTTTGCTTTTTCCGTAAAGTTTTTTTAAAATCTGACACAGCGGTTGCATTAAGGAGAAGTGGATCTAAAATTCCATGCATAACACTTGTATCTTTTAGCAATGTATGAGTATTTCTGTAAATTGATGTGGCTCTCTGCAAAATCACCGGATGTTTTGGAACTACTGAACATAACGCGCCAATGTAATCTGAGGTTTTTGGATATAAATATTAACTTTATCGAACAAAACATACATGTAACATGAAGTCCTATAAGTGTAATCTGATGAAGATCATCAAAGGTTAGTGATGAATTTTATCTCTATTTCTGATTTTTTTGTGACTCCTCTCTTTGGCTGGAAAAATGGTTTTCTGTGATTAGGTACTGACCTAGCATTTTTGTTTGGTGTGCTTTCGTCATAAAGCCTTTTTGAAATCGGACACTGTGGCTGCATTTACAACAAGTATATCTTTAAAATGGTGTAAAATAGTTGTATGCTTGAGGAATTTTAATTATGGGATTTCTGTTGTTTTGAATTTGGCGCCCTGCAATTTCACTGGCTGTTGGCGAGGTGGGACACTACCGTCCCACATATCCCAGAGAGGTTTTAACCAAGGACCTCTCTTCTGAATTCACTCAAAATACATTTTGCCTGCTTATAATGAGGATTGAAAAGTAATCTCCTTCTGTCAAGCTGTTAGTCATTCTCACATTAGAGTTTATTTGGTGCATATTATTAGCCTGTAACTGAACAGCACAAATGTGTGCAACCACCGAATTGCTTTTGCAAATACATTGTGTTACATCATAAAGTTTACTTACATTCACTTTCATTTTATCCTCCAAAATTGTGTTTGTTTATTTTTTTTATGGGATGTGACGCAAACACTTATCCACCTTCTTTGCTATTCCTTGTCTTTGCTATTCACTCTATCTCCTCTTACTCTGTCAGAGGCATGTGGATTGACTGATAATACTGTTTGAGAACTCTGCTCTGAGATAATTACGAAGTGGGCCATTTAAATTACAAGGTAAGGTTTTTGATTGTTTATAGATGGCTGGTTGTTTTGTCTGATACTCCCATGGCCTAAGGGCTCAGACAGGGGCCTGACAGCTATCTGATTATCTCATGGTGCCTGCAGACTAGAGGTCGACCGATTAATCGGAATGGCCGATTAAATAGGGCCAATTTCAAGTTTTCGTAACAATCGGAAATCCATTTTTTTGGACACCGATTTGGACAAATTATTATTGTTATTTTTTAAATATAGTTTTTTACACCTTTATTTCATCTTTATTTAACTAGGCAAGTCAGTTAAAAACACATTATTAGTATTTTGTTGTTGAATTTTACCCTGTTCTTCCCCCCAATTTCATGGTATCCAATTGTTAGTAGCTACTATCTTGTCTCATCGCTACAACTGGAGAGACAAACAACGGGAGAGACAAAGGTTGAAAGTCATGCGTCCTCCGATACACAACCCAACCAAGCCGCACTGCTTCTTAACACAGTGCACATCCCAGCCGCATCAATGTGTTGGAGGAAACACTGTGCACCTGGCAACCTTGGTTATCATGCACTGCACCCAACCCGCCACAGGAGTCACTGGCACACAATGAGACAAGGATATCCCTGCCAGCCAATCCCTCCCTAACCCGGACGATGCTATGCCAATTGTGTGTCGCCCCACAGACCTCCCGATCACGGCCGGTTACGACAGAGCCTGGGCGCAAACCCAGTCTCTCTGGTGGCACAGCTGGCGCTGCAGTAGAGCGCCCTTAACCACTGCGCCAACTGGGAGGCTCACATTCTTATTTTCAATGACGGCCTAGGAACGGTGGTTTAACTGCCTTGTTCAGGGGCAGAACGACAGATTTTTACCTTGTCAATTCAGGGATTCAATCTTGCAACCTTACAGTTAACTAGTCCAACGATCTAACCACCTGCCTCTCATTGCACTCCACGGGGAGCCTGCCTGTTATGCGAATGCAGTAAGCCAAGGTAAGTTGCTAGCTAGCATTAAACTTATCTTATAAAAAACAATCAATCAATCATAATCACTAGTTAACTACACATGGTTGAGGATATTACTAGTTTATCTAGCGTGTCCTGCGTTGCATATAATAGATGCGGTGTGTATTCGCGAAAAAGGACTTTCCTTGCTCCAATGTGTACCTAACCATAAACATCAATGCCTTTCTTAAAATCAATACACAGAAGTAAATATTTTTAAACCTGCATATTTAGCTAAAAGAAATCCAGGTTAGCAGGCAATATTAACAAGGTGAAATTGTGTCACTTCTCTTGCGTTCATTGCACGCAGTCAGGGTATATGCAACAGTTTGGGCCGCCTAATTTGCTAGAATTTTACTTAATTATGTCATAATATTGAAGGTTGTGCAATGTAACAGGAATATTTAGACTTATGGATGCCACCCGTTAGATAAAATGCGGAATGGTTACGTATTTCTTGGAAGACAAACACCCACAACTCAAAAGTGAAACCAGGCTACCTAAGTATGATTCTCAATCAGGGACAACGATTGACAGCTGCCTCTGATTGAGAACCATACTGGGCCGAACACAGAAATCCCAAATTATAGAAAAACGAACATAGACAACCCACCCAACTCACGCCCTGACCATACTAAACAAAGACAGTTCCTTTGTTATAAGGTCAGAACGTGACAGATAGTTTCCGGATTCTACCATATTAATGACCTAAGGCTCGTATTTCTGTGTGTTATTATGTTATAACTAAGTCTATGATTCGATAGAGCAGTCTGACTGAGCGGTGGTGCATTTTGCCAGCAGCTCTTTGCTGTGCTTCAAGCATTGCGCTGTTAATGACTTCAAGCCCATCAACTCCCGAGATCAGGCTGGTGTAACCGATGTGAAATGGCTAGCTGGTTAGTGGGGTGCACGCTAATAGCGTTTCAAACGTCACTTGTTCTGAGACTTGGAGTAGTTATTCCCCTTTCTCTGCATGGTAACGCTGCGTCGAGGGAGGCTGTTATTGATGTGTTCCTGGTTCGAGCCCAGGTAGGGGCAAGGAGAGGGACGGAACCTATTCTGTTACACTGCCAATACTAAAGTGCCTATAAGAACATCCAATAGTCAAAGGTATATGAAATACACATGGTATAGAGAGAAATAGTCCTATAATTCCTATAATAACTACAACCTAAAACTTCTTACCTGGGAATATTGAAGACTCATGTTAAAATGATCCACCAGCTTTCATATGTTCTCATGTTCTGAGCAAGGAACTTAAACGTTAGCTTTCTTACATGGCACATATTGCACTTTTACTTTCTTCTCCAACACTTTGTTTTTGCATTATTTAAACCAAATTGAACATGTTTCATTATTTATTTGAGGCTAAATTGATTTTATTGATGTATTATATTAAGTTAAAATAAGTGTTCATTCAGTATTGTTGTAATTGTCATTATTACAAATAAATGTAAAAAATCATCCGATTAATCGATATTGGATTTTTTTGGTCCTCCAATAATCGGTATCGGCGTTGAAAAGTCATAGTCGGTCGACCTCTACTGCAGACAGCTGTGGAATTACATAAAAGACCGTTTTAGACGGCCAGACATGAACTCATGACCCTTCTGGTCACAGAGCCACAGCCAAGATGCACGCCTGTGTGTACTTAAACACAGGAAAGATCTCATCACATGCATTGAGTGTTTTTCATTACAGCTATCTTGAGATCTCAACTATCTTGACTACATGAAGCCAGCTCAGATTTGTGTCTTCTCAAAATCTGATAGGAGAGTCCCACAAGATAAGAAGGAAGTGGCTATAGATGGAGAGGAATTGGCAGGGTGTCCAGAGAAGAGTGAGATGGTGAGAAATAATTACTTTTTGGAGGAGAGGAACGGTCACACAGAACATTGGGTCAGACAGCAACCAAATAAACTAGTTAGGATTGATTCTCCTCTGAGACCTCTCTGGCAGGAGGTACAGCACTGACTGCACAATAAAGGTAATTCAATCTCTGGATGGTATTTTAGTCTGGTATTGTGGTTGGGTACTCTCAATATGCCCCTCATTAACCACCACCCAGACAAAACTTCTCTAACTCCTGACCCCAGCTGTCTCAGCCTCCAGTATTTATGCTGCAGTAGTTTATATTTCTCCTGTCTTATCTGGAGACCTGTGTGAATTTAAGTAGTGCTTTCTCTAATTCTCTCTCTCTCTCTTTCTTTCTCTCTCTCTCTCGGAGGACCTGAGCCCTAGGACCATGCCTCAGGACTACCTGGCCTGATGACTCCTTGCTATCCTCAGTCCACCTGGCTGTGTTGCTGCTCCAGTTTCAACTGTTCTGCCTGCGGCTATGGAACCCTGACCTGTTCACCGGACGTGCTACCTGTCCCAGACCTGCTCTCTAGAGACAGCAGGAGCGGTAGAGATACTGTGAATGATCGGCTATGAAAAGCCAACTGACATTTATTCCTGAGGTGCTGAGTTGTTGCACCCTCGACAACCACTGTGATTATTATTCTTTGACCCTGCTGGTCATCAATGAACATTTTAACATCTTGGCCATGTTCTGTTATAATCTCCACCCGGCACAGCCAGAAGAGGACTGGCCACCCCTCATAGCCTGGTTCCTCTCTAAGTTTCTTCCTAGGTTCTGGCCTTTCTAGGGAGTTTTTCCTAGCCACCGTCCTTCTACACCTGCACTGCTTGCTGTTTGGGGTTTTACAGGCTGGGTTTCTGTACAGCGCTTTGAGATATCAGCTGATGTAAGAAGGGCTTTATAAATACATTTGATTTTATTTGAACTACTATACTTCCAGTACATTACACTGAGCTAGAGGCAAAGTTTTTATTTTTAATTTTTTTTATTTAACCTTTATTTAACCAGGTAGGCTAGTTGAGAACAAGTTCTCATTTGCAACTGCGACCTGGCCAAGATAAAGCATAGCAGTGTAAACAGACAACACAGAGTTACACATTGAGTAAACAATTAACAAGTCAATAACACAGTAGAAAAAAAACAAAAAAAGGGAGTCTATATACATTGTGTGCAAAAGGCATGAGGAGGTAGGTGAATAATTACAATTTTGCAGATTAACACTGGAGAGATAAATGATCAGATGGTCATGTACAGGTAGAGATATTGGTGTGCAAAAGAGCAGAAAAGTAAATAAATAAAAACAGTATGGGGATGAGGTAGGTAAAATTGGGTGGGCTATTTACCGATATGCTATGTACAGCTGCAGCGATCGGTTAGCTGCTCAGATAGCAAATGTTTGAAGTTGGTGAGGGAGATAAAAGTCTCCAACGTCAGCGATTTTTGCAATTCGTTCCAGTCACAGGCAGCAGAGAACTGGAACGAAAGGCGGCCAAATGAGGTGTTGGCTTTAGGGATGATCAGTGAGATACACCTGCTGGAGCGCGTGCTACGGGTGGGTGTTGCCATCGCGACCAATGAACTGAGATAAGGCGGAGCTTTACCTAGCATGGACTTGTAGATGGCCTGGAGCCAGTGGGTCTGGCGACGAATATGTAGCGAGGGCCAGCCGACTAGAGCATACAGGTCGCAGTGGTGGGTGGTATAAGGTGCTTTAGTGACAAAACGGATGGCACTGTGATAAACTGCATCCAGTTTGCTGAGTAGAGTGTTGGAAGCTATTTTGTAGATGACATCGCCGAAGTCGAGGATCGGTAGGATAGTCAGTTTTACTAGGGTAAGTTTGGCGGCGTGAGTGAAGGAGGCTTTGTTGCGGAATAGAAAGCCGACTCTAGATTTGATTTTCGATTGGAGATGTTTGATATGAGTCTGGAAGGAGAGTTAACAGTCTAGCCAGACACCTAGGTACTTATAGATGTCCACATATTCAAGGTCGGAACCATCGAAGGTGGTGATGCTAGTCAGGCGTGCGGGTGCAGGCAGTGAACGGTTGAAAAGCATGCATTTGGTTTTACTAGCGTTTAAGAGCAGTTGGAGGCCACGGAAGGAGTGTTGTATGGCATTGAAGCTTGTTTGGAGGTTAGATAGCACAGTGTCCAAGGACGGGCCGGAAGTATATAGAATGGTGTCGTCTGCATAGAGGTGGATCAGGGAATCCCCGCAGCAAGAGCAACATCATTGATATATACAGAGAAAAGAGTCGGCCCGAGAATTGAACCCTGTGGCACCCCCATAGAGACTGCCAGAGGACCGGACAGCATGCCCTCCGATTTGACACACTGAACTCTGTCTGCAAAGTCGTTGGTGAACCATGCAAGGCAGTCATCAGAAAAACCGAGGCTACTGAGTCTGCCGATAAGAATATGGTGATTGACAGAGTCGAAAGCCTTGGCAAGGTCGATGAAGATGGCTGCACAGTACTGTCTTTTATCGATGGCGGTTATGATATCGTTTAGTACCTTGAGCATGGCTGAGGTGCACCCGTGACCGGCTCGGAAACCAGATTGCACAGCGGAGAAGGTACGGTGGGATTCGAGATGGTCAGTGACCTGTTTGTTGACTTGGCTTTCAAAGACCTTAGATAGGCAGGGCAGGATGGATATAGGTCTGTAGCAGTTTGGGTCCAGGGTGTCCCCCTTTGAAGAGGGGGATGACTGCGGCAGCTTTCCAATCCTTGGGGATCTCAGACGATATGAAAGAGAGGTTGAACAGGCTGGTAATAGGAGTTGCGACAATGGCGGCGGATAGTTTCAGAAATAGAGGGTCCAGATTGTCAAGCCCAGCTGATTTGTACGGGTCCAGGTTTTGCAGCTCATTCAGAACATCTGCTATCTGGATTTGGGTAAAGGAGAACCTGGAGAGGCTTGGGCAAGTAGCTGTGGGGGGGGGGGGCATGGCCAGCCGTTGAGAAATGCTTGATGAAGTTTTCGATTATTCATGGATTTATCGGTGGTGACCGTGTTACCTAGCCTCAGTGCAGTGGGCAGCTGGGAGGAGGTGCTCTTGTTCTCCATGGACTTCACAGTGTCCCAGAACTTTTTGGAGTTGGAGCTACAGGATGCAAATTTCTGCCTGAAGATGCTGGCCTTAGCTTTCCTGACTGACTGCGTGTATTGGTTCCTGACTTCCCTGAACAGTTGCATGTTGCGGGGACTATTCGATGCTATTGCAGTCCGTCACAGGATGTTTTTGTGCTGGTCGAGGGCAGTCAGGTCTGGAGTGAACCAAGGGATATATCTGTTCTTAGTTCTGCATTTTTTGAACGGAGCATGCTTATCTAAAATGGTGAGAAAGTTACTTTTAAAGAATGACCAGGCATCCTCAACTGACGGGATGAGGTCAATGTCCTTCCAGGATACCCGGGCCAGGTCGATTAGAAAGGCCTACTCACAGAAGTGTTTTAGGGAGCGTTTGACAGTGATGAGGGGTGGTCGTTTGACTGCGGCTCCGTAGCGGATACAGGCAATGAGGCAGTGATCGCTGAGATCCTGGTTGAAGACAGCGGAGGTGTATTTGGAGGGCCAGTTGGTCAGGATGACGTCTATGAGGGTGCCCTTGTTTACAGATTTAGGGTTGTACCTGGTGGGTTCCTTGATGATTTGTGTGAGATTGAGGGCATCCAGCTTAGATTGTAGGACTGCCGGGGTGTTAAGCATATCCCAGTTTAGGTCACCTAACAGAACAAACTCTGAAGCTAGATGGGGGGCGATCAATTCGCAAATGGTGTCCAGGGCACAGCTGGGAGCTGAGGGGGGTCGGTAGCAGGCGGCAACAGTGAGAGACTTATTTCTGGAGAGAGTAATTTTCTAAAGTAGTTTGAACTGTTTGGGTATGGACCTGGAAAGTATGACATTACTTTGCAGGCTATCTCTGCAGTAGACTGCAACTCCTCCCCCTTTGGCAGTTCTATCTTGACGGAAAATGTTATAGTTGGGTATGGAAATCTCCAAATTTTTGGTGGCCTTCCTGAGCCAGGATTCAGACACGGCAAGGACATCAGGGTTAGCAGAGTGTGCTAAAGCAGTGAGTAAAACAAACTTGGGGGGAGGCTTCTGATGTTGACATGCATGAAGCCAAGGCTTTTTCGATCACAGAAGTCAACAAATGAGGGTGCCTGGGGACATGCAGGGCCTGGGTTTACCTCCACATCACCCGCAGAACAGAGGAGTAGTAGTATGAGGGTGCGGCTAAAGGCTATCAAAACTGGTCGCCTAGAGCGTTGTGGACAGAGAATAAAAGGAGCAGATTTCTGGGCATGGTAGAATATATTCAGGGCATAATGCGCAGACAGGGGTATGGTGGGGTGCGGGTACAGCGGAGGTAAGCCCAGGCACTGGGTGATGATGAGAGAGGTTGTATCTCTGGACATGCTGGTTGTAATGTTGAGGTCACCGCATGTGTGGGAGGTGGGACAAAGGAGGTATCAGGGGTATGAAGAGTGGAACTAGGGGCTCCATTGTAAACTAAAACAATAAGTAACCTGAACAACAGTATACACGGCATATTGACATTTGAGAGAGACATACAGCGAGGCATACAGTAATCACAGGTGTTGAATTGGGAGAGCTAGCTAAAACAGTAGCTAAAACAGTAGGTGAGACAACAACAGCTAATCAGCTAGCACAACAACAGCAGGTAAAATGGCGTTGACTAGGCAGGGAGGGTCGGATTAACTACACACAGAGCCTGAGTGCGGCTGGGGCCGACAGATAAAACATAAACAAGCAGAATGGAGTACCGTGATTAATGGACAGTCCAGCGTGCATCAGCTATGTAGCCAAGTGATCAGTGTCCAGGGGCAGCGGTGGGTGGAGCAGGGAAGCTAGACTGGCGAGTATTATCCAGGTTAAGAAAACTGGCTGGCTGCGCAGAAGGTAAAGGCCGTTAGCGGTGGCTAACAATGACTAAATGGCTTGTAGCTAGTCAGCTGGTTAGCTTCTGGAGGTGATTGAGCCCCTGGCTTTGCACAATGCAGGGTGAAGGTGTGCCTCTAGTTACGCTTACACCTCTTCTCCTCACAGAGAAATTAGCATTTCCAAGAATAAATCCATTGTGAATGTATTGTCCTACTCCTTATCATCTTTATCTGGCCTTGAACTATATGGGAGCTTAGCACTGCAGGAGCGGGAGTGTGATAATTGTTTTTTCCTCCTCTTTAGCGTGGGCAGGGTGTGAAAGCCTGAGGGGAAACTGATACTGTCACCGCCTCCTGATCCACAAGAAGATTCACTCTCAGATCCACTCTCAGATCCACTCTCAGATCCACACCCAGATCCACTCTCAGATCCAAAATCAGTAAACCCACAGATTATAAAAGCACTGGAGAGATGAACTCGAGTTCAGGGTAGTAGCTATTGAACTGGAGTTCAGCTTAGTAGCTATTGAACTGGAGTTCAGCTTAGTAGCTATTGAACTGGAGTTCAGCGTAGTAGTTATTGAACTGGAGTTCAGCTTAGTAGCTATTGAACTGGAGTTCAGCTTAGTAGCTATTGAACTGGAGTTCAGGGTAGTAGCTATTGAACTGGAGTTCAGCTTAGTAGCTATTGAACTGGAGTTCAGCTTAGTAGCTATTGAACTGGAGTTCAGCGTAGTAGTTATTGAACTGGAGTTCAGTATAGTAGCTATTGAACTGGAGTTCAGGGTAGTAGCTATTGAACTGGAGTTCAGTGCAGTAGCTATTGAACTGGAGTTCAGTGTAGTAGTTATTGAACTGGAGTTCAGCGTAGTAGCTATTGAACTGGAGTTCAGCATAGTAGCTATTGAACTGGAGTTCAGTGTAGTAGTTATTGAACTGGTGTTCAGCGTAGTAGCTATTGAACTGGAGTTCAGCGTAGTAGCTGATGCAATGACTTATAAAGTAATCAAACCTGGCGAAAAAAATAAACAGGTTACCTATAGGCTAATAAATCTTATGAGCTCCAACGTCATGGATAGTGCTTCAGGCAGCATTTTTTGGAATATAAAATCAGATCAAATGTTATTTGTCACATGTGTCGTAAACAACAGGAGTAGACCAACAGTGAAATGCTTATTGACCAATATGATAACATTTTCTGTAAATCCCCTCAATATTTTAGGCAAATGTCACACAAATTGTTTTTTATCATGTTAGGAATGACAGCAGCATAGTTGTTTTATGTTGCGGTTTCAATCAAGGTGCAGTCAAGGTATACAGGGGCAGGAGCAAATGGAAATAAAGCAGTTATCTTCACCCCTGGCTCTCTGGTACTTAAAATAGCTTGTCCTGAGTTTATTACATAGTAAGTATATTGTTAGTACACAGGTATAAGAGCTACTAGATTTAATTATAGCCAACTATAACCTACCTTGAATTCCACGGACAGTTGAGGGATGTATTCCAGAGTCCAGAGTGCCCTAACAAGTGATGCCAACTGCTCAGTGACTTCACCTCTGGCGTGCTGCGAGTCTTCACTTTTAACAATCCCATTAATTCTCCTTCGACTCAAATCCAATTTGTACCGCTCCAACCCGAGATACTCTGCGAGCAGGTCAGTGTTGCTCAAACACTGGACCACGGCGTTCATGAAACAGGTGTTCCCGTGATTTTTCAAGCCTAGAACACCTGGAATTTTGCCACCATAGCACCATAAAACCCCCTCTTTCACCGAGCAACGGGAAGAAGCTATCGAATTATTTTTAACAGAATCATCCCCGGCGACCTGGACATCCTCTTTGATATTTTCTGAGTTGGCACTGAGTGTGCAAGGTGTCCCGTCACGAAACCCTCCATCGTCATCCTCTGCGCCCTGAACTGCAACGTCTCCAAAGTGGGTAAAAGTGCCCAAAGTTTTGATAATTTTATTTACAAAACTCCCCACCGACTTCAATGATTTCTTTCGAAAAAGCCGTCCATGTTTCTGTTTGTTTTCCTTGCGCTTTGCTGCCTTTGACGTGGCTTCATCCTTCACTCTGCAGTGTTTATCCATATCTTTATAATACTTTGCCGATGTTGGAGAATTCTGGAATTAATTTCGAGGCCAGTGTGCCACTTTTCTGCAGAGATTTCCCATCCGGATACCGTGAGGAGGACAGAACACCAGCGCACAGAGGTGAAACCATCGCGGAGCCATGGCACATCAACACATATCGACTCCGTGCAGCCGGTAAACGTCAAACATTTCATCACTTAATCCCTTAATACTTGTTGACCAAATTACATGAGCTCCATCGATGTTCAACATTACCCTCGCCTTTTCTTGCCTCTTACTTGCAGCCTTTACGGGCATGTACACACGCACTTACCCATCGCTTCGAACTTCGTCTCGAAAGAGGCGTGTATTCATATGCGTAGTGTGTGACTATTCCCTCCCACTTTGATCCCCTGTGTCATCAAAGTAGTTTACACTGGCATAGTAGGCTATATAAACGCTGACTCACAAATTAATGTTTCCAGTTTTAACTTTTATTTTCATGAAAAAAATCAAGTTGATGTTTCCAGGTTTAACTTTTATCCTCATGAAAACAAGCAGTTTTTCATGGTTGAATGTTGAAACAGTCATATTTTCTGTTTGGCAGGTTTTCTCTGTTAATATAAAATATATGGATTAGTCATGGACACGTTTTTGCATTTAGAACACACACACATATTAGCCAATCATAAATTTCCCAATGTTTGGGAACCCCTGCTGTTTCAACCCACTGGCATGAAGGGCAGTGGTGAGGTGCTCACCTGAAGAGAGCAGTAACCAACCATACACAACAGATATGATGGAAAATAAGCAGACATATTTCAGTCAGGTTCATCTCAAACATGAACTTTATGGAGTTTGTTGGTTGGGGAATAAAACAGTCTTTGCAAAAGCATAAGTGCATTCCTTTTACATTCACAACAATATCATTCAATACCTTGGAGAATGCCCTGGCAGAAATGGAGACCTTGTGAAAAAATGTCTTGTTAATCTATACTCAGGCAATGAAATGGGAGCACCAATAGGAGTGGGATCTTTAAAGGTCCAATGCAGCTTGTTCACCAGCTTGTCATCACCATTCGCCACCTATGTGGAGACACAAAGCATACATTATTATGGGATATCAGTGTTTCGTTTAGTCTGCTGTCAGTGCAGTACAATGGGTACAGTATAGACTATCTCATCTTACAAAGGCTTGATGAATGATGTCTCTGAGGGACAATGAAATGTTGTGGCCTGAGATTACATTGAACTGTATAAACCATATATAGGCTGTTTCTTAATTTGAGCCAGTTTCTCACAGCAGGAAAATAATCCTGCAGCAACAGGAAATATTAACTATTATGTGGATTATAAATAATGGATATTTTTCTAGGGGTTTGATACATTCTACATTAGCGTAAATCAAGTCTGAAACTATGAAGTGGAATTTACAAACAAGATTTAAGGTAACGCATCTGTATCTGTCACAAACTGGTCTCCATCGAGGGTGATGTGCATTCCATGAATGGATCCTGAGAGGGACCCTTCTAGTTCTCGTAAGGCAAACCGTCATACACCTCCCAATAGCCAATCCATCTCAGAAAATACACAGTATGTTAAATATTACAGGCCTTGATGTGCAGTAAACGAGGATCGTAGAATAGTTGTGTGAAGAACTCTCATTAAACTGCAAAATGCATACAATCACAATGTATAAAATCCACCCAACAGTTTCCAAAAGCGCATGCTTATTATTTTTCAACCAGGATTATAATATACAGAGTCTTTCACAATGACCAGTATTCATTATTCAAACTTTTTAATTAATGCAAGTCTGTGTCAAAATCTCTCCTCCTGTTTAAAAATGTTTATAAGCAGATGTATTGTGCATGCCAGCATTTATTGGCTGGTAAATACTTTTGGGAGATTTATAACTAAAGCCTTGACTTTCTCCTAATGAGTCCTTCACAGTATGCAAATAGAAACTGCTACCGTCTATCAAATAGTAAAATGCAGTGGTTAAAACATGGTTGTGTGGGAATGAGCCATAATCATCTCTGGGGTTGGCAGCTGTCTCCTTAGCCTCTCGGCCTCCAGTTGCAACTGTTATTTGAAGTTAATTTTAGACCACAAATACCACATTTCCCTTTTAAAACGCAGGTGCCTTTCTATTTTTCCCATGTTGAAAAATGAATTAACCTACAAAGAAGGAGCTCAGGAAAAGTGTAGATTTTACATCCTATGTGATTGTGCTCACCACTTTTCATGAAAAAACATGTGCTCCACTAGTGTAGAGTTTAGACATACAGTGGGGAGAACAAGTATTTGATACACTGCCGATTTTGCAGGTTTTCCTACTTACAAAGCATGTAGAGGTCTGTAATTTTTACCATAGGTACAATTCAACTGTGAGAGACGGAATCTAAAACCAAAATCCAGAAAATCACATTGTATGATTTTTAAGTAATTAATTTGCATTTTATTGCATGACATAAGTATTTGATCACCTACCAACCAGTAAGAATTCCGTCTCTCACAGACCTGTTAGTTTTTCTTTAAGTAGTCCTCCTGTTCTCCACTCATTACCTGTATTAACTGCACCTGTTTGAACTCATTACCTGTGTAAAAGACACCTGTCCACAACCTCAATCAAACATACTTCAACCTCTCCACAATGGCCAAGACCAGAGAGCTGTGTAAGGACATCAGGGATAAAATTGTAGACCTGCACAAGGCTGGGATGGGCTACAGGACAATAGGCAAGCAGCTTGGTGAGAAGGCAACAACTGTTGGCGCAATTATTAGAAAATGGAAGAAGTTCAAGATGATGGTCAATCACCCTCGGTCTGGGGCTCCATGCAAGATCTCACCTCGTGGGCCATCAATGATCATGAGGAAGGTGAGGGATCAGCCCAGAACTACACGGCAGGACCTGGTCAATGACCTGAAGAGAGCTGGGATCACAGTCTCAAAGAAAACCATTAATAACACACTACGCCGTCATGGATTAAAATCCTGCAGCGCACGCAAGGTCCCCCTGCTCAAGCCAGCGCATGTCCAGGCCCGTCTGAAGTTTGACCATGACCATCTGGATGATCCAGAGGATGAATGGGAGAAGGTCATGTGGTCTGATGAGACAGAAATAGAGCTTTTTGGTCTAAACTCCACTCGCCGTGTTTGGAGGAAGAAGAAGGATGAGTACAACCCCAAGAATACCATCCCAACCGTGAAGCATGGAGGTGGAAACATCATTCTTTGGGGATGCTTTTCTGCAAAGGGGACAGGACGACTGCACCGTATTGAGGGGAGGATGGATGGGGCCATGTATCGTGAGATCTTGGCCAACAACCTCCTTCCCTCAGTAAGAGCATTGAAGATGGGTCGTGGCTGGGTCTTCCAGCAAGACAACGACCCGAAACACACAGCCAGGGCAACTAAGGAGTGGCTCCGTAAGAAGCATCTCGAGGTCCTGGAGTGGCCTAGCCAGTCTCCAGACCTGAACCTAATAGAAAATCTTTGGAGGGAGCTGAAAGTCCGTATTGCCCAGCGACAGCCCTGAAACCTGAAGGATCTGGAGAAGGTCTGTATGGAGAAGTGGGCCAAAATCCCTGCTGCAGTGTGTGCAAACCTGGTCAAGAACTACAGGAAACGTATGATCTCTGTAATTGCAAACAAAGGTTTCTGTACCAAATATTAAGTTCTGCTTTTCTGATGTATCAAATACTTATGTCATGCAATAAAATGCAAATTAATTAATTAAAAATCATAAAATGTGATTTTCTGGATTTTCTCTACATGCTTTGTAAGTTGGAAAACCTGCAAAATTGGCAGTGTATCAAATACTTGTTCTCCCCACTGTACCTAGTCTATTGATGTAAAGAAATTATGCTAGCAAAAAGTATATTCTATTTATACACAAAACACTCCCCCTCAGTTAAAGATAAATAGAAAAGGTGTTTCTTTGAAAGTGCTGCAGTTTGATCCAGAGTCCTGAATCTAAAGAATCAGGTCCAAACGTCCATCATGAAGACATATGGATTGTACTCATGAAATACTGAATTATAATACTACGAAAACCAAGCCTCAAGAGAAATAATCTCTGTGGAATACCTCAAAATAACAATATTTTATGTGATGTTAGTGTGCTACTCAATGGATTGCTCTGGTCCACCAGTGAAATATATATGTTTTAAGTTAAACAAGGAGAGATCATTTTCCAATTAGGTTTTCTCTGTGAAGAAGTAAACATCATCCTCGATGAAATGGGTGACAGAGACCATCTGGTTGCCTGAGTCATAGCGATGCCATCTGCTTTAGGAACAAACAATCCCTTAGTAGAGAATACAATGCACTGTCATTGTCACTGCATTACTCTACTATGACATCTGGCGCTAAAATATGACCAGTGGCAAGGAGATGGCGCTCACACGCGACTCACTGTGCGATCAATCATCCATTGTGTTTCCATGGTAATAATTAAATAAATAATATGGTAGTCATTAACCCAATCAGAGTTTAATTCTCCCTCAATACTTTAGTCTGTTGTACAAATGAGTCTGACCTCAGTAAATGCTCTTCTATATCCTGCTGTGGATGTTCCTTTCTGTCTGTGCTACTAGTGATGATCTGGTACTCCTCAGGGTGGTAGCAGACACTTCTAACCAGAGTATACAGTATCTGTTGCTTGTATTTGTTTCACTGTTAAAATCAAATACTATTTGTTAAACTATTAGTCCTTTCTTCATATCAATAGCATTGTAACCAGATTCTGTTATGCATAAACATGAGCCAAGGCTTGTGGTTTTTGAAAACTTTGTTTATCTGGTAGGCCCTAACACAGTGCAGAGGTTTCATGCCCACTAACTATAGGTATCTATAATTATATAATTTGGTGGGTGCTTATACTCCCTCGGAAAATGGCCATTATCAACGGCGACCCAATTTGTACTTTGCAATGCTCATGGTTCTTCATCGCCATCATTGTTGTTTATCTTTATCTCCATGGTTCTTTATCTCCATCATTGTTGTTTATCTTTATCTCCATGGTGCTTTATCTCCATCATTGTTGTTTATCTTTATCTCCATGGTGCTTTATCTTCTTGATCTTTACCTGTCCCTCCCCTCCCCGCTGGCAATCGTCTTGCAGCCTCTGGTGATGGCAATGGCTGTCACTCACAACCATGCTGTGGGTGTTGTGCACAGTCATCAGCCTGCTAGTCTCAGGAGTGAAGCCACAGATCTTATCATCATTCCAGGCTGAAAGAAAACAACACAAAAAGTCAATGACTGGGAGAAATACAAACATGAATGCGTGACAGAAAGTATTGGTTTTCTTTCATCCGAGTTAAAAATGGCACAACTGTTGTTGCCCAACTAAATCACCACCAGAAGAATGCATTTGCATTTCCAGACAGCAGACATGGCTTACAATAGAAAGCCCCTGAGTTTCTGCTGCTAAGAAATGGAAAGGGAAATCCACCACTGATGATGCTCCTGCCGTCAATCATGAATTCCACAGTGTTGCAGCCAGGTCATGTTGGGCACAGTGATATGTAGCACTTCTTCAGAGGTATGCCACGTCCAGATGTCATTCTCAGAACGTGGCAAAGAGCTCAGATGAGCCACTGTGAGATATACATCAAGATATATACGTTAAATTAAAGCACTTATCAGCCCATAATGAATCGATCTAGCTATTGAAAATGACTAATATAAATATCATGCTTAACAATATCTACTTTGGAGGACACAGGACATGACTTACAGTAAATTATAGTATAGCCCCCTCTACTGGTGTCATTTCAAAAGGCAAATGAGCTTCAAAATGAACAGCCAGTCAAGCAGAAACAGTTTCCTATTTGTATTCAGTAGGGGACTGACCCTGCACACAAATGGAGTGTGATGGCGTATATTATGTGACCTTTTAGCCTGTTGTTTCACTCACATCGTTCACGGCGCTGTTATGGCTGGAGGTGATCAGGTGATGAACTCCTCTTTGAAGTCAGTGTAGCTGAAATGGCAGATCTGTGTTGTCTCTGTGCCCACAAAGAACTGGTGACCATCACCACGGGGCGCTATGGATGTCACCCCTTTCCAGCTGAACCTTCCTGCCAAAGAGTAGAAACCAAAGAATACATGTACAGGTAGTGTTCATTGAGTAGTACAGTGGTGCATTAGATGCTTTTGGAAGATGCACACAGGATTACTGAAGTGAGAGAATAACTATAAAAGTTAATAAAGACCTCCATTCCAGACACTAGACTCACTTGATGTGTTTGAAGTTGGATGAGGATCCTGAACAGAGTGAACATGCCATCTCCTGAGCCGAGAGTATGTTGCCTGTCTTCATCACAGACTGTGTTCACCCCATGTCGACAACGAGGGGAAATGCATGCTGAGTTCTGAGTTTTATACTGTAGTCTATCTAACTAAGCCAGATATTAAACTCCTCTTACCGTGTTCCTTTTTTGAAGCCACTTTGCTGAACTTCTGTTTCACTGGGCCACGGCCCATTAAGAAGCTTGGTCTTGAGACTGACTTTCAGGATATCCCCACTGGTGCCACAGTAGAAATAGTATAGCTGATCCCAGACCTCCTCAGGGATCTGTACCATGAAGCAATAGCAAGTTATTCAGACTGCAAACTGCAGTATGCTGAGGAAATAGCACTCTCACAAATGTATCAGGACTCTACAGCCTACATTTTCCAACATAGGTGCACACGTGCTCCTTGTATGAGAGGTCAGCATAGCGCCCTGTGTATGTATTACTGCACTGTATGTTCTGATATTGTAATTTGTATAGAACAAGAAGGCCCGCACTCTGTTAAAGCTCCCAATTCACAGATTTATTGACAATGTTTCGATCCGAAACGGATCTTAGCCGATTTATGACCTGACAAAGATCCGTTTTGGAACAAAACGTCAATAAATCGGTGAACTGGGAGCCTTAACAGTATGCTGGCCTTCTTGTTCTATACTAGTATTCTTTATTAGCCCAGCAACTATGTTTTTAAGAATCTGGTATGACCACAAACTCTTCTGATATTGTAATTACCCAAATGCATTTCACAATTGTTTTCAGCTGCCCTGTCTGACATTCAGTGGACCTAATCTTGTGGGGAAGATTACATTCCCAAATGGGGAGAGTGTCGCTACAAGAGATGATCCAGATCCTTATAGGCCTTTAGCTGTGACATTTCATTAGAAGGTGTGCCAAGCCAAAACTATACAAACATAGCTATTTAAATATACATACTGTTCTGCCTATAGAAAGATGTTGTCACTTGTGTTGAAGTATTGCAGAGTAAGGCAGTGACCACCACTGTGGGCTGAGGCCGGGCTTCCACAAATGGATTCTTTGTTTTCTATATTCCATACCACTATATGGAAATTACAGACACACAGTTATTCAGTTAAAATGTATGAATACAACTATTTGTAACTATTATATTATAACAGAGGATCTGAGTCAAATGTCAGTATTTCACAAGGTTTGACACACTATTGCTATGGCTAGTACCTGCCATCATCGTGACCCCCAAGGGTCACCAGGTACTTGACATTGGGGGGAGAAGGCCAATCCTTCCACCTTTACTAACACCAAATGATATATTAAATCCTTAAAGGTATGACATACTAAAAGCAAAACTGGTTACCTATGAAGATATGTAGAAACTCCAATAACCAATGATGTATATAAACTCTGGATGACTTACAGGGGGGAGCTTACTCCTCCATTGTAAAACATATTTTGGAAGCTATAGAAATGCATTTTTTAATGACTACATTAGTTTTGACACATTTATTATATTACGGACACCTTAATGCATACTTTAAAAGGATATTATGTTAGCTGAACATAAAACTACTAAATAAAAATAAATATCACAACATTTTCCTTAAAGTACTTTTTTTGTACTAATGTTACTGTCCCCACTACAACAAGACAACACTTAAATATATGTAACTTTGTCCTTTAAACATTTAATTGAAATACTATATAATTCCATGAATTCCTATGGTGGACTGCTCCTACTGGGTAATGTCAACGTGGCCGACAGTGGCTTCAAAGCCTTTCAATGGGCAATACATAGCGTTAGCAATCCAGGGTTTATACATATCATTGGGTCTAACAGTCATCTCGCGCAGAACTACGTATGTGCATCCGTCAGATCAGAAGGCACTCTTTCGATATAAAGTTGTTTTTGACGAAAATAAAAACGTGTCAGTTTGTCACTTTGGCGAGGTTGGAGTAATAACATGTTCACCTACACAAGACATCGAATCTAGGTTGTGCCTTTAGATTTAGAGACAATTAACAAATAGGAAGATTTTTTTTCCATCTCTCATTGACTGCTCAAACCCCGGTCTCGTCTGCGGAGCCTGCTTCACAAGCGTTCTCGGAAGTTTTGGGAAAATGAATAGAGTTTTTGTAGGGTCCACTATCTATGTGATATTATTCTGGATTTTTTTCTGATCGATTGATGAAGTAATCAGTTCCGAAGAGATGACTAAAGTCTAGCTAGCTAGCAAGGACGTACCAGTATAACCAATAACTGCATCAAGATCAATAAGTGAAATATTTTGTGTATATCCAACGTTTACAAAGCACTCTCACTTTTTAGCTTCGACACCGACTGCCAACAAACCTTTTTTCACAGCCCTCCAGGTAGCAACGCTTGGCCCAGGAGCAACTCTGTGCATGCGCAGACTAAACACTTGACCCATATTGAGGGAGAGATTACAATGTATCAAACCTTTCAGTGGACTCAATTTTCTCTCATGATTTTGGCCAATAACTCATACAGCAGCGTGAAATGTGTGACAAGTTTGACAGAAACTCTGAAAAAAATATATTTAATTTATATAGCGCTTTCAATATGCTCCACCATCCAAGCAAGCACACTCTCCTCTGCTTCTCCTTCTATGGCTCCTCCAAGTCCCAGAATGAAGCAGGTAGTGACATTATATAATAACTTATCCTTATGGCTGAGTTCATACCTATTCTTATATCACCTGTGGAATGCTCTTCTCTGTTGGAGTTTTGCATAATGTGTTGTGACTCAGTGCCCCTTGACACCTCAATAAAAGTGGTCATGCAAGGGCAGCCACTGTTCAGTGTAAGGGTCTTTATTGGGGTCACATCAGGCTCAGATCACTCATCTGTGTGGAAGACACCCATTCATGACCATGTGAGCTGGATCGCAGGATCCTTTGCCATGATGACAAATGAGGGAACAAAGTAATTATCCTGTCATGGTCATGTATGACCTTAGGAACCTTAATGAAGTAGCGTATTTAGTGAAAAGCTGCAGTTGACCTCTAGAATCGCATCGTCAGGAGAAATATGACTAACATCGAAGATACAAGACCCACTCTCTCTTTAGAATGTCTCACACCAAAGATGAACTTCATCTGTCATAGTATTGAGTATAGCCTAATACACACCTCTTTATGCAGACCTTTTGTGCCAAACGCCAAACTGTGTTGATTTCTTTTTTTCCCCCATTTCCTGCAGAGGGCAGTGTTTTGAAGGGTGGTTCACTGAATTGTTTTTCATTCTGCATATTTTATGAACACAGTGTCAGCACAAATCCTGATGAATGAGCTCCCTGCTTGTTATGACTGACATGGGACTGTGGCCAAAGACAGACCCCAGTGGAAGAAGATTGTTGCTGCAGGTAACCTAGTGGTTAGAGTGTTGCGCCAGTAACTGAAAGGTTGCTAGATTGAATCCCTGAACTGACAAGGAAAAAAATATGTTGTTCTTCCCCTGACAAGGCAGTTAACCCACTGTTCCTAGACTGTCATTGTATGTAAGAATTTGTTCTTAAGTGACTTGCCTAGTTAAATAAAGGTTACATTTAAAAAAAAATGTCCCACCCAGGATGAAGAGGTAAAGACACATATGATTGGTCGTAATGTGTCAGGGACCTTCTCACTGTGATTTTCTGAGTGTCAATTTGAGTGGCCATTGTCTTTATTTTGATAGTATTGGCTGTTAAATAGAAAGCAATGTTGAGCCATGTCATTTTTTTGTTGCAACAACGACATTTCAGTCCAGGAGATAAAACCTGAGGCCAGTCAGAACACAGCAATTCCTGCAGATGGATGTGTAAAAAGACAATATGACACCATGTCGTCACTGAAATATCCAGATCAACAAAACATAGCCGGATCTTAAACTGATCCCCATATAATTGAAAATGAACAGACAAATCCGTCATAAAGAACCCTTCAAAATTAGTTTTGAAACTTAAAAACAGTGGTCTAAAACCCCAGCATTGAGTCTCTGTATGCAATGGTGATGTTACAGTAGTTACGCTGTAGTAATCTAAGCTTTTTCCCCCTCTGATACCGTTGTTCAAAAGCTATTTGAGGAACAGCGTGTTCATTGAAGAATAGCCAGGAAAGAGGAGACAGGGCTCCACCCATTCTAAGACATTGTTGTTCCCCCTGCATGGGCAGCCCTGAAACCCTCTCCTGGCTGCACTCCAGTGTGACCACAGGCTTTAGATGGGCCTGATTGGCTCAGCAGGTCTCAGCGGGTGGCTAATTGGATAAGCTTTTAATCTTCACACTATTGCCGCCCTGCTGGATCAGAGGCACAGGGAGACAGAGATCAGTCCTTTGGTAAAATACTTTGCAACATTTCAGGGGTGTAATATTCACACTATGCTTATGGACAACAGAAACATGACTACCTAAAGATGACTAACAGGATTCATTCAGATGATAATAATTTCATCTGATTTGGGGACTGTGAACATACTATACTGGCATTTTGACCTCATGTAAGCATATTTTTTTTATCAATGTTTCGAATGGAATCAGACATAATTCAAATAACATTAAATGAAGAGATTTAGACTTTACTTTTTTCTAAAAGGACAATGCAGACAAGTGCTGAAGTCTCTGTTATTCTTTTTTTGTTTGAATTTTACCCCTTTTTCTCCCCAATTTCGTGGTATCCAATTGTTTAGTAGCTACTATCTTGTCTCATCGCTACAACTCCCATACGGGCTCGGGAGAGACGAAGGTCGAAAGTCATGCGTCCTCCGATACACAACCCAACCAAGCCGCACTGCTTCTTAACACAGCGTGCATCCAACCCGGAAGCCAGCCGCACCAATGTGTCGGAGGAAACACAGTGCACCTGGCAACCTTGGTTAGCGTGCACTGCGCCCGGCCCACCGCAGGAGTCGCTGGTGCGCGATGAGACAAGGATGTCCCTACCGGCCAATCCCTCCCTAACCCAGACGACGCTAGGCCAATTGTGTGTCGTCCCACGGACCTCCCGGTCGCAGCCGGTTACGACAGAGCCTGAGCACGAACCCAGAGTCTCTGATGGCACAGCGCCCTTAACCACTACGTTATTCTACTTGGATTTTTTATCAATTCATGTTTTTTACCAAACCACAAATAAACTCTCTCTCATCTGGCCTCAATGACCCTGTCACGAATTCCGCCGAAGTTGGCTCTCCTGCCCGTTCGGGCGGTGCTCGGCGGTCATCGTCACCGTCCTATTAGCCACTACCGATCCCTTTTTCGTGTATCTGTTGGTTTTGTCTAATTGGTTTCACCTGTGTGTTTAGTTAATTAGTGTCTGTATTTAATGTAGGTTGTCCCGCCCTTGTTTTGTGCGGGATTGTTTATTTTGTCATTCATTTTGTCTGTCGGTGTTTTGTGTTTCTTATTCTCCGGTTAGTCTTTATCCTGTGTTGGATAATTTCACCCTGTGTGTATTTGGGTTGACCGTTGTTTATTTTGTTCACCGGAGAATAAAACTTTATATCGCTATCTGCTCTCTGCGCCTGATTCCACCCACCTTGATTAGACGTGACAGACCCTGTACTGCCTGTAGACTGTCATTCCAGCAGGCTTCTATTACACAGCACAGAAGTGTTTATAAAGTATACCCACACAGGCAAAAATGGAGTAATTGATTGCTTCTCCGCAAGTTGTAATCTTTTTATTCTTAAGTCCTGTGAATGAATTTCCAAACAGCCCTCTCCAGTTACTATAGCCATAAGTTGTACAGATGTTTCCGTATGAATCTAGAGTCCATTCACACTTAGCATACCACCATGTATTACTGATAAATGTTAAAATATCAATGTTATACAGTGGTGGCTGAACATGTTGGCTCAGGCACAAACCAGGGAAGAGGACACAGGGGGTATCTGTAGGTTCCCGTTGGGGTGGTGGTTTGTTGCCAGCTGTTTGAACCACATGTTCAACTTCTCCAGATGGTGGAGATGTCTTTGTGAATGTGTGTGTGTCTGTGTGCGTTTAAATGAGTTAGTGTGTGTTTCAAATCACATTTGATTTGTCACATGCGCCGAATACAACAGGTGATGACCTTACAGTGAAGTGCATACTTACAAGCCCTTAACCAACAATGCAGTTAAGAAAAGAAGTGTTCAAAAAGTATTTACTAAAAATAAACTGAAGTAAAAAATAAATAAATAAAAGAAATAAAAAGAAAAAATAAGAAAAAAACACCAAAAAAAACAAATAATTAAGGAGCAGCAATAAAATAACAGTAGCGAGGCTATATACAGGGGGTACTAGTACAGAGTCAATGTGCGGGGGCACAGGTTAGTCGAGGTAATTGAGGTAATATGTACATGTAGGTAGAGGTAAAGTGACTATGCATGGATAATGAACAGAGAGTGGCAGCAGCGTAAAAATGGGGGTGGGGGAGCGGACAATGCAAATAGTCCGGGTAGCCATTTGAGTAACTGTTAAGCAGTCTTATGGCTTGGGGATTGAAGCTGTTAAGGAGCCTTTTGGTCCTAGACTTGGCACTCCGGTACCGCTTGCCTTGCGGTAGCAGAGAGAACAGTCTATGACTTGGGTGACTGGAGTCTTTGACCATTTTTGGGGCCTTCCTCTGACACACCAAGTATATAGGTCTTGGATGTAAGGAAGCTTGGCCCCAGTAATGTACTGGGCCATACGCACTACTCTCTGTAGCACCTTACAGGCAGATGCCGAGCAGTTGCCATACCAGGCGGTGATGAAACCATTCAGGATGCTCTTAGATGGTGCAGCTGTAGGATTTCTGAGGATCTGGGGACCCATGCCAAATATTTTCAGTCTCCTGAGGGGGAAAGGGTGTTGTCGTGCCCTCTTCACACTGTCTCAGTGTGTTTGGACCATGATAGTTTGTTGGTGATGTGGACACCAAGGTTCTGGAAACTCTAGACACGCTCCACTTCAGTCCCGTCAATGTTAATTGGGGCCTGTTCGGCCATCCTTTTCCTATAGTCCATGATCAGCTCCTTTGTCTTGCTCACATTGAGAGAGAGGTTGTTGTTCTGGCACCACACTGCCAGGTCTCTGACCTCCTCCCTATAGGCTGTCTCATCTTTGTCAGTAATCAGGCCTACCCCTGTTGTGTCAGCAAACTTAATGATGGTGTTGGAGTCGTGCCTGGACACGCAGTCGTGGGTGAACAGGGAGTGGGGGGGGGGGGGGCTGCCAGGAAGTCCAGGATCCAGTTGTAGAGGGAGGTGTTTAGTCCCAGGGTGCTTAGCATAATGATGAGCTTTGTCAGCACTATGGTGTTGAACGCTGAGCTGTCGTCACTGTACAGAATTCTTACATAGAATTCTCATTTTGTCCATGTGGGAAAGGGTAGTGTGGAGTGCGATTGATATTTAGCGCGCACCGCTAACTAAGCTAGCGGTTTCACATCCGTTACATATGGCCTATTGTGTTATTGTTTTTTACTTTCCTAAAACAATTGTCCACCTCGCTGTTCATCTGTCGGAGATTTGAGCACTAAATGCATCAGGGCATTGCACGCATATGCCTTTAGGCTTAGACGTCCACTGTATGGTATTAATATTTTAAAAATACATGTAAAATAAGAGAAACTTATTCCTTGCCTTAGAGACGGAGAGAGGAGATTTGCCAGTGGCATGCTACGACACCGCCATGCATTTGTCAGATGGTTACAGCGTCTGCAAGATATAGGTGTACAGGAGGCTTATTCATACATTTTCAATCAGAATATTTTTATAAAGATAATCATTATATTGTTTATAGGAGTAACTCTGCTAGGCCTAAAACTTTCCTCCTCACATAAACTTCAACTATCAGTCGTTTGGAGCGTCGGTGCGCACTGCCTTCATAGTCCTGCAGCAGTACAAGTTTAATTGGCCTAATAGCCGCATCAAACTTTCACAAAAGTTTCTAAACTTTATTAGGGAAATATCAGAAGTCAAGTCATTTTTTATAGAGAAAATATGAGCAGGCTATTATATTGCGGTAAACACACCATTATACAGTTATATAATTTGGCCGTTGAAAAAATAAATATCATTTTTTTACAGAATTAAACACACTTGTGAAGCAATTGCCAACAAACACTGAGCCTACCGTTCCCAACAAATGACAGCAATAGGCTAATAATATTTATTTTACAACAGGCCCACTTAACCTATTTTAAACTAAATACGAAGCACACACAGATTGGATTTAAAACGAAAATGTCTCAACAGAATTATGCAAAACACGTTTTAAATATTTCAAGAACTGGTTTAGATGAATAAATAGGCCTACAATAATAGCCACATACAATAATACTGTAATGATAAAGGAAATTATTATAAATGCGAAAATAAATACAAGTTCCAAATAGCAAGTTGCGCAGGAGCCTGCATTTGGACCTGCCAACGGTTCTTCTAATCTTTGTCGACTACAATATTAAAACTTGGTCACACAGAGGACATTCCCCTTGTAGGCTTTTCACTGTAGACATACTTCTTTCCCCTCTAACTTTCATTTGACCTAATAACCGAAGAAGGATAGAAAAAAATTGGTTAATCGCTCAGCACTATTGAGCAGGGCCGGACTACCGCATTTGGGGCCCAGGGGCACAACATTTTGCCATGGTGCTGAGAGAAAAACGTGCAGTTTTTTATAATGCTTTTCTACACATTTTGTCAGGAGGCTAAAAGAAAATGTTGCAGTTTTAACGCTAATTTCCTGCAATTCTACACAAATTGCTATCATATGCTATTCCCATTCGGTAATCTGTCCCTGCGAGTGACTAACAAAATCAATGGAAACCTGTGGTATTCAGCCATGGTTACTACACGTTTTCTTAAGTGGCAAGACTAATTTACCAATCTAAAAATTGTTAGCTAACATGGCTAATTGAGTGACTGACATATCACAATTAAAACTGCTGATGCACAACCAAATTTCAAAATTGCACCTTGTGTATTTTACTGAGGGTTGCAAAATTCTGGGAACTTTAAAACAAATAATCCCTGGTTTTACAGATATCCTGGTTGGAGGATTCTGGATTTCCTGCTTATTCCCTCCTGATTCTGGGAATCTGTTTTGGAAACTGATCCGTGGGCATCAAAATTAATTACAGATATTTTTGCTACCGCTTCTCAATAAGGACAAACAGTAATATTGCATGTTTTTTCTAGTTTGTTTTAAGGGAGTATGCGAGGCACAGACGTTCGCTTTGCTTAGCCGAGTTCTGCTAGGAACAAACCAAACCTATTATGCGGGCGCCTTAAAGGTTAGGGTCAGGTAAGGGTAGGACCCCGGATGGCACTTACCCCAAGCAATAATGCGAGAGGAGTACTGCACATAAGATAATTATTGTAGTAGGTGTAGGGTTGCCCATTTTGGGGAATATTCAGAGGTGGAAACCTTCCGTGGGAATTAATGGGAATATATGGGTATTAATGTAAATATATGCAAATTAATATTAATACCATTTTAAATGTAGATGTTTTTGCATTGGATTATATTTACCATATCATATGGAGACAGAAACAAACCTTTAACCTTATCATAAGTAGACATCATTGCAAATGATTAAATCCTTCCAATAGAAATAAAAATAAAAACTATTTAGTTACGAATTGAACTTTAATTAAATTAGTTGACTTCACGTGGAATGATTTCACTGAACAACAAAAGAAAGGGAATATTGAATGATCCATAGCATCTCCCAAAAACGTTTTCAACGTACATCTGTAAAATGATAGTCTAAAAACTAAAGCTTTGGTTGTCTTCCTATCAGGCTTCTCTGTCTTCTCCCTGGACCTCCTCAATGTCCACCTCTAGAACATCAGACTCTGAGGGCTCATCTTCACTGTCACTCTCCAACCATGTTGCATAGGGCTATGTTTTGGATGACTGGCTGCGAATGTTTATTGAATTGTTTGATTTCTGCCTTTTCTATTCCAGACATTCTGAAATTCACTAAAGCATCCCATGTATGTAACTTTAGTCTTTCAATTTCCATTGAGGATGGCTTGTTGTCAGGCTTAAAAAGCCTCAAATTTGCCCAGATGGCCACCAATTTTTCAATCCTTGTTTTGGTCAGCCTGTTGCGTGCTTTGGTGTGTTTGTTCCCAAACAAGGACCAGTTGCGCTCTGAGGCAGCTGATGTTGGTGGGATTTGGAGGATGATGGAGGCAACAGTGGAAAGAGCCTCAGATCCACCAAGTTCCTTCCACCAGGTGGCTGATGCAATATGACAGTCGTGCCAACATATCTCATCTCCACCCCAAAGCCCTTGCTTGGAAGTGCACTTTGCCAGACTGCCAAGAACTTTGGCCTCATCCAGGCCAAGGTGGTGAGACATGATAGTGATGACACCATGGGCCTTGTTGATCTCTGCACCAGACAGGATGCTCTTGCCAGCATACCCTGGGGTCCACCATGTACGCTGCGGCATGTGTGGGCTTCAGGTAGACCTGCAATGTCCTCTGCTTGGAGCAACAGTGAAGTGGGCAGAGCAGTATGGATTTCTTCTCTTACATTTGCAAGCAGAGTCTGAACATCAGACAGGATGGCATTGTCTCCCTCAATCTGTGCAATGGCTACTGCTATAGGATTCAGGAGATTCAGGATGCTTACCACTCTCTCCCAAAATACATCATCCAGGAGGATCCCCTTGATTGGCCTGTCCATATTGGCAGACTGCGATATGGCCATTTCTTGGAGAGACTGCTTCCCCTCCAGGAGACTGACAAACATGATGACAACACCACCCCAACGGGTGTTGCTGGGCAGCTTCAATGTGGTGCTCTTATTCTTCTCACTTTGCTTGGTGAGGTAGATTGCTGCTATAACTTGATGACCTTTCACACACCTAACCATTTCATTGGCTCTCTTAGAGTTTGTCCATTGTTTTCAGTGCCATGACGTCCTTGAGGAGCAGATTCAATGCATGAGCAGCACAGCCAATGGGTGTGATGTGGGGGTAGGACTCCTCCACTTTAGACCAAGCAGCCTTCATGTTCGCAGCGTTGTCTCTCACCAGTGCAAATACCTTCTGTGGTCCAAGGTCATTGATGACTGCCTTCAGCTCATCTGCAATGTAGAGACCAGTGTGTCTGTTGTCCCGTGTGTCTGTGCTCTTGTAGAATACTGGTTGAGGGGTGGAGATGTAGTTCATTATTTATTTCCCACGAACATTCGACCACCCATCAGAGATGATTGCAATACAGTCTGCTTTCTCTATGATTTGCTTTACCTTCACTTGAACTCTGTTTAACTCTGCATACAGCAAATGAGTAGATAAAGCATGTCTGATTGGAGGGGTGTATGCTGGGCAAAGAACATTCAGAAATGTCTTCCAATACACATTGCCTGTGAGCATCAGAGGTGAACCAGTTACATACACAACTTGAGCAAGACATTCATCAGCGTTTCTCTGACTACGTTCTTCCATTGAGTCCAAAAAAACTTTTGATTCCAGGAGGACCATGAGCTGTTGCTATCGATAAGGTGTCTGATTCATAATTTTCACCTCGAATAGAAGTAGAGGGTCTTTTGTCAGAGGTTGCTTGTTGTTAGCGCTGAGGGAACGTTATGCACTTTGTTCCATTCATCACATATTATTTGGCACAGTATTTGCAAATGTACATAAGGCTGTTTAGAAGTGTGCAAGATCTTGAGAATCAGCTGTACATGTAATGGAAGAATGCTTTGTGCATGCAGAGGGTTGCAATTCAATTGAATTGGAGATAGCTTAACCAAAATATGCCACAAAACCTAGAGTTGCCTTATGTGTATCCCACCAAAAAGGTTCACTGTTATAAGTTAACTTTTTTTGATGAATTTTTAAGCAAAGTTCCCAAAATTCCCGGGCTTAACTTCCCATGTAAAATTTCTTGCCTTATGTGTATCCCACCAAAAAGGTTCACTGTTATAAGTTAACTTTTTTTGATGAATTTAAGCAAAGTTCCCAAAATTCCCGGGCTTAACTTACCATGTAAAATTTCTGACCCTTTGCAACCCTAGGTAGGTGTCATTTTAATTAACAAAAACTAACAGGTACTGAGGGTAGAGATTCTGTTACTTGTTGTTTGTGTGAAATGTTTCTATTCTGGGATAGTTGTTCACTGAAATGCTATCATTAATTGCTTATGCTACTACAATGTAAATAAATGTCTTGCGCTTTCCGTTATAATGTTAGGTCAAATTCACAGGGTAAAGTAATTGAGTGTAAAGGATTAGCCAATCAGTGGCTAAAGACCACCCACTTACATTGATTGACATATCCCTTTATTTTGAATAAGACCATGAAATTCGGAAATAGATCAAGTGATACAGCGCCATTAATGAAGCGATAAATGTTATAATGAAAAAATCCATTGGGAAATACAATGTGTCATTATGAAATAAAATATGGTAACATTTATATAGAAAAGTGACACTATGAAATAAGACAATGACCAGTATTCATTATTCAAACTTTTTAATTAATACAAATTTGTGTCAATCTCTCCTCCTGTTTTTAACATTATAAGCAGATGTATCGTGCACACCATAATTTATTGGCTGGTAAATCATTTTGGGGGATTTTGACCTAAGGCCTTGACTTTATCCTAATGGGTCCTTCACAGTATGCAAGTGGTCGCCACTACCGTCTATCAAATAGCAACATGCAGTTGTTAAAACATATATTTGTGTGTGTGTGTGTGAGTAAGTAATAATCATCTCTGGGGTTGGCAGCTGTCTCCTTCCAGCTTCGTCTTCGCGTTGCAACTGTTTCTTTAAGTTAGATTTAGACCACAAATACCACATTTCCCTTTTAAAACGCAAGTGCCTTTCCATTTTTTTATGTCATTGCAAAGTTACACAGAACGTGCTCAGGAGGAGGGAAGAGTTTAGATTGTATATCCTATGTGATTGTGCCTCAACTTTTCATGAAAAAACACATGCTCCAGTACTGTACAGTTTAGAGATACCTAGTCCTTTGATGTAAAGAAGTGATGCTAGCAAAAAGTACATTCCTGTAAACACAGAACTCTCCCCTCAGTTAAAAAGAAAGGGCAAAGTATGTCTTTAAAAGTGTTGCAGTTTGATTTGCTGGTACTGTAAGGTCAACTTTGATACTTTCACTATAGGTTTCTGCTTAACTAGCATTGTGTACCCAATGTCATCAATACATTATGGACTGTATTCATGAAGAACTCTGATTATCAACCCCCAAGGGAAGTAATCTCTGTGGAAAGCCTCAAATAACAAAAATAGATGAAGTTAATGTGCTGCTCTATGGCTTGCTCTGTTAAAGCAGTGAAATTATTATTTTTTTGAAGCTGAACATGGAGAGAGAATTTTCCAATGTGGTTTTCTGTGAAGAAGTAAACCTCATCATAGATGTGGCCCACAGAGACCATCTGGTTGAGTCATAACTATGCCGTCTGCTTTAGGAACAAACAATCCCTTAGCAGAGAATACAATGCACTATAGGTATCTATAATAATATAATTTGGTGGGTGCTTATATTTGTCCTATTTCATGCATGTAAAAGTGTGTATTAATATGCATGTGTGAATTGCAAATGTGTATTTTTGCATATCCCAACTCTCCTTGAGACACCCTCGGAAAATGTTGTCACGGCCAGGGTCTGCCATTATCGACCCTATTTGTACTTTGTAATGCTCATGGTTCTTTATCTCCATCATTGTTGTTTTTCTATATCTCCATGGTTCTTTATCTCCATCATTGTTGTTTATCTATATCTCCATGGTGCTTTATCTCCATCATTGTTGTTTATCTATATCTCCATGGTTCTTTATTCTTCCTAGGTTTTGGCCTTTTCTAGGGAGTTTTTCCTAGCCACCATGCTTCTACACCTGCATTGCTTGCTGTTTGGGGTTTTAGGGTGGGTTTCTGTTCAGCACTTTAATATATCAGCTGATGTAAGAAGGGCTATATAAATACATTTGATTTGAATCATCTTGTAGCCTCTGGTGGTGGCGATGGCTGTCACTCACAACCATGCTGTGGGCATTCTGCAAAGTAATCATCAGCCTGCTAGTCTCAGGAGTGAAGCCACAGATCTTACATCATCCCAGGCTGAAAGAAATCGGCACAAAAGTCAATGACTGGGAGAAATACAAACATGAATGCGTGACAGAAAGTATTGTTTTTCTTTCATCCGAGTTAAAAATGGCACAACTGTTGTTGCCCAACTAAATCACCACCAGAGGAATGCATTTGCATTTCCAGACAGCAGACATGGCTTACAATAGAAAGCCCCTGAGTGTCTGCTGCTAAGAAATGGAAAGGGAAATCCACCACTGATGATGCTCCTGCCGTCAATCATGAATTCCACAGCGTTGCAGCCAGGTCATGTTGGGCACAGTGATATGTAGCACTTCTTCAGAGGTATGCCACGTCCAGATGTCATTCTCAGAACGTGGCAAAGAGCTCAGATGAGCCACTGTGAGATATACATCAAGATATATACGTTAAATTAAAGCACTTATCAGCCCATAATGAATTTATTTAGCTATTGACAATGACTCTGATAAACTTTGGAGGATGTAGTATCTTGCTTCTTAGATTGTTGGCACCGGACACGTAAGTATGTTTTAGAATTTAATTGTCACGTAGAATAACTTACCGGAATGCACCTGGCGTATATTACTGGAGGCTTTTCTGAGCATGGTTACTTGGCATACATTTGAAGGCAAGCATAAGGCAAACACTGAATTGAGTCAATACTGCCATCTATTGGAAAACAATAATTAACATATATATACCAGGTTACTAAATGATTGTGTAGCCCCCTCTACTGGTTTCAATGGGCTTCAAAATGAACAGCCAGTCAAGCAGAAACAGTTTCCTATTTGTATTCAGTAGGGGACTGACCCTGCACACAAATGGAATGTGATGGCGTATATTATGTGACCTTTTAGCCTGTTGTTTCCCTCACATCGTTCACGGCGCTGTTATGGCTGGAGGTGATCAGGTGATGAACTCCTCTTTGAAGTCAGTGTAGCTGAAATGGCAGATCTGTGTTGTCTCTGTGCCCACAAAGAACTGGTGACCATCACCACGGGGCGCTATGGATGTCACCCCTTTCCAGCTGAACCTTCCTGCCAAAGAGTAGAAACCAAAGAATACATGTACAGGTAGTGTTCATTGAGTAGTACAGTGGTGCATTAGATGCTTTTGGAAGATGCACACAGGATTACTGAAGTGAGAGAATAACTATAAAAGTTAATAAAGACCTCCATTCCAGACACTAGACTCACTTGATGTGTTTGAAGTTGGATGAGGATCCTGAACAGAGTGAACATGCCATCTCCTGAGCCGAGAGTATGTTGCCTGTCTTCATCACAGACTGTGTTCACCCCATGTCGACAACGAGGGGAAATGCATGCTGAGTTCTGAGTTTTATACTGTAGTCTATCTAACTAAGCCAGATATTAAACTCCTCTTACCGTGTTCCTTTTTTGAAGCCACTTTGCTGAACTTCTGTTTCACTGGGCCACGGCCCATTAAGAAGCTTGGTCTTGAGACTGTCTTTCAGGATATCCCCACTGGTGCCACAGTAGAGATAGCTGCCTTCCTCAGGGATCTGTACCAAGAAGTAACAAGTTATTCAGGCTGCAAACTGCTGCAAGATTTACTACAGTATGCTGAGGAAATAACACTCTCACAAAGGGTCATACTATTCACCTGTTTGAATGTTTCAGGGCTCTACAGTGCGACTTAATTTCTTTGTGTGTGCCTACATTTTTCAACATAGGTGCACATGTACTCCTTGTATGAAAGGTCAGCATAGAGCCCTGTGTATAGCCATGTGTTCTGATATTATAATTACCCAAATGCATTTCACAATTGTTTTCAGCTGCCCTGTCTGACATTGTGTGTGTGTGTAATCTTGTGGGGAAGATCAAGTTCCCAAACGTGGAGAGTGTCGTTACAAGAAGATGATCCAGATCCTTATAGGCCCATAGCTGTGACATTTCATTAGAAGGTGTGCCAAGACAAAGTTATACAAAAATAGCCCTATTTAGATATACATACTGTTCTGCCCATACGAAGATGCTGTCACTTGTGTTGGAGTATTGCAGAGTAAGGCAGGGACCACCACTGTGGGCTGAGGCCGGGCTTCCACAAATGGCTTCTCTGTTTTCTATTTTACACACCACTATATGGAAATTACAGACACACACAATTATTCAGTTAAAATGTATGAATACACCTATTAGTAACTATTATATTATAACAGAGGATCTGAGTCAAATGTCAGTATTTCACAAAGTTTGACAAAAACTGCCTTCATCCTGGCCCCCAAGGGTCACCATGTACTTGACATTGAGGGGAGAAGGCCAATCCTCCCACTTAAGCTTTGTGGAGCTGCAGGTGAGCATATATTCTTCTCATGGCAAAGTCCCATATTAAAACATCATCCTGTTCAAAGAATGATAAAGGCCAGCTAATTATCTTTCATCACAGTTTTCTGCCCATCCATTTTTCTTTCATCTTTGCATTAGTCCATTACCTTGAAGCCCATGAAAGTGACCTAACCATGAGGCAACATACTTTCCACCTTTGGACACAGTGACACAGGAGACGTTGTTGGTGTGGCCATGCATAAACTCCTGTTTCTTTTTTGTTAGGATTTTGAGGATGATATTGCAGCCCAGTGGATAGATAAGGTGCTCTCTGTTAGAGTTTACTTTTACACCAAAGATTACATGACTTGGTAAACAAAAGACACACAGTGCATTTTGGGTAATGTTTTTGACTGAGAAAATTATTGCATCAACTGAAAATTGGCTGGCTAGCTGCTGACTCGTCTTATGTCGGCATTTGGGCATGTCGGTTTGGGAAAACTTTTTTTTAGACGAGATCTTCCCATTCTAAATCAACTAATATGGTAGCTTTATGACTTGAAATATTAAATAATACCACTAGGAGTAGTAACACCAATGATGATAAGAGCAATGAGACATTTGAGGTAAATTAGGATTTTCCTGAAATGGATGCCACAAATGCTGAAATCTAAGGTCATTAATCCTTTAAAAATAATGTATTATTTTGAGGTCAGTTAAATTTCAGGCCAGTCAAGTTCTTCCACACCATTTCTATATGAACCTAGCTTTGTGCATGGGGCATTGTCATGCTGAAACAGGAAAGGACCTTCCCAAAACTGTTGCCACAGAGTTAGAAGCACAGAATCGTCTAGAATGTAATGTATGCTGCAGTGTTAAGATTTCCCTTCACTGGAACTAAGGGGCCTAGCCCAAACCATTATTCCTGCTCCCCCAAACTTTACAGTTGGCACTATGCATTCGGGCAAGTAGCATTCTCGTGGCATCCGCCAAACCCAGATTTATCCATCGGACTCCAAGATGCTGAAGCGTGATTCATCACTCCACTGTTCCAGAATCCAATGGTGGCAAGCTTTACACCACTCCAGCTGACACTTGGCAATGCGCATGGATATCTTAGGCTTGTGTGTGAAACCCGTTTAATGAGTTTCCAGTTTGGACCAGTTTGGAACTCGGTAGTGAGTGTTGCAACCGAGGACAGACTATTTTTATGGGCATGCCCCAGCATTTGGCAGTCCCGTTCTGTGAGCTTGTGTGGCCTACCACTTTGTGGCTGAGCCATTGTTTTTCCGAGATGTTTTCACTTCAAAATAACAGCACTTACAGTTGACCGGAGCAGCTCCAGCAGGGCAGAAATTTGATGAACTGACTTGTTGGAAAGGTGGTATCCTGTGATGGTGCCACGTTGAAAGTCACTGAGCTCTTCAGTAAGGCCATCCTTACTTAGATGTGCTCTCTCTCTCTCACTGTCTCTCTAGTTAAGCAGTCCAGAGGATTTTCTTAGGGTTAGTCCTATCGAATTATACTTACTTCTTATTTGGAGCTCAATGGAAACATTGACCTTTCAGGCACGTCCACCATGACACAGTTACAAAATATTCTCACTGAGGTGCATGTTGTGGGCTCAATGTTTTTTCCATACAAACCACAGAAACTGTTTGGTTCCATGAATGCATCTGTTGTACATGACTAATCAAAGAACCTGTGAAGTCAGTTAGACATGTCAGTCCCTTTCAGATGACCCCTCAACCACTGTTGGTCCTCCTTAGTGATCTCACAGCTAATTAACTTTCCTCCTGAGAATCAGAATCAGAAGTACAGTCGTCACAAGAATTCACCTCTTTCGGGCAAGTAGTACCCTAGACTGTCCTGATCATCTAGTTGAGCATTCCAGATAAATCCTCCATCCCAGCAGGAATGTCCCATCCACATAGTGCTGAATACTCATGTGATTATTCAGCTCAGCATTCTTAGGGAAACATTTGCCACAAGTGATGTTCTCTGTGTTGTAAGAACATGGATTGAGTCAAATCATTGTCCAGTGAGTGAGGGTTGGTTGCATAGTGTTTAGTTAGTAGCCTAGTTGTGGTTCACTTCCACTAGAAGTTCCTTATTATTCCCTCCAGGTGTTTCTTCCGGCTGTTGGGGATGGGCTCAACATTTTTGCCATGCAAACAGCAAAAACGGTTTTGTTCCAATGACTGCACCTGTTGAGCATGACTAATCAAATGACTGACTTGACTTAAGCCCATGGATCCTATTAGTAGCATAGGCCAGTTGATGACATTCTCAGTCATTTCTTCCTGTACATCTCTCCTCCATGTGTTTCCAGGTCAGTGTTTCCGAACCCTGGTCCTCCAGTACCCCAACAGTACACCAACCCTGGTCCTCCAGTACCCCAACAGTACACCAACCCTGGTCCTCCAGTACCCCAACAGTACACCAACCCTGGTCCTCCAGTACCCCAACAGTACACCAACCCTGGTCCTCCAGTACCCCAACAGTACACCAACCCTGGTCCTCCAGTACCCCAACAGTACACCAACCCTGGTCCTCCAGTACCCCCAACAGTACACCAACCCTGGTCCTCCAGTACCCCCAACAGTACACCAACCCTGGTCCTCCGGTACCCCAACAGTACACCAACCCTGGTCCTCCAGTACCCCAACAGTACACCAACCCTGGTCCTCCAGTACCCCAACAGTACACCAACCCTGGTCCTCCAGTACCCCAACAGTACACCAACCCTGGTCCTCCAGTACCCCAACAGTACACCAACCCTGGTCCTCCAGTACCCCCAACAGTACACCAACCCTGGTCCTCCAGTACCCCCAACAGTACACCAACCCTGGTCCTCCAGTACCCCAACAGTACACCAACCCTGGTCCTCCAGTACCCCCAACAGTACACCAACCCTGGTCCTCCAGTACTCCAACAGAACACATTTTCATTGTAGCCCTGGACAAACACACCTCATTCAACTCATTGAGGGTTTGATGATTAGTTGACTAATTGAATCGGGTGTGCTTGTCCAGGGTTACAATAAAAATATGTTTTTATATATTCATTCTCGTTAATGACAACATTATAGAACTGAGTTATGACTCATCTAAGTCTGGTATCCAGGGTAAAATGGTTAATGATTATATAATGTTGATTATGTGGCTCTTTAATGTAGAATGTTGACAGTTGTGTAGAACACATTGTATTGCTAAGATGCTCAATCTTTACTTAATATCTACACAGGATACACTTTATTCCTCATGCATTCCTCATGACCAAACCGGTAAGTTGCCCTCATTATAGCTGCCCTCCTCCACATGGCCAGATTTATAGTGATCTTCTCCCCTTTTATTGCTCATGCTCATCCTCATCCTTGAAAAATACCATGTCTGAAATAGTTGACATACTGTACAAACAATTATCTAGGCTAAGTAAAACAAAATATATTGTTTATCTACTGCTTTGCTAATTAGCTAGCTAGCTAAAGTGTAGTCAGTGGCTAGCTAAGACAGAGAGAAAGGGGACAAGAAGTTCAACAATTTATTCAATTAATTTCAATATAGCACATGGATTCCACATGGATTGGGCACAGAAGGCCTCTGATTGCGCTGGTGAATGGTAGCTGACAATGTCGGCGAGAGCTTCCTGCAGGAAGTCTTGCATGGGGTCTTCTCTGTTGCTAATTAGTATTTCAAATTTTTGAGAGTAAATTGAGACAAATATTGATGAAACTCACCTTGTCCGAGACAGAATTACATGTTTTTAATTTTTCATTTAACCAGGCAAGTCAGTTAAAGAACAAATTCTTATTTACAATGACGGCCTACCCGGTTATTTTATTTTATTTATTTTATTTCACCTTTATTTAACCAGGTAGGCAAGTTGAGAACAAGTTCTCATTTACAATTGCAAACTGGACAAGATAAAGCAAAGCAGTTTGACACATACAACGACACAGAGTTACACATGGAGTAAAACAAACATACAGTCAATAATACAGTATAAACAAGTCTATATACGATGTGAGCAAATGAGGTGAGATAAGGGAGGTAAAGGCAAAAAGGGCATTGTGGCAAAGTAAATAGAATATAGCAAGTAAAACACTGGAATGGTAGATTTGCAGTGGAAGAATGTGTAAAGTAGAAATACAAATAATGGGGTGCAAAGGAGCAAAATAAATAAATAAAATAAATACACTAGGGAAAGAGGTAGTTGTTTGGGCTAAATTATAGGTGGGCTATGTACAGGTGCAGTAATCTGTGAGCTGCTCTGACAGTTGGTGCTTAAAGCTAGTGAGGGAGATAAGTGTTTCCAATTTCAGAGTTTTTTGTAGTTCGTTCCAGTCATTGGCAGCAGAGACCTGGAAGGAGAGGCGGCCAAAGAAAAAATTGGTTTTGGGGTTGACCAGAGAGATATACCTGCTGGAGCGCGTGCTACAGGTGGGTGATGCTATGGTGACCAGCGAGCTGAGATAAGGGGGGACTTTACCTAGCAGGGTCTTGTAGATGACATGGAGCCAGTGGATTTGGCGACGAGTATGAAGCGAGGGCCAGCCAACGAGAGCATACAGGTCGCAATGGTTGGTAGTATATGGGGCTTTGGTGACAAAAAGGATTGCACTGTGATAGACTGCATCCAATTTGTTGAGTAGGGTATTGGAGGCTATTTTGTAAATGACATCGCCGAAGTCGAGGATTGGTAGGATGGTCAGTTTTACAAGGGTATGTTTGGCAGCATGAGTGAAGGATGCTTTGTTGCGAAATATGAAGCTAATTCTAGATTTAACTTTGGATTGGAGTGTTTGATGTGGGTGTGAATGGAGAGTTTACAGTCTAACCAGACACCTAGGTATTTGTAGTTGTCCACGTATTCTAAGTCAGAGCCGTCCAGAGTAGTGATGTTGGACAGGTGGGCAGGTGCAGGCAGCGATCGGTTGAAGAGCATGCATTTAGTTTTACTTGTATTTAAGAGCAATTGGAGGCCACGGAAGGAGAGTTGTATGGCATTGAAGCATGCCTGGAGGGTTGTTAACACAGTGTCCAAAGAAGGGCCAGAAGTATACAGAATGGTGTCGTCTGCGTAGAGGTGGATCAGAGACATACCAGCAGCAAGAGCGACATCATTGATGTATACAGAGAAGAGAGTCGGTCCAAGAATTGAACCCTGTGGCACCCCCATAGAGACTGCCAGAGGTCCGGACAGCAGACCCTCCGATTTGACACACTGAACTCTATCAGAGAAGTAGTTGGTGAACCAGGCGAGGCAATCATTTGAGAAACCAAGGCTGTCGAGTCTGCCGATGAGGATGTGGTGATTGACAGAGTCGAAAGCCTTGGCCAGATCAATGAATATGGCTGCACAGTAATGTTTCTTATTGATGGCGGGTTAAGATATCGTTTAGGACATTAAGCGTGGCTGAGGTGCACCCATGACAGTTTGGGTCAAGACTGTCCCCCCTTTTGAAGAGGGGGATGACCGCAGCTGCTTTCCAATCTTTGGGAATCTCAGATGACACGAAAGAGAGGTTGAACAGGCTAGTAATAGGGGTGGCAACAATTTCGGCAGATAATTTTAGAAAGAAAGGGTCCAGATTGTCTAGCCCGGCTGATTTGTAGGGGTCCAGATTTTGCAGCTCTTTCAGAACATCAGCTGACTGGATTTGGGAGAAGGAGAAATGGAGAAGGCTTGGGCGAGTTGCGGTGGGGGGTGCAGTGCTGTTGACCGGGGTAAGGGTAGCCAGGTGGAAAGCATGGCCAGCCGTAGAAAAATGCTTATTGAAATTCTCAATTATAGTGGATTTATCAGTGGTGACAGTGTTTCCTATGTGCAGTGGGCAGCTGGGAGGAGGTGTTCTTATTCTCCATGGACTTTACAGTGTCCCAGAACTGTTTTGAGTTTGTGTTGCAGGAAGCAAATTTCTGCTTGAAAAAGCTAGCCTTGGCTTTTCTAACTGCCTGTGTATAATGGTTTCTAGCTTCCCCGAACAGCTGCATATCACGGGGGCTGTTCGATGCTAATGCAGAACACCATAGGATGTTTTTGTGTTGGTTAAGGGCAGTCAGGTCTGGGGAGAACCAAGGGCTATATCTGTTCCTGGTTCTAAATTTCTTGAATGGGGCATGCTTATTTAAGATGGTTAGGAAGGCATTTCAAAAAAACAGGCATCCTCTACTGACGGGATGAGATCAATATCCTTCCAGAATACCCCGGCCAGGTCGATTAGAAAGGCCTGCTCGCTGAAATGTTTCAGGGAACGTTTGACAGTGATGAGTGGAGGTCATTTGACCGCTGACCCATTACGGATGCAGGCAATGAGGCAGTGATCGCTGAGATCTTGGTTGAAGACAGCAGAGGTGTATTTAGAGGGCAAGTTGGTTAGGATGATATCTATGAGGGTGCCCGTGTTTAAGGCTTTGGGGAGGTACCTGGTAGGTTCATTGATCATTTGTGTGAGATTGAGGGCATCAAGCTTAGATTGTAGGATGGCTGGGGTGTTAAGCATGTTCCAGTTTAGGTCGCCTAGCAGCACGGGCTCTGAAGATAGATGGGGGGCAATCAGTTCACATATGGTGTCCAGAGCACAGCTGGGGGCAGAGGGTGGTCTATAGCAGGCGGCAACGGTGAGAGACTTGTTTTTAGAGAGGTGGATTTTTAAAAGTAGAAGTTCAAATTGTTTGGGTAACTCTGCAAGCTATCTTTGCAGTGGATTGCAACACCGCCCCCTTTGGCAGTTCTATTTTGTCTGAAAATTTGTAGTTTGAGATGAAAATTTCAGAATTTTTGGTGGTCTTCCTCAGCCAGGTTTCAGACACAGCCATAACATCCGGGTTGACAGAGTGTGCTAAAGCAGTGAATAAAAGCAAACTTAGGGAGGAGACTTCTAATGTGAACATGCATGAAACCAAGGCTATTACGGTTACAGAAGTCATCAAAAGAGAGCGCCTGGGGAATAGGAGTGGAGCTAGGCACTGCAGGGCCTGGATTCACCTCTACATCACCAGATGAACAGAGGAGGGGTAGGATAAGGGCACGGCTAAAAGCAATAAGAATTGGTCGTCTAGAACGTCTGGAACAGAGAGTAAAAGGAGGTTTCTGGGAGCGATAAAATAGCTTCAAGGTATAATGTACAGACAAATGTATGGTAGGATGTGAATACAATGGAGGTAAACCTAGGTATTGAGTGATGATGAGAGAGATATTATCAAAACGTCACGCCAAGGTAAGCCTACACCAAACACATACTTAATTTGAAGTGTTTCTAAAATATCCTATGCGAGTAATGAATGGTGGAAAAACAATTGGAACCATTTTCTTGTTTGACCTCTAGTTTTTATGGGTATTATGAAGCATCCACTGTGGAGCTCAATGTGGCCGATCGGTGGCTTCAAAGCCTCAAGGGGCAATAACATAGCATCAGCAATCCATGATTTATGTATATCATTGAGTCTAACGGCAATCTCGCTCCAAACTGTGCATGTGCATCCGTCAAATAAAAGGCACTCCTTTGATATAAAGTTGTTTTTGTCGAAAATGAAGACGTGTCAGGTTGTTACTTTCACGAGGATGGAGTAATAATATGTTGAGCTACTTAAAGTTAAAGGAAAACTCCACCCGAAAACTGTCTTTTGGTATTTGTTTAATTTGTCTGTTGTTGATTTAGTCCCAAGTGTTTTGCTTGTCAGCTATCAATGTTTCAAAATATGTAGCTTTCAAAATACAGAAATCTGGCCCATATGATGCATTTTCCATCATGTGATGCTGGTTTTGCAAGTCAACATTTTGGGACTACAGTGGCAAGAAAAAGTATGTGAAACCTTTGGAATTATCTGGATTTCAGCATAAATTGGTCATAAAATTAGATCTTCATTTAAGTCACAGACAAACACAGTCTGCTTAAACTAATAACACACAAATTATTGTATTTTTCTTGTCTATATTGAATGCATCATTGAAACATTCACAATGTAGGTTGGAAAAAGCATGTGAACCCTTAGGCTAATAACATCTCCAAATGCTAATTGGAGTTAGGAGTCAGCTGATCATGGGCCTCTTAGCTGCATCTCTGATCAGTCTTCTTCTTGTATGAGCTGAAAGTTTAGAGGGACGGCCAGGTCTTGGTAGATTTGCAGTGGTCTGATACTCCTTCCATTTCAATATTATCGCTTGCACAGTGCTCCTTGGGATGTTTAAAGCTTGGGAAATATTTTTGTATCCAAATCCGGCTTTAAACTTCTTCACAACAGTATCTCAGACCTGCTTGGTGTGTTCCTTGTTCTTCATGATGCTCTCTGCGCTTTTAACGGACCTCTGAGACTATCACAGTGCAGGTGCATTTATAGGGAGACTTGATTACACACAGGTGGATTGTATTTATCATCATTAGTCATTTAGGTCAACATTGGATGATTCAAATCAAATCAAATCAAATATAATTTTATTTACTGAACTTCTGGAGAGAGTTTGCCGTACTGAAAGTAAAGGGGCTGAATAATTTTGCACGCCCAATTTTTCAGTTTTTGATTTGTTAAAAAAGTTTGAAATATCCAATAAATGTCATTCCACTTCATGATTGTGTCCCACTTGTTGTTGATTCTTCACAAAAAAATACAGTTTTATATCTTTATGTTTGAAGCCTGAAATGTGGCAAAAGGTCGCAAAGTTCAAGGGGGCCGAATACTTTCGCAAGGCACTGTATGTGATATTAATCTGGATTTTCTTCTGATCAATTTGATGAACACAGTAATCAGTTCAGAAGAGATGACTAAAGTCTAGTTAGCTAGCAATGGCGTACCAATATAAACAGCATCAAGCTCAAGAAGTGAAACATCTTGTGTATCGCCAGCCTACTGGTAAACATTTACGAAGCACTCTCACTTTGTAGCTTCAACACTGATTGCCAACTAAACTTTTTTCATAGCCATCGAGGTAGCAATCGTTGGCCCAGGAGCGCCAAGGAGCGCCTCAGACAAAACGTTTGGACCATATTTGACCCCGTTGAGGGAGAGATTACAATGTTTCAAACCTTTCAATGGTCTCAATTTTCTCTCATAATTTTGTCCAATGTCCAACATGCTGCAACGTGAATTGTGTGATAAGTTTGACAGAACCTCTAATAATACTATATTTTATTTCTATAGTGCTTTAGATTATGCTCCACCATCCAGGCAAGCACACTCTCCTCTGTTTCTCCTTCCATGGCTCCTCCAAGAACAAGAATGAAGCAGGTGGGTACATTGGCTGACTTCATAGCTGTCCATTTGTGCATAATGTGTTTTGACTCAATGCCCCTTGAAGCCTCAACAAAAGTGAGGGTCATGCAAGGGCAGCCACCGTTAGGTGTAGGCGTCATTATTGGGGTCACATCCGGCTCAGACCACCCAGCTGTGTTGAAGACACCCATTCATGACCATGATGACAAATGAGGGAAAAAAGTCATAATCCTAGGACCTTTGGCACCCTAATGAAAGAGCGTATTTTGTGAAAAGCTGCATTTGACCTCTAGACTCGCATAGTCAATAGAAATACGAAGAACATCGAAGATACAAGACTCACTCCGTCTTTAGAATGTCTCACACTGAAGATTAAGTATTTGGTATAGCCTAATACAGACCTCTTTATGCATAATAGCCTGAAAGACCTTTTATGCCAAATGTCAAACTGTCATGATTTCTGTTTACCCCTCATTTCCTGCAGAGGGCAGTGTTTTGAAGGAAACAATGGGTTCACTGAATTGTTTTTCATTCTGCAGATTTTGTGACCACAGTGTCAGCACAAATCCTGATGAATGAGCTCCCTGCTTGTTATGACTGACATGGGACTGTGGTCAAAGACAGAAGAAGATTGTTGTGGCTTTATGTCCCACCCAGGACGAAGAGGACTAGGTAGAGACACGTATGATTGGTAGTAATGTGTCAGGGACCTTCTCACAATGGTCTCACTGTGATTTTGTGAGTGTCAATTTTAGTGCTCATTGACTCATCCTCTTATATCTATCCTGTCTTTATTTTGATAAAGACAGGGTTGATATTGTTGGATGCAACAATGACATTTCAGACAAGACAAAACCGGAGGACAGTCAGAACACAGCAATTCCTGCAGATGGATGTGTAAAAAGACAATAGGACACCATGTCGTCACTGAAATATCTAGATCAACAAAACATAGCCGGATCTTAAACTGATCCCCATATAATTGAAAGTGAACAAACAAATCCGTCACACAGAAACCCTCAGTTTTAAGTCAGCCTAAACAGTGGTCTAAAAAGCACAGTGTGGGGTCTCTGTGTGCAGTGGTGACGTTACTCATGCTTGAGTAATCCAAGCTTTTTCCCCCTCTGATATCGTTGTTCAAGAACTATTTGAGGAACAGCGTGTTCATTGAAGATTAGCCAGGAAAGAGAGGAGACAGGGCTCCCCCATTCTAAGACATTGTAGTTCCCCCTGCATGGGCAGCCCTGAGACATTCTCCTCTGTTTGACCCAGCTGATCGGGGCCTGTCCGGCAGCACTCCAGTGTGACCACAGGCTTTAGATGGGCCTGATTGGCTCAGCAGGTCTCAGCGGGTGGCTAATTGGATAAGCTTTTAATCTTCAACACTATCGCCGTCCTGCTGGATCAGAGGCACAGGGAGACAGAGATCAGTCCTTTGGTAAAATACTTAGTAAACATTTCAGGGGTGTAATATTCACACTATCCTTATGGACAACAGAAACATGACGACCTAATGATAACTAACAGGATGCATTCAGATGATAATAATTTCATCTGATTTGGAGACTGTGAGGTATGTGGCGGGGTTAAAAACCAACATACTATACTGGCATTTTGACCTCATGTAAACATATTTTTTTAATCAATGTTTCAATTGGAATCAGACAATTCAAATAACATTTAAAAAAATTCTGAAAGGCCAATGTAGACAAGTGTTGAAGGCTCTGTTATTCTACTTGGATTACCTCAATTTACATAAAGTCCACATACTGTGAAATACAGTTGTTTTTACCAAACCACAAATAAACTCTTTCTCATCTGGCCTCAATGACCCTGCACTGCCTGTAGACTGTCATTCCAGCAGGCTTCTATTACACAGCACAGAAGTGTTTATAAAGTATACCCACACAGGCCAAAATACCCACACAGGCAAAGATAGAGTAATAGATCTTTCATACGGGAGCGAGTTGTAATATTTTTATTCTTAAATGCATTTCCAAACAGCCTTCTCCAGTTACTATAGCCATACGTTGTACAGATGTTTCCATATGAATCTGGAGTCCATTCATACATAGCATACCACCATGCATTACTGATAAATGTTAAAATATCAATGTTACACAGTGATGGCTGAACATGTTGGCTCAGGCACATACCAGGGAAGAGGACACAGGGGCTATCTGTGGGTTCCCGTTGGGGTGGTGGTTTGTTGCCAGCTGTTTGAACCACATGTTCAACGTCTCCAGATGGTGGAGATGTCTTTGTGAATGTGTGAGTGTCTGAATGATTTTGTGTGTGTCTAGAGGTCTTCTTTTGTACGATCATCAACTTGTCAACAGTGAGCATAACCAGAGACCATCATTTACGACATGACAGCAGCATGGAGTGGTAGAGCATCATTTAGGACATAACAGCAACCTGGAGTAGTAGAGCATAATTTAGGACATGACAGCAGCCTGGAGTAGGAGAGCATCATTTAGGACATGACAGCAACCTGGAGTAGTAGAGCATCATTTAGGACATGACAGCAGCCTGGAGTGGTAGAGCATCATTTAGGACAAGACAGCAGCCTGGAGTAGTAGAGCATCATTCAGGACACAACAGCAACTTGGAGTAGTAGAGCATAATTTAGGACATGACAGCAGCCTGGAGTAGTAGAGCATCATTTAGGACATGACAGCAACCTGGAGTAGTAGAGCATCATTTAGGACACGACAGCAGCCTGGAGTGGTAGAGCATCATTTAGGACAAGACAGCAGCCTGGAGTAGTAGAGCATCATTCAGGACACAACAGCAACCTGGAGTAGTAGAGCATCATTTAGGACATGACAGCAACCTGGAGTAGTAGAGCATCATTTAGGACATGACAGCAACCTGGAGTAGTAGAGCATCATTTAGGACATGACAGCAACCTGTAGTAGTAGAGCATCATTTAGGACGACAGCAACCTGGAGTAGTAGAGCATCATTTAGGACACGACAGCAACCTGTAGTAGTAGAGCATCATTTAGGACGACAGCAACCTGGAGTAGTAGAGCATCATTTAGGACACGACAGCAGCCTGGAGTGGTAGAGCATCATTTAGGACAAGAGAGCAGCCTGGAGTAGTAGAGCATCATTCAGGACACAACAGCAACTTGGAGTAGTAGAGCATAATTTAGGACATGACAGCAGCCTGGAGTAGTAGAGCATCATTTAGGACATGACAGCAACCTGGAGTAGTAGACCATCATTTAGGACACGACAGCAGCCTGGAGTGGTAGAGCATCATTTAGGACAAGACAGCAGCCTGGAGTAGTAGAGCATCATTCAGGACACAACAGCAACCTGGAGTAGTAGAGCATCATTTAGGACATGACAGCAACCTGGAGTAGTAGAGCATCATTTAGGACATGACAGCAACCTGGAGTAGTAGAGCATCATTTAGGACATGACAGCAACCTGTAGTAGTAGAGCATCATTTAGGACATGACAGCAACCTGGAGTAGTAGAGCATCATTTAGGACATGACAGCAACCTGTAGTAGTAGAGCATCATTTAGGACATGACAGCAACCTGGAGTAGTAGAGCATCATTTAGGACACGACAGCAGCCTGGAGTGGTAGAGCATCATTTAGGACAAGAGAGCAGCCTGGAGTAGTAGAGCATCATTCAGGACACAACAGCAACCTGGAGTAGTAGAGCATCATTTAGGACAAGACAGCAACCTGGAGTAGTAGAGCATCATTTGGGACATGACAGCAGCCTGGAGTAGTAGAGCATCATTTAGGATATGAGAGCAGCCTGGAGTAGTAGAGCATCATTCAGGACACAACAGCAACCTGGAGTAGTAGAGCATCATTTAGGACATGACAGCAACCTGGAGTAGTAGAGCATCATTTAGGACATGACAGCAACCTGGAGTAGTAGAGCATCATTTAGGACATGACAGCAACCTGGAGTAGTAGAGCATCATTTAGGACATGACAGCAACCTGGAGTAGTAGAGCATCATTTAGGACATGACAGCAACCTGTAGTAGTAGAGCATCATTTAGGACGACAGCAACCTGGAGTAGTAGAGCATCATTTAGGACACGACAGCAGCCTGGAGTGGTAGAGCATCATTTAGGACAAGAGAGCAGCCTGGAGTAGTAGAGCATCATTCAGGACACAACAGCAACCTGGAGTAGTAGAGCATCATTTAGGACATGACAGCAACCTGGAGTAGTAGAGCATCATTTAGGACAAGACAGCAACCTGGAGTAGTAGAGCATCATTTGGGACATGACAGCAGCCTGGAGTAGTAGAGCATCATTTAGGATATGAGAGCAGCCTGGAGTAGTAGAGCATCATTTAGGACATGACAGCAACCGGAAGTAGTGGGAGAGCATCATTTAGGACATGACAGCAAACTGGAGTAGTAGAGCATCATTTAGGACATGACAGCAACCTGTAGTAGTAGAGCATCATTTATGGCATGACAGCAACCTGGAGTAGTAGAGCATCATTTTGGACATGACAGCAACCTGGAGTAGTAGAACATCATTTAGGACATGACAGCAGCCTGGAGTAATAGAGCATCATTTTGGACAAGACAGCAACCTGGAGTAGTAGAGCATCATTTAGGACAAGACAGGAGCATGGAGTAGTAGAGCATCATTTTGGACATGACAGCAGCCTGGAGTAGTAGAGCATCATTTTGGACATGACAGCAACCTGGAGTAGTAGAGCATCATTTAGGACATGACAGCAGCCTGGAGTGGTAGATCATCATTCAGGACACAACAGCAGCCTGGAGAAGTAGATCATCCTTCGGGACACAACAGCAGCCTGGAGTGGTAGAGCATCATTTAGGAAACGACAACAGCCTGGAGTAGTAGAGCATCATTCAGGACACGACAGCAACCTGGAGTAGTAGAGCATCATTTAGCACAAGACAGCAGCCTGGAGTGGTAGAGCATCATTTAGGACACGACAGCAGCCTGGAGTAGTAGAGCATCATTCAGGACACGACAGCAGCCTGGAGTGGTAGAGCATCATTTTGGACAAGACAGCAGCCTGGAGTAGTAGAGCATCATTCAGGACACAACAGCAGCCTGGAGTGGTAGTGCATCATTTAGGGCATGATTGCAACCTGGAGTAGTTGAGCATAATTTAGGACATGACCGCAACCTGTAGTAGTAGAGCATCATTTAGGACATGACAGCAACCTGGAGTAGAGGAGCATCATTTGGGACATGACAGCAACCTGGAGTAGAGGAGCATCATTTGGGACATGACAGCAACCTGGAGTGGGAGAGCATCATTTCGGACACGACAGCAGCCTGTAGTAGTAGAGCATCATTTAGGACATGACAGCAACCTGGAGTAGTAGAGCATCATTCAGGACACAAGAGCAGCCTGGAGTGGTAGAGCATCATTCAGGACATGACAGCAACCTGGAGTAGTAGAGCATCATTTAGGACATGACAGCAACCTGTAGTAGTAGAGCATCATTTAGGACATGACAGCAACCTGGAGTAGTAGAGCATCATTTGGGACATGACAGCAACCTGGAGTGGTAGAGCATCATTTAGGACACGACAGCAGCCTGGAGTAGTTGAGCATAATTTAGGACATGACAGCAACCTGGAGTAGTAGAGCATAATTTAGGACATGACAGCAGCCTGGAGTAGTAGAGCATCATTTAGGACATGACAGCAACCTGGAGTAGTAGAGCATCATTTAGGACAAGACAGTAGCCTGGAGTAGTAGAGCATCATTCAGGACACAACAGCAGCCTGGAGTAGTAGAGCATAATTTATGGCATGACAGCAACCTTGAGTAGTAGAGCATCATTTAGGAAACGACAACAGCCTGGAGTAGTAGAGCATCATTCAGGACACGACAGCAGCCTGGAGTGGTAGAGCATCATTTAGGACATGACAGCAGCCTGGAGTTGTAGAGCATCAATTAGGACATGACAGCAACCTGTAGTAGTAGAGCATCATTTAGGACATGACAGCAACCTGTAGTAGTAGAGCATCATTTATGGCATGACAGCAACCTTGAGTAGTAGAGCATCATTTAGGAAACGACAACAGCCTGGAGTAGTAGAGCATCATTCACGACACGACAGCAGCCTGGAGTGGTAGAGCATCATTTTGGACAAGACAGCAACCTGGAGTAGTAGAGCATCATTTAGGACATGACAGCAGCCTGCAGTGGTAGATCATCATTCAGGACACGACAGCAACCTGGAGTAGTAGAGCATAATTTAGGACATGACAGCAACCTGGAGTAGTAGAGCATAATTTAGGACATGACAGCAGCCTGGAGTAGTAGAGCATCATTTAGGACATGACAGCAACCTGGAGTAGTAGAGCATCATTTAGGACAAGACAGTAGCCTGGAGTAGTAGAGCATCATTCAGGACACAACAGCAGCCTGGAGTAGTAGACCATTATTTTTGGACATGACAGCAGCCTGGAGTAGTAGAGCATCATTTAGGACATGACAGCAACCGGAAGTAGTAGAGCATCATTTATGACATTACAGCAACCTGGAGTAGTAGAGCATCATTTAGGACATGACAGCAACCTGGAGTAGTAGAGCATCATTTAGGACATGACAGCAACCTGGAGTAGTAGAGCATCATTTAGGACATGACAGCAGCCTGGAGTGGTAGAGCATCATTCAGGACACAACAGCAGCCTGGAGAAGTAGAGCATCCTTCGAGACACGACAGCAGCCTGGAGTGGTAGAGCATCATTTAGGAAACGACAACAGCGTGGAGTAGAAGAGCATCATTCAGGACACGACAGCAGCCTGGAGTGGTAGAGCATCATTTTGGACAAGACAGCAGCCTGGAGTAGTAGAGCATCATTCAGGACACAACAGCAGCCTGGAGTGGTAGTGCATCATTTAGGACATGATTGCAACCTGGAGTAGTTGAGCATAATTTAGGACATGACCGCAACCTGTAGTAGTAGAGCATCATTTAGGACATGACAGCAACCTGGAGTAGAGGAGCATCATTTGGGACATGACAGCAACCTGGAGTAGAGGAGCATCATTTGGGACATGACAGCAACCTGGAGTGGGAGAGCATCATTTAGGACATGACAGCAACCTGGAGTAGAGGAGCATCATTTGGGACACGACAGCAGCCTGGAGTTGTAGAGCATCATTTAGGACAAGACAGCAGCCTGGAGTAGTAGAGCATCATTCAGGACACAACAGCAGCCTGGAGTGGTAGAGCATCATTTAGGACATGACAGCAACCTGGAGTAGTAGAGCATAATTTAGGACATGACAGCAACCTGGAGTAGTAGAGCATCATTTAGGACATGACAACAGCCTGGAGTGGTAGAGCATCATTCAGGACACAACAGCAGCCTGGAGTAGTAGAGCATTATTTTGGACATGACAACAACCTGGAGTAGTAGAGCATCATTTAGGACAAGACAGGATCCTGGAGTAGTAGAGCATCATTTTGGACATGACCGCAGCCTGGAGTAGTAGAGCATCATTTAGGACATGACAGCAACCTGGAGTAGTAGAGCATCATTCAGGACACAACAGCAGCCTGGAGTGGTAGAGCATCATTTAGGACATGATTGCAACCTGGAGTAGTTGAGCATAATTTAGGACATGACAGCAACCTGGAGTAGTAGAGCATCATTTAGGACATGACAGCAACCTGGAGTAGTAGAGCATCATTTCGGACATGACAGCAACCTGGAGTAGAGGAGCATCATTTGGGACATGACAGCAACCTGGAGTGGTAGAGCATCATTTAGGACACAGAAAGCATCATTTTTGCCTGGAGTAGTAGAGCATCATTTTGGACATGACAGCAACCTGGAGTAGTAGAGCATCATTTAGGACACGACAGCAGCCTGGAGTAGTAGAGCATCATTTAGGACATGACAGCAGCCTGGAGTGGTAGAGCATCATTCAGGACATGACAGCAGCCTGGAGTGGTAGAGCATCATTTAGGACATGACAGCAGCCTGGAGTGGTCGAGCATCATTTAGGACACGACAGCAGCCTGGAGTAGTAGAGCATCATTTTGGACATGACCGCAGCCTGGAGTAGTAGAGCATCATTTAGGACATGACAGCAACCTGGAGTAGTAGAGCATCATTCAGGACACAACAGCAGCCTGGAGTGGTAGAGCATCATTTAGGACATGATTGCAACCTGGAGTAGTTGAGCATAATTTAGGACATGACAGCAACCTGGAGTAGTAGAGCATCATTTAGGACATGACAGCAACCTGGAGTAGTAGAGCATCATTTCGGACATGACAGCAACCTGGAGTAGAGGAGCATCATTTGGGACATGACAGCAACCTGAAGTGGTAGAGCATCATTTAGGACACGAAAGCAGCCTGGAGTAGTAGAGCATCATTTTGGACATGACAGCAACCGGAAGTAGTAGAGCATAATTTAGGACACGACAGCAGCCTGGAGTAGTAGAGCATCATTTAGGACATGACAGCAGCCTGGTGTGGTAGAGCATCATTCAGGACATGACAGCAGCCTGGTGTGGTAGAGCATCATTCAGGACATGACAGCAGCCTGGAGTGGTCGAGCATCATTTAGGACACGAAAGCAGCCTGGAGTAGTAGAGCATCATTTTGGACATGACAGCAGCCTGCTGTGGTAGAGCATCATTCAGGACATGACAGCAGCCTGGTGTGGTAGAGCATCATTCAGGACATGACAGCAGCCTGGTGTGGTAGAGCATCATTCAGGACATGACAGCAGCCTGGTGTGGTAGAGCATCATTCAGGACATGACAGCAGCCTGCTGTGGTAGAGCATCATTCAGGACATGACAGCAGCCTGGTGTGGTAGAGCATCATTCAGGACATGACAGCAGCCTGCTGTGGTAGAGCATCATTCAGGACATGACAGCAGCCTGCTGTGGTAGAGCATCATTCAGGACATGACAGCAGCCTGCTGTGGTAGAGCATCATTCAGGACATGACAGCAGCCTGGTGTGGTTGAGCATCATTCAGGACATGACAGCAGCCTGGAGTGGTCGAGCATCATTCAGGACATGACAGCAGCCTGCTGTGGTAGAGCATCATTCAGGACATGACAGCAGCCTGCTGTGGTAGAGCATCATTCAGGACATGACAGCAGCCTGCTGTGGTAGAGCATCATTCAGGACATGACAGCAGCCTGGTGTGGTTGAGCATCATTCAGGACATGACAGCAGCCTGCTGTGGTAGAGCATCATTCAGGACATGACAGCAGCCTGCTGTGGTAGAGCATCATTCAGGACATGACAGCAGCCTACTGTGGTAGAGCATCATTCAGGACATGACAGCAGCCTGCTGTGGTAGAGCATCAGTCAGGACATGACTGCAGCCTGGTGTGGTTGAGCATCATTCAGGACATGACAGCAGCCTGCTGTGGTAGAGCATCATTCAGGACATGACAGCAGCCTGGTGTGGTAGAGCATCATTCAGGACATGACTGCAGCCTGGTGTGGTTGAGCATCATTTCAGGACATGACAGCAGCCTGGTGTGGTAGAGCATCATTCAGGACATGACTGCAGCCTGGTGTGGTAGAGCATCATTCAGGACATGACAGCAGCCTGCTGTGGTAGAGCATCATTCAGGACATGACAGCAGCCTGCTGTGGTAGAGCATCATTCAGGACATGACAGCAGCCTGCTGTGGTAGAGCATCATTCAGGACATGACAGCAGCCTGCTGTGGTAGAGCATCATTCAGGACATGACAGCAGCCTGCTGTGGTAGAGCATCATTCAGGACATGACAGCAGCCTGCTGTGGTAGAGCATCATTCAGGACATGACAGCAGCCTGCTGTGGTAGAGCATCATTCAGGACATGACAGCAGCCTGGTGTGGTTGAGCATCATTCAGGACATGACAGCAGCCTGATGTGGTAGAGCATCAGTCAGGACATGACTGCAGCCTGGTGTGGTTGAGCATCATTCAGGACATGACAGCAGCCTGCTGTGGTAGAGCATAATTCAGGACATGACTGCAGCCTGGTGTGGTAGAGCATCAGTCAGGACATGACAGCAGCCTGCTGTGGTAGAGCATCATTCAGGACATGACAGCAGCCTGCTGTGGTAGAGCATCATTCAGGACATGACAGCAGCCTGCTGTGGTAGAGCATCATTCAGGACATGACAGCAGCCTGCTGTGGTAGAGCATCATCAGGACATGACTGCAGCCTGGTGTGGTAGAGCATCAGTCAGGACATGACTGCAGCCTGGTGTGGTAGAGCATCATTCAGGACATGACAGCAGCCTGGTGTGGTAGAGCATCATTCAGGACATGACAGCAGCCTGCTGTGGTAGAGCATCATTCAGGACATGACTGCAGCCTGGTGTGGTAGAGCATCATTCAGGACATGACAGCAGCCTGCTGTGGTAGAGCATCATTCAGGACATGACATTGGTGTGGTAGAGCATCATTCAGGACATGACAGCAGCCTGGTGTGGTAGAGCATCATTCAGGACAGGACATGACTGCAGCCTGGTGTGGTTGAGTATCATTCAGGACATGACAGCAGCCTGCTGTGGTAGAGCATCATTCAGGACATGACAGCAGCCTGCTGTGGTAGAGCATCATTCAGGACATGACAGCAGCCTGGTGTGGTAGAGCATCATTCAGGACATGACTGCAGCCTGGTGTGGTTGAGCATCATTCAGGACATGACAGCAGCCTGCTGTGGTAGAGCATCATTCAGGACATGACTGCAGCCTGGTGTGGTAGAGCATCATTCAGGACATGACTGCAGCCTGGTGTGGTAGAGCATCATTCAGGACATGACAGCAGCCTGGTGTGGTAGAGCATCATTCAGGACATGACAGCAGCCTGCTGTGGTAGAGCATCATTCAGGACATGACAGCAGCCTGCTGTGGTAGAGCATCATTCAGGACATGACAGCAGCCTGCTGTGGTAGAGCATCATTCAGGACATGACAGCAGCCTGCTGTGGTAGAGCATCATTCAGGACATGACAGCAGCCTGCTGTGGTAGAGCATCATTCAGGACATGACAGCAGCCTGGTGTGGTTGAGCATCATTCAGGACATGACAGCAGCCTGATGTGGTAGAGCATCAGTCAGGACATGACTGCAGCCTGGTGTGGTAGAGCATCATTCAGGACATGACAGCAGCCTGCTGTGGTAGAGCATCATTCAGGACATGACAGCAGCCTGCTGTGGTAGAGCATCATTCAGGACATGACAGCAGCCTGCTGTGGTAGAGCATCATTCAGGACATGACAGCAGCCTGCTGTGGTAGAGCATCATTCAGGACATGACAGCAGCCTGCTGTGGTAGAGCATCATTCAGGACATGACAGCAGCCTGGTGTGGTTGAGCATCATTCAGGACATGACAGCAGCCTGATGTGGTAGAGCATCAGTCAGGACATGACTGCAGCCTGGTGTGGTTGAGCATCATTCAGGACATGACTGCAGCCTGGTGTGGTAGAGCATCAGTCAGGACATGACTGCAGCCTGGTGTGGTAGAGCATCATTCAGGACATGACAGCAGCCTGCTGTGGTAGAGCATCAGTCAAGACATGACTGCAGCCTGGTGTGGTTGAGCATCATTCAGGACATGACAGCAGCCTGGTGTGGTAGAGCATCAGTCAAGACATGACTGCAGCCTGGTGTGGTAGAGCATCATTCAGGACATGACAGCAGCCTGGTGTGGTAGAGCATGATGAAAGGATTTAAGATGTAAGTCATCAGCTCCCTGCCGACAGAGTAATGAGCTTCCATGACACTAAATAGGACCTTTCTTCCCTATGTGTTACAGTAATGATATGAGTAGTTTTTTTCTGCCGATCTAGACTTTGCCAACGAAAATGGAACAGGGCTTTTCCGTAAGTTTTAACATAACAGGTAAACACCACCTACCACAGTGTGTTATTTGAGTGATGAGTAGAACAACAGTGCTCTGTATTTCTTTAGTCTTTTAGGCCTATTCTTTCATATTACATTCCTGATTTACAAAGCCTCAGGATACCAAAAATAAAATGTGTAATCCTGGTATGACTAGGCTGTGATAACAGCATCTGGCATTGTTCACTTTACTGTTGTTTGCACTTCTCTTACCTTTCGTGGAAAGAGGATCATTTCAACATTGCTTCATGTTTTTCTTCTTTCTTTTTTTTTACATAAGGAAAGAAAACAGGCTGTTCCAGGAATACTAGGAATTTACCATAGACGATGAACAGGCTGTTACTGAGAATAGAGAATGTCGTTATAAAAAGCTGCAGGGTGAACAAAACACAATCCAAATACATTTATTTTGTTGCACTAGTAGGGACAGGGATTTAAAACTAGTTTCTAAAACTATATGTCATCCTACAAGTAGACCATTATACTCTGGAATACTTAGGTTGGTCATCATTAAATCATTGTTTTGATTTACACAATTTAATTGTCTACCTAGTCTATGAACACCAGACAACTTTTACAACAGTAGCTTTTAGAGAAGCAGTTAGAAGCTCTATTGATGAAATAAGACCTCTGGGCTCAGACTGTAGGTTTAGCTGCATTTGGCCTGGAGAAATATGGAGCGGAGGCTGGGCCCCTGGAGAGCAGGACACAGGGAAGAACAGGATATGTCTTTTAAAATAAATGCTGGGCAGGAGAAGGTCTTCACACAGCCGGACCCTGACCCTGGGACCTGCCACAACGTGAGTAACACTCAGTCCCCATGTCCTGCAGGTCCTGCCTTTAGGGTGGGAAGGTGGTCTTGGTAGGAATGAGTGATGCTGGACTGGAGGTACTGGAGAAATAAACTGAAACACTGAAGTATCTAAGGAAATTGGTTTGGCTGAACTGGTGAGCAACAGAGCTGTTAACTTAAGGTCCAATTATTCTGTTATCTGGCTTTTATTAACTTCCTCTGTGTCTAACTGAGTCCAAGAGTAAGTCAACTGTGCTATTCTGATTCCACACCACCATTTCATTGTAATGTAAGCTTGAAGCCATTTTAAAACATCACTATCAGTCTCACATAACTCAACTCTACAGTGGATAAACTCTCCAAAGTGGTTATATCAGTTCAGAAGTACTTCATTCTCTGTGAGATTTGCTCTCGTTATTTTTAAACTCCAGAGGTTATATCGATCCATAAATCACCTGACTCACAGTGCCTAAACGTTCCAGCTTCAGCCTGCCTGTCTGACAATGGAGTTATGACCTGCGGGTGGAGCGGTGAGCGGCGGGCCAATCTCCTCCGGGCCCGCGCCCCTCTCCACGGCACTTGTGTACATATTTAGAAAAGTGTGGGATGGCGGAACAGTGTCGGGTTGTGGGTCAGTCTCAGTGGTGGGATGCTGCAGTCCCTCAGCACCTCTACTGGCAGCATGATGAGATACTACTGTACTGTAACAGCACAACTCTCTGTGGTCTCTTAGGAGGGAAATACAGTATCTACATGATAAACTCTGGGTTCCTGTCAGCAAGACAGAGACATTTTCATGATTAAACAGAGAGAGGGCTGAGTGATTGTAGAGGCAAGAGTACTGTACTGGGAGTCTCGTTTCAGTTTCACATGTATCCATCTTCTCCAACTATGTGCTTTCGACAAGGTTTGGCAGAGCAATGAAGAAGGCTTGTGTGTAACATATCCCTCTTGCCAAGCTTTGGCAGAAATCTCTCATATACTGATTGTCTGGCAACAGAGCCTGCACTAGTGATGTCATCCACAGGTCCACCGTCTCTTTCTTTCTCACCTCCATTGTGTGGAGTTTCAACAGAAACTTTCGTCCTTTGGCTTTTTCTCTTGTTCTTTGTCCAACAGTTACTCTGTCATTGAGAACAATCTCTTTTGTTTTTCCTCAACCTATAAGCTATGATCGGACAGGATGATGTTTTACTAGTTGGAGATTGAATCATACCTTTATCCTCATCAGTCATAGACAGGTCTGATGGATGAGGATTTTGAAACTTTCCCCCAGTTGAATGGCAGCCATTGAGGATAGCAGATGTGTGCACCACCAGGCTCTCACCTCCTCTCGCTCCTCTTCTTGGCTGCATCCATTATTGGCAGGTTAGGCTCAGTGGATGGGGCCTTCAGTAGTAGCCAGGGGCACTGGGAGGGCTGTGGCCCAGATAGTGAATGGACCAGGGTCTCCATCACAGCGGCTGAGGTCAGAGGTTATGGAGGAAGCAAAAACGTTGTTGGAAAAGAGATGGACAGGGAAAAGGGATCATCGGTCCATCTATCATTCCTGGAGACAGAGCATGTCCAGTGTGTCTGTTGGAGGTTTCAATGCCCTCTCCCTACCACTGCCAGAACATCTGCTTGGTGTCATAGGGTGCAAGGTTTGGACAATTGTAAGACACAGGCATTTCAATAATCAAGTGACGACAATACATTCATTTTCAATAATTTTTTAATGCCCATTCATTTAAAGTAAAGGACTGCTAAGTGATGAATTGTGTGACTGGTTTAGCCATTGAGTAATTTTCACAGTTTTCAGGGATAGATTAAGACGTTTAATATATGAATAGTAAAATCTGAATACATTTGCACCGTTAAAAGTTTAAGAGGAGAAGAGATACAACAGTGGCTGCTTGGCTTGTCTTCCTGTGGGTGCCAGTGGCAAATAGTAACTCAGCATAAGGCAGTTGTTGGCATGGCCGCAGCAGGCTGTGTGCTGTGTGCTGGCTCAGCGAGGGGACAGTGTCCCTGATTTCATGGCAGAGTGAAGGAAGCGTGCTCCCCTGTTTGACTGGGAAGAGGAAGGAGAGGCTGAGGCAGTAGGTCACAGCAGGGAGCCTATTAAACACTATCCAATAGCACCACAGGAGCTCCTGTTGTCCCCCAGGAGCAATGGGGATTATTAACCTGTGATCTAGGGGATTGTTCAGACATAGTGGAGAAGTTACTGGAGGAATGTGCGCAAAAAGTTGCTCCATAGTGCAATTCTTGAGTAGTGAGCTATTTTCATATGGTGCAGATTATTTCTGGTCCAAATGAATCATACCCACCAAGCCAAGAAGATGACATGAGTTATGTCAGTTATGTCTGTCTGTGTGTGTAAGTACGAGTGTTTCCTATCACTGAAGAGGGATCTCTCTTCCTGTGCTGATGGGAAGTTGTTTCAAGCGCTTTCTACCAAAACATTTGTATTGGCTGCAGAGCTTGTGTTCACCACAAACAACCTCTCCCAGCCAGCCTCCGTGTTTCCTCAGCTGGTGGATAACCTCCAATGCCTCACGCATCTCTTCTCTGCCATCCATTTCCCGCTCTCCATCGCTCCTTTCCCCCCTTTCAACACTTCAAAAGATGGCCAACATCCTATACGCTGGCTCACTCTGTTCCATGATCTCAGGCTGAAGGAAATTAAATTAATATGAAATTAAAGGCATTCCTACCAAATCAAACACATCAAGCAAATTGCTATTTTAACTTTGATCCAGAAAGTGCCAGATTACATTAAGACATGCAAAGCTTAGGGTATAGTAACGACAACAGCAGCCTCCATAATTGTATGCATTTGCTACAAATCAACAAATAGTGTTAAGGACAAATTAGGTGCCAGTAATTTATTTATTGCATATTATTAAAAAAAGAAAAACTTTAATAGATACAGTACGTTGCATATCGGACAGGATCAATCGACAGTCATCTGACTTGTATATAGTATGGGCTTAGAATGTTGGATTTGTCCTGTGGCGAATAGTTAAAGACAGGTCTGACCTAAGAGGGGTGAGGTCATTTGTTCTGTACTGCTAACGATAGAGTGGCTCACATCTGTACAGCAGGTTTATCTACCACCCACCTCTGACAGCCTATCATATAGGCAGCTAGATGTTGATTTACTTGAACTGAATGGGAGCTGACTATTCAAAGGGATATATGTATCAGTACAGTCATCTCTCAGCCTTTATTCTACTTCAATAGTATCAGGTCACTGATCAACTCCTGGCTCCATGTTCCAAGGCTGACAAGAATGACAGCTTAATTATCACAGTTTTCCTCAAAACGCCTTGATCAACTGATCAAATGGATCAAAACTGATTGACTTTTGTTTGCATTTACAAAGGAATATGCTATATGTCTCTCATATGAATAAGACTGGTAGTATATCTAAGACCAATACTATACAGCATCCTCCAGATGTCCCAATTCACCTTGTGGTCCAATGCTGAAGACCCCCCTCAGCTTCAAAGTGGCCATACTAACACATAGCTCAATGATTCCTGCTGTTATTGTTTTTATGTCTCACTACTCGGTTATGAGTAGGAATCAGCTACGTGGTGCCGTGAGGAGGGAAGAGAGAGAAAGGCGAGAGAAGGAATGGGGTGACTGGCGGTACTTTGAAGTTCGGCATTCTCAGAAAAGGGTAGAAATCACCTGCCATAAAGAGGTCCAGAGACATGAGTAAGCACTGAGCTATTTGTTCTGGTGCCCGTGTGGTTATGCGTCTCCAGGGAGGGCTCGCCCTGCTGCCCTGGCCTTTGTGAGATCACATCAGTGTGGATCAGGCAGGCAGGGGTCCAGCCGGAGGTGGAACTAATGACTTCATGTGTTCACAGACACTTCAGAGAGCCAGATGCTGGGAGGGGGAGAAGAGATACCCTGGAGTTTTCACACCACGTCCCCCAGAGAGGAGAGGGGGCGTGGTCAGGCCTCTCACATGCACATACTGCAGTCACATACAAATCAGTGTATACACACACACACACACCCATGGTCACACACGCACACACTCTCACGCACACAACACACATACACATTCAGACCAATCCTTTGTCTATGAGGAGAGTGTTTCCACGCTTTCCAGACAGTTTTTCATTGATGTGGAATGTACTCTAATAAATAGGATTCTGGTCCACATCTATCTATTCGATATGATCTGCCTGTCCCAGTAAAAGTCACGTACAGGTTCCGGTGCTCGTGGTCTGCAGTCTTATTGATGCTGTCCTGACCTCAAGGATCTGACATCTTATTTAAAGTGGTTAATGATTCCCATCTTTCAGTGTGTTACAGATGTCATACCGGTAATCCCCCATCTGCAGGATCGCTCCAAGGGAAGTCAATGTCTGGACACTTTGACCTATGATTCTCTTGAGCAAAGTCCATTGAAAGTGGTCAATATTACCAAAATAGTGCATGACTTCTCCTTGATATAGGAGTAAACAGTGACTCAATGATCTACTCAATTTGGTCTTTGGCTGTTGGAAATATCATAATACCTGGGCTGGGTGCTTGTGAGGTGCTGTGGTGGCTGAGATATAATTGGAAACATGCAGCTTTAATGAATGCCCAAACCAGATAGATGGCCAATAATGGGTCTCACAGCACTGTGATGTATTTGTTGGGTGTGAAGTATTCATTCTGCTTTCATGCAGTTCTTTGTCCACAAACTCCATTGCCTATTCATTTCAAACAAGGCCAGTTTTTCACATATTAGCCTTTAGTTGAATGTTGTTATTTGGGGCTTTGTGTCCAATAAGCGGCGGCTTACGAGAAATACGTGTTAATAGAAACCTTGTAAACTATAAACAGAAGCGTCAATAACACTCAGTCTTTAAGCACTGGGTTTGGTCACACTGTTACAGACACTAAAATATAAACGATGGAGGAAAACAAGGTGTCGTGACTGGAGGGCCAATGAGTCCAACCTCTTCCTTTGAGACAATTGCTTCCTGATAGGCATTCAGCAGTGATGCAGTATGTGGTAATGTTGTGAGAATGCCTTTGTGAGTGACAACTGCACACAGAGTTGGAATGTGACTGTCACTAATCCCCATGTTACTCCAAACCAGACCGGAAGGCTGGCAGAGGCCAGAGAACACAGATAGGGTGATACCACCCTTTCCTTTTCTCTGTATTACATCCTGGTTCTGTAAGGATCAAAGAGGAGAGGTATCACATACATCCTCAGTCAGCCCAAGAGGGTGATTCTCATTGGAGCCTGGCCACCTCAAAGATGTAGGAAGGGGGTGAGCACCAGTGGAGGCTGGTGACTTGAAAATTGAGGAGGGTGGGAGACCCACGGTATAGGCGCGGAACGAACGGAGACGACAAAGAGTGTTTTAAAAATCGTCAAAGACTAATTATTTTAACCTAAAGCATTTAATAAAGACATTTATAGTACAATATTATGGGGAATGGAATGAGAGGGCTACATACAGTGTTGGAAAGGGATCACAGCAATGAATGGATGAGGGTATGAGGCATGAGTTGAGGTGTTCAGAGGCTTAACAGTGCAGGAAAGGATTTGACTGGGAAGACAAAAAACAATAACACAACACACAATTAGACAAAAATAATCATTTCAAAACAAATGTTGTGTCACATTCGCCGAATACAACAGGTGGGACATAAATACATAATGTTACCAATTACTTTACCCTGACCAAATGGACAGTGTACATACTGTAGGCAATGTGCAGCTGCTCTTATTGGTAGCCTACAGTTGATCAGAATGAAAAATTGTCTCGTTTTCATCAGCATGCCAGATCACTAATGTTTAGGTTTAGCTTAGGCTGCTGCAACATTTATGTAAGTAGTTTTTGCTTGTGTCTGTCTGGAGTGAAGCCTACTTGAGCGCGTGCGAAATTATGCGCTGCGTCAACCTCTCTCTTTCGTCTAACTTTTAATGGATGATGCGATGGAAGCTATCAAATCATTCTGAATTGATTTCGACATTCCAGAAAAGACAGTCAAAAGTTCCCTATGTTCAGCAAGTAAAGCATCGTAACGTGCAATTTCCGCTGCAAGCTCCTTGTAGTTGCCCTTGTTAGCGGAACTTTCCCTCTCGTCGTATCCTCTAAAAACCTATACTTGTATGCCCAAAAACGCAAAGGTGTTGATAAGCCACTTGATAACATCCCTGTTTCTTCTTACTTTCTCGTTGTGTTACGCTGTTTGAATATGCAAGACCTTCGTCAAGATCGATGCGGCTTTTCCCTAGAAGCTTAAATCTGATGTGGACTATTGTATGCTCCCTGCTTTTGTTTAGCGGTTTAGCTGAACGATAGATGTTCTGGAGGCGACTGTATCGCCCTTTCGCACAAGGCTCAGACTTTCCATAAAGCAGGCAAGGCCAGCAATACAGGCTGCTTGATGAAAGTCTCCCTGTTAACCAGCTATACTTTTGATCCCAATTGGTATTGAACGGGCTCACATTTTCATCCTTCTTTGTGAAACTGATCTCAGGCAGAGGTCGACCCTTGGTTTAAATTCCCACCTTTTCCGTGTATCCCAGAGAATGAAAGCGGTTCGTCAACAAAATTGTCGGTAGTGTTGGCGGCGGAAAGTGCACACTCGAGCTGGTAGCTACTGATACTTGCTACTGAAGTTAGCAAGGCAAATTGAAATAAATTACACTAACTGGGCACAAAAACAAAGTTCTAAAATCAAGAAAACTATTTATAATCTACCTCCTCCATCTCCTGTAATTTTAAGAAACTAATTTGAATTTAATAATATCCCAAAAAATGCTCAACTATCACTTCAATCTCTATATAATAATTTCCCCAACTCACCATGCTTCTCACACATAGAACCCCCCCATTCTCTGAGGTGAGAATGAGTCAGGAACAGCCCAGGAGACTGACCCTGAAACACAGTCTCTGCATGCAACCCAGCAAAACAGGCACACTGTCAATTGGTCATCACTTGCCCTCACTATAATGCAGTATGAAAATGTGTCTAAAGCATGTTAGAAAACGCTCTAAAACACTCCTAACCAACTTCTATTACATCCCAATCCCATTCTGAATCATGTCTCTGCACTAAAGTTTTTATTTTTTAAATGTCCTTATTTGCATATTTGTGTTGTTGTAAACAGTATCATTCAAACATGGATTTATGGCACAGTGGAAAATGTTTTCAAAAAGTTAGTGCAGAGTCTTTATTCAGAATGGGATTCTGATGTACACTCTTAGAAAAAAAGGAGCATTGTAGAATTTTAAAGGGTTCTTCAGCTGTCGTCATTGGAGAACCCATTGAATAACCCTTTTAGTTCCAAGTCGAACCCTCTAGGGTTCCATGTAGATCCCTTTCTACAGAGGGTTCTACGTGGAACCCAGAAGGGTTTTTACCTCAAACCAAAAAGGGTTATCCTATGGGGACAGCCGAAGAACCCTTTTGGAAACTTTTTAAAAGAGTGTAATATGAGTTTGTGTGGAGTGTTTTCTAATGTGTTAGACATATTTGCATATTCCATTATAATGAATGGAAAGTCAGCAAAATGTGACAATCAATTGTCTATGTAACGAAACAAAAACAAAAAATATATTTAAAAAAACGTTTGGGATGGTCAACTACAAGCACAGAAAGAATGAATTTAAGGCCACATGTAAAAATGGGTGAACTTTCCCTTTAGACTCTGCATTTCAATCTCAATGATATGATCAAAAGTGTTTTTCCATTTAGCAGGAGTTGTTTTACCAGACACATAATATGATGCAGTGACTCAGGTAGAGACAACTAGACACAGCTTATTAATTAAGATGCTGAAAGATTCACGCCACCCTCTGTGTGATTAGCAGTATATTGGGCTGAGATGCACTGCCACACTCCATTAGCGGAACCGTGCCATCAGAGAGATTCAGTTCATCAGCTTGCCTCTAAATTCAAATGTTCTGGATGTTGAGTGCTTGTTATTTTCTCAACAAAACAAATAGGATACCTGTTGATTTACGTGCAGTGTACAGTAAACAGAAAATATACAGCATGGCTTTCTCCGTTGTTTGTGTGTGGGCTGGCAGGTGTCGCACAGTGTCACCCCATGCAGAACCATTGAACTGAAAGGGTTTCAGAGCTGTGGTCTTTCACGAGAATGGACGGGCTGGTATCTTTGGGCCGACAAAGGCAGCTATTTTCCAGGCATGTTTATCACACTCTGTCCTCCATCACAATGGAAAGAAGGAGCTGTGTCCAGATGGGAGCCATCAGTCGACATCCCTCTCTCTGTCAGGCATCTCAAACATGACATGTCCAGCACTGGGTGGGACCAGGAATCATTGTGTTGGTTTCCTGACCCTCCCATAGCATTGTATTGACAGGGATTGCCCCGACCACAGCTGGTACCACAGGCCTTTCCCTGCATGAGAAGGGATGCTGGCGATCATTGGAGCAAGGCAATAGGCATTTGAGCCATTTGTAAGGATTCCATAAATCATAAAAATCTCAATAACTTCACAGATCTTCATTGTAAAGAGTTTAAACACTGTTTCCCATGCTTGTTCAATGAACCATAAACAATTAATGAACATGCACCTGTGGAACGGTCGTTAAGACACTAACAGCTTATAGACGGTAGACAATTAAGGTCACAGTTATGAAAACTTAGGACACTAAAGAGGCCTTTCTACCGACTCTGAAAAACACCAAAAGAAAGATGCTCATGGTCCCTGCTCATCTGCGTGAACGTGCCTCATGCAAGGAGGCATGAGGACTGCAGATATGGCCAGGGCAATAAATTGCAATGTCCGTACTGTGAGACGCCTAAGACGGCGCTACAGGGAGACAGGACGGACAGCTGATTGTCCTCGCAGTGGCAGACCACGTGTAGCAACACCTGCACAGGATTGGTACATCCAAACATCACACCTGCAGACAGGTACAGGATGGCAATTCCCCGAGTTACACCAGGAACGCACAATCCCTCCATCAGTGCTCAGACTGTCCGCAATAGGCCGAGAAAGGCTGGACTGAGGGCTTGTAGGACTGTTTTAAGGCAGGTCCTCAACAGACATCACTGACAACAACGCCGCCTATGGGCACAAACCCATCGTCATTTGACCAGACAAGACTGGCAAAAAGTGCTCATCACTGACGAGTCGTGGTTTTGTCTCATCAGGGGTGATGGTCGGATTTGCATTTATCGTCAAAGGAATTCGCTTTATACCGAGGCATGTACTCTGGAGCGGGATCGATTTGGAGGTGGAGGGTCCATCATGGTCTGGGGCGGTGTGTCACAGCATCATCGGACTGAGCTTGTTGTCATTGCAGGCAATCTCAACGCTGTGCGTTACAGGCAAGACATCCTCCTCCCTCATTTGGTACCCTTCCTGCAGGCTCATCCTGACTTGACCCTCCAGCATGACAATGCCACTAGCCATACTGCTCGTTCTGTGCGTGAATTCCTGCAAGACATGAATGTCAGTGTTCTGCCATGGCCAGTGAAGAGCCCGGATCTCAATCCCATTGAGCACGTCTGAGACCTGTTGGATTGGAGGGTGAGGGCTAGTGCCATTCCCCCAGAAATGTCCGGGAACTTGCAGGTGCCTTGGTGGAAGAGTTGGGTAACATCTGCAGTCCATGAGGAAGAGATGCACTGCAGTACTTAATGCTGCTGGTGGCCACACCAAATCCCAGAGCTGACTAGATAAAAATTCTATGTTCTGAACAAGGCAGTTAACCCAATAACCGGTAGGCCGTCATTGTAAATAAGCATTTGTTCTTAAACTGACTTGCCTAGTTACATAAAGGTTACATTCTAAAAAATGTTTTAAAAACGTTGGTGAATACCGGTATTAAGAATTTACCTGTAACCTGTAAAAAAATACCTTGTTTTCCGTTTCATATGTTCAAAACTCAAGACGTCCCCTAAAGAAGGCTGGTTCAACAGCAATTCATGTCTTTTTTAAACTAGCGATTTTATGATATCATTACATTTTATTCACCTTCCTAGTTTTATGGTGACAATATCCGTTGCGCGCTTGCAATGCAACTTCTGGAGATGTGTGAATGCGATCTGATCTGCAAAATGGTTCCGATTATGTTCATAAAACATAGGCCTATTTAAGAGCAGTATAAGGGTGAGTGGACATTCTCCCTTTCTATTTATATTGGGTCTTTGTCCAGCTAATGTGATGTGCGTAAACCATTCACATTCTGCAATGTTTTAACATTATATGCCCATGGGGAGAAACTATGGTGCCTGTAAGTGTGACATAGCCTATTTAAAACAAGTTGTTGCTGTCACGGAACCCCCGGTCCTGCTGCTCATTCCGTTCACCAGCTCCAGAGGTCTCAGTCACCGGTCTTCTAGGAGTCACTGAACTGGATTCATTACCTCCAACCCCGGACTGTCTTGTCTCATTACGCACACCTGGTTCCTATTCCCCCTGATTAGTATGTGTATACATGTGCCGTCTGTTCCGCATTGTCTTTTGTCGATTATTGTCCCATGTCGGTTGGTACCTGTGCGCTGTTGTATCGGCTTTCGTTATTGCGCGCTTGTTTTTACGGGTCTCGTCCGGTGTATTATTTAGAGGTTTACACCTCGCTCTATTGTTTGGGTTAAAACCCTGTTTTATATATATATATATACACACACACACACACACACACACACACACACACACACACACACACACACACACACACACACACACACACACACACACACACACACACACACACACACACACACACACACACACACACACACACACACACACGTTTGATTCGGGCTTCGTCCCCGTCGTTGTCATGATGTACTTTATTTTGGGTGGAGAAATAAAAAACCCTATTATGTATTCCTGCGCCTGTCTCCTCTCATTATACAGCGTGACAGTTGTTTTGTTTCGCAACCAGGCAGATCAAAGTTTCTGATGTCCTGGTAGTCTAAGGTCATTTGTCAGAGACGTGTTCGTTGTGCACTCAGTAAGGGCAGGGGCTGGAATTGGCCTTCCCGTGGCTAAGCCTCCTGTCTGACCCAAGCCTTCCTTCTCTGACCCCGTGGAAGATTGCCATCAGAGGTGTTTTTGATGTTGTATTGATGTCAGTGCTGCTTTGATGCCGATGTTGAACTTGTATTGGAACATCACCCCGTGTTCTTGGAGTAGCTGCATTAGAGCTGGTGTCCAAAGTGGAGGTGTCTGTTCCTCTTTGATCCTGACTGCTGATTTGTCACCAAGCTAACTCTTCAGCTAAAAGGGTTAAGGCCTACCGTCACCACAGAGCTCTGCACTCTTTACTCTATTTTTAAAATAAATCTATCTCTTACATGAGGAATTAATGCAGTACCTGATGCTCAATAAATTACAGGGACCATGAGGCAGTCAAGAAGTAAAGGAGACTAGGAGATTACTAGGAGATTTCCTAGTTCTCCAGTGTTCTGCAGGTACAGTTATGTTCCTTTGTGACTGTTTGATGTCTTCCTGTATTAATCCGACAACCAAAAGGCCTGATTTATTAGCATCTTATGAGCAGTTTGCTTTGACTGTGCTTTTAGTAGGGAAGAACTACAGGCAGAGAGTAATGGCAAAACCAGACCCATGCCCCTAAACATACTGCAGCATGGTAAGAGTTTTCTTGGTTCAGTTTCTAACATTTTCATTGCATAGTGATTCAATGTGTACAAGTTAAATCTCTACACAGACCATCTTTCCAGATGCTGAGACGGATATCTTCAGCAGTGTCTCAACAATATCTTTGTGGCACATTTACTTTATGGAAATCGTAGGGCAGCACTTTTGGAGGCTTACAAGCATGCTAGAAGTGCTGAGCATATCAAGTCACCCTGAGAATATAAGGTTGTCTAGCTCGCTCTCACTAAATGTATGCCTTGAATCAACTTCACTATCATCTTCAGGCCTTTCACACCATATATACCCAGAGTTGTACAGTGGTTTCTTTTGGCTCCTCGGTGGTGCAACAGCAAAGGGGGAAAAAGGCAAGGGGAAAAAGTGATTGTGAAATGTGGGAGCGAGTGTATTTGGCAGAGCTCGGCTTGTTTGCTCAGTAAACCCCAGGCCTGTGTTTTGCTGAGGGAAATGCCCACATTGTTTGGCCTGGAGACCGTGGTTACAGGCCACCATGGGGCCCAGCCAGGCAGGTCTGGAGAAACAACAAGATGAAGGTCAGCTAATATAGCAGTTAATTCCACTTCCTGGTCCCCATGACACCAAGTGAGGGTTTATTTGAAGATCCCAGACCCCAAAGTCACTGTGCACTTTGTTTAGTCCATGAGTATTTTTCGCCTGAGCCAACACTTGCGGATATTAATGTATTCTGATGAAGAGAGGGGGAAAGAGGGGGATTCTGGGCCGGGAACATTCCAATTTCACCCACCATTTTCTGACCCTATTCTGTTTTATTTCTGAATGCTCACAGCAGAAAAGCGTAGAAAAGTCAATGAAATTTTCATATCAATCAGGTGTCCAAAATAGTGGCAAAAAATTGTTGATAATTTCTTCCTGGCTTTGTTTGGTCTCTTTTTGGATAGTCTATTTAAACAGTGGAAGATGAGAACAGCGGTTTACTGTGAGGCAGCTGAAAGGCTTTCCGAGTTGAGCAGATCCTTTCACCACCATTGACATGTTATTCCACTCATACCTACTTTGGCCCTGACAGTGTGTGTGAATAGACATTAAATTAGCTAGTTTATGAGCTGATTGTCTTACCCATAATTCACCTCAGGCCTCTGAGAATGGTGAGGGGGTGGCTGAAAAATATAGTATGCACCGTCCAAAAGCCAAGTGGCTTAATCCTGTATGGAAATGGTCATGAGAAGAAAGAAAACCAACCCTCCCTATGTGCTCTTGGGTACCCAGGCAGGAATGTAGGCCTCTAGTGGGGCTTCTCCAAGATGCATAAGAAAAGCCTTTGTGCTCCAATCTAGTAAGCCAGAAATACAGCTTTTGAACCATAGGCGTTGAAAGAAAGAGAGAAATAGAGAGGGAGATGGGGGAGAGAGTGATTAAGTGAGTGAAGGGGGGTCTGAGGGTGTTAGTGTCAATTGCTGAGGGTGTAACACGTTTGGAATCCAAGAGGCTATGTGTGTGTGCGTGTTTGTGTGTGTGAGGGATGACATCAAGTGCTTCTTTGAGGCCTCCCTCGATTTAGACTCCATTAAGGTGCTTCGTTCTCTGTTTCATGGAGTCCCATTCTCCCATGCTTAAGCCTCACTGTGAATGAAGGGTGTGAACGATTGAGGGATGGAAGAGGGCCTGGAAAATAGAAAGCAGAAAGGTTGTGTTTGTGTATTTTTTGTAAACTATTGACTGATGAATAGACTCGTATTTCTGTATTGTAGAATTGGAGGCCTGGGCACTGTGTGTCGCAGCATCTTAACCATGTTACTGTATGTGTGCGTGACCTGGTGTGCAGAAGTTCATTCAAGGAGACAAGACTAGCCAGTCTTATTTAATGTCTGTGAGTTGATATCTATAAAACATTTGTGTAAAATTAGTACAGTAATGTATTTGTGATGGCGTAACAGTGGATAGAAGCCGTTTTACATTCCCGACCAATTCCAACTATTGTTTTATTTTTTATGCTGATCTTAACTTTCTCTGCCATCCTTTTCTATGACCGAAATGGCTTCTGGATATCAGCACAGCGGTCACTAACCTTGATTTGGATGAAGATGTCTACTTCAATGAGTCGGCAGCTCTAAACATTCTGCTTACCAGGTACTAATCCCCGGGACTCGAAGGAGGAAGTGGCGGAGAAAGAAAGGCAGCCTCCTGACGAGATTACGTCATCAAACAAATTGATCGCCATTAGCCTCTGTTCTGTTCACAAATGTACAGTCACTGGAGAACAAACTCCGGTGTATGGAGTGTTCTCGTCCTAATATTGATATATTTCTTAATTACATTTATATATTTCTTAATTTCATTCTTTAACTTTTAGATTTGTGTATATTGTTGTGAATTGTTAGATACTACTGCACTGTTGGAGCTAGGAACACAAGTATTTCGCTACACCGGCAATAACATCTGCTAAATAGGTGTATGTGACCAGTACAATTGGTCACATACAACAGGACCTGAAGAACTATAATATCATATGTTTCTCTGAGTCTTGGCTGAATAAGGACCCGGGTAATATATATCTTGCGGGTTTTTCCATGCGTCGTCTAAACAGGACGGCAGCTGCGGGTAAGGCTAGGAGGAGGGTTGTGTTCCTTTGTTAACAGCAGCTGCGAGATCTCTAATGTTAAGGAAGTCTTGAATTTTTGCTTGTGTGCGTTAGAATAGCGCATGATAAGTTGCAGACCATACTATTTACCACACTATTTATATTTTCCGTAGCTGTCTCTTTAATAGCACAAATCGATGCCTGTACTAAGATTGCACTCAATGAGCTGTATAGAGCCATAAGCAAACAAGAAAATGCACATCCAGAGGCGGCACGTTTCGTGGCCGGTGATTTTAATGACAACTGAAATCCGTTTTACCTCATTTTTACCAGCATGTCACCTGTGCAACGAGGGGCGACACAACTCTTGATCACCTTAACTCCACACACAGAGACACATAAAAGGCTTTTCCTCACCCTGCCGTTGGCAAATCTGACCATATACACTGCTCAAAAAAACCACTCAAAATTAAAGTGGAAAACCACACTACAGGCTGATCCAACTTTGATGTAATGTCCTTAAAACAAGTTAAAAAATAAATAAAAAACAACAAGTCAAAATGAGGCTCAGTAGTGTGTGTGGCCTCCACGTGCCTGTATGACCTCCCTGCAACGCCTGGGCATGCTCCTGATGAGGTGGCGGATGGTCACCTGAGGGATCTCCTCCCAGACCTGGACTAAAGCATCCGCCAACTCCTGGACAGTCTGTGGTGCAACGTGGCATTGGTGGATGGAGCGAGACATGATGTCCCAGATGTGCTCAATTGGATTCAGGTCTGGGGAAAAGGCTGGCCAGTCCATAGCATCAATGCCTTCCTCTTGCAGGAACTGCTGACACACTCCAGCCACATGAGGTCTAGCATTGTCTTGCATTAGGAGGAACCCAGGGTCAACCACACCAGCATATGGTCTCACAAGGGGTCTGAGGATCTCATCTCGGTACCTAATGGCAGTCCGGCTACCTCTGGCGAGCACATGGAGGGCTGTGCGGCCCCCCAAAGAAATGCCACCCCACACCATAACCCACCCACCGCCAAACCGGTCATGCTGCAGGATGTTGCAGGCAGCAGAACGTTCTCCACGGCGTCTCCAGACTGTCACATGTGCTCAGTGTGAACCTGCTTTCATCTGTGAAGAGCACAGGGCGCCAGTGGCGAATTTGCCTATCTTGGTGTTTTCTGGCAAATGCCAAACGTCCTACACGGTGTTGGGTTGTAAGCACAACCCCCACCTGTGAACGTCAGGCCCTCATACCACCTTCATGGAGTCTGTTTCTGACCGTTTGAGCAGACACATGCACATTTGTGGCCTGCTGGAGGTCATTTTGCAGGGCTCTGGCAGTGCTCCTCCTGTTCCTCCTTGCACAACGGCGGAGGAAGCGGTCCTGCTGCTGGGTTGTTGCCCTCCTACGGCCTCCTCCATGTCTCCTGATGTACTGACCTATCTCCTGGTAGCGCCTCCATGCTCTGGACACTACGCTGACAGACACAGCAAACCTTCTTGCCACAGCACGCATTGATGTGCCATCCTGGATGAGCTGCACTACCTGAGCCACTTGTGTGGGTTGTAGACTCCGTCTCATGCTACTACTAGAGTGAAAGCACCGCCAGCATTCAAAAGTGACCAAAACATCAGCCAGGAAGCATAGGAACTGAGAAGTGGTCTGTGGTCACCACCTGCAGAACCGCTCCTTTATTGGGGGTGTCTTGCTAATTGCCTATAATTTCCACCTGTTGTATATTCCATTTGCACAACAGCATGTGACATTTATTGTCAATCAGTGTTGCTTCCTAAGCTTCCTAAGTGGACAGTTTGATTTCACAGAAGTGTGATTGACTTGGAGTTACGTTGTGTTGTTTAAGTGTTCCCTTTATTTTTTTGAGCAGTGTATATCCTCCTGATTTCTGCTTACAAGTAAATAGTTAAACAGGAAGTACCAGCGATGCGCAAAATACTGAAGTGGTCCGATGAAGAGAATTCTAAGCTACAGGAATGTTTCTCTAGCACACAGACTGGAATATGTTTCCATCCGATAACATTGAGGAGTTTACCACATCAGTCACAGGATTCATTAATAAGTACATATCCCAAATAGAAGACATGGATTATAGGCAAGAACACTAATCCTGCTACGACCTCTGATGAGCCATCAAACAGGCAAAGCATCAATACAGGACTAAGATCGAATCCTACTACGCCTGCTCTAACGCTCATCAGATGTGGCAGGGCTTGCAAACTATCACGGACTACAAAGGGAAACCCAGCCATTGACGCGAGCCTACCAGATGAGCTAAATGCCTTATGCTCACTTCGAGGGAAGCAACACTGAACCATGCATGAGTGGTACCAGCTGTTCCGGACGACTGTGTGATTTCGCTCTCCGTAGCAGATGTGAGTAAGACCTTTAAACAGGTTAACATTCACAAGGCTGCAGGAACGCATACTCAGAGCATGCGCCGATCAGCTGGAAAATGTCTTCACTGACATATTCAACCTCTCCCTGACCATGTCTTTAATACCTATATGCTTCAACCAGACCACCATAGTCCCTGAATGCCAAGGTAACCTGTCTAAATGACTATCATGACTATCTGTAGCCATGAAATTATTTGAAAGGCTGGTCATGACTCACATCAACGCCGTCATCCCAGGATTTCAGTGACCTGGCAGTGTGGCGCCAGGACAACAACCTTTCCTTAAAGTCAGAAAGACAATGGAGCTGATCGTGGACTACAGAAAATGGATGGCCGAGCATGCCCCCATCCACATCGACCGGTTTGTAGTGGAGCAGGTTAAGAGCTTTGAGTTCCTCTGTGTCCACTTCACTAAAGAATGAACATGGTCCACACCAATGTTCCCTCTAAGCTGTGCATGGGCATGCAGCTCCCCTGGGACTGCCGGGCAGAAGAAATATCAGCCCGAGATTCTTCTCTCAACTTTCTAGTTTTCCCCTTTAGTTAATACTATCAACTTTCCCTCTACTGTGGGAATTGCCAATATTAGCCACTTTCAATGCATACCAATACATACCGAAACAAAACGAACTATGCAAGACTTAGTATACAAAACTAACTATGAAAGAGATGTTCTTGTAGGCAGAATGCACCAGAGTAGGATTCTATTGCATTGACAAGCACAACTCCTACTCCACAGACCAGTGCGCCATAACCAACCAGCTGCGGTATCCCTATATGCAAATAGAACATTGCCATATATTGATCTGTGCCATTCATTTTGAACTGGACCGTTTACAGAATGAGCGGTCGCGAGTAGATGTGCTTGTTTTGAGATCAAGGCGAGAGCTGCATGTAGCCATTTGTGCTCATTTGTTCATATTATTTGCTAATAAGTGAGTTATAGCTAATTTATAGTCAGCAATGGGGAGTGGTTGCTTCCAAAAAGAGCACAAAGCATGTACATTTCTAGCCATCTTTGAAAAGCCAGTCAGGTAAAGAACATTTTTTCTGTCTTAAAGGGGCAGTGTTGTATTTTGAAACAGGCTTAAATAAGTTAAGTAGCCAATAGGCAGAGGGTAGCATAATTTGTCTGATTCTCTGTAATAATGGTATGGGAATAATAATTAACTTTACTTTGTAAAGTGGTTTCTTGCATCAAACAAAACATTTTCAGTCACCTCCTTGTCAGAAGGACAAGTGGATAAACAGGTTAATGTCAAGCCCTGCATATTTTTTTCAAAAGTCTCACGGAATGTAGGCCTACATTGAACACCACACATTGGCTGCTACAGTAGGCTGAATGATAGAACAGCTATTTCCGTGTTAAAATATTCTGGGATGGGGCCTCCCGGGTGGCGCAGTGGTTAAGGGCTGCACTGCAGCGCCTGCTGTGCCACCAGAGACGCTCGGTTCATGGGGCGACACACAATTGGCCTAGCGTTGTCCAGGTTAGGGAGGGTTTGGCCGGTAGGGATATCCTTGTTTCATCGCGCACCAGGGACTCCTGTGGCGGGCCGGGCACAGTACACGCTAACCAAGGTCGCCAGGTGCACAGTGTTTCCTAAGACACATTGGTGTGGCTGGCTTCCGGGTTGGATGGCGCTGTGTTAAGAAGCAGTGCGGCTTGGTTGGGTTGTGTATTGGAGGACGCATGACTTTCAACCTTCGTCTCTCCCGAGCCCGTACGGGAGTTGTAGCGATGAGACAAGATAGTAGCTACTAACAATTGGATACCACGAAATTGGGTAGAAAATGGGGGTAAAATAAATAAATAAATATATTATGGGATGCATTTTCTCCATTGTTTTTGATGGTAGGCCACTCTGATAGGCCTACATTATGATCAAATAGCCACAGTAGCCTACTTGGCCAATGTTATAACTGTAATTTTAAGCAGGTACAGCCTCAGTGCTCACAATAAATGTGCGCTAGAAGTTGCACAGAATTTCAACAACGTTCAAGTTTGCACTCAGCAGACCTGTAATTTTCTCAGATGATGACATTTTTTTGAGCGAACATTGGTCCACACACATCAACACAGTTGTGAAGAAGGCACGACAACGCTTCTTCCCCCCCAGGAGGTTGAAAATATTTTCATGTGTCCTCAGATCCTCAAAAAGTTATACAGCTACACCATTGAGAGCATCTTGACTGACTACATCACCGTTTGGTATGGCAACTGATTGGCATCCGACCGCAAGGTGCTACAAATAGTAGTGGGTTTCCAGAAACAAAGGCACTGATTGCGTCTACTTTTCAGAGAGAAGGGGATCAGAGCACCATGGCTCTGGTTCTACGTGATTTAAACGGAGCCTCAAGCTTTCTCTCAAAGAAAATGTGGAGGCACTCTTCTAAAAAGTTAAATGAAGTCACTTCCCCTCACAGAGTCACTTCCCCTCAAGAGAGGAGTGGAGCAGAGGGGAGAAAGGAAGGGCTTTACTAGTGTCAAATTAACCATGGTGGCGCTAGAGGCACTACTGCCTGCTGAGGGCCCTGGTTGTATTGGGTCTGAGAGTTTCTCACGGCACCTCTTCTCTCCAGGTTAATCCACTCTCCAAGCCTCAGACCTCCCCTCAGCCCTTCACCATCTACCCAACCCCATAGTATTCCCGTCGATGGTTTGCATCTCAAACAGCCTCCGAATGGTGTGCAATGGTGTTGGGTGGTGTAGGTGGGATGCTGGAGTGTGTATGTGAGTCAGAGTTGTGTGGTAGTTAATCATAACAGTGAAGTGGTACTTCACAAGAGGTGTGAACCAGGAGAATGGGGGTGGGAATCTATTCCTGGATATGATGTGAAAAGTTCAACAGCGATGTGCTCAGACCTTATTTCTACTACCTTCTACTAATAGCAGGTGAAGGGGTCCTTTGCTTCATTTAGAACCTTGTTTTCATTTTACCGTCAGACATCACTGTCTCCACAGTAACAGAGAAAGGGGAAGCAGATGGTAATTCTATGCCCCTCAAATGTTTCAAAGTAAAGCCAGGGAGCAAGGAGCGAATAAAACAACCGACTGGGAACTGAAAACATGGATGGTCATGTGATGGGAGGCTCCCCCATTTACTGTCAGTGGCTGTTGTAGACCAGTGGGGGGCATAGGGACACTGTCCAGCCCTGTCCTGTCATGCTGTCAGTTCGGTCCCTGTCAGACGTGCTGGCGGAAGCCTTTGTTTTCAGAGGAGTCTGCAGCATGTTAACAGGGAAACAATGGCAGGAGTGTGCCTGGCCCTGGGCTGGATGTTTATGGAATGTACAGGGCTAAAGGCGGGAATCCCACCCTGCTGCAGTCTACTGGAGACTGCCTGCATGCGAGCTGAAATCATTCCTCCTCCCAATGTCACTCCACAGCCCTCTCTCTCTGCATCCTGGAGTAGAGCCATGTGTTGCTCCAGATACTCCTGTTCTCACACTGAGAGTGAGACTCACACACACCCAGATCCCATTTCACCTCATTTCCCATCCCTCCCTATTACACAGTGAATAGAGGGAGAGCACATCATAAAACGGTCTGAACTTTTTAGTCTGAAGTGAAAGAGTTGTTTTGGGTGTTAAGGACAGAACTGTGTTTTTGTGGAGGAGGCCTGGAGTTTGGATAGCATGAACAGTCATCCTGGCAGCCAACAAAACCAATAGAAACCAATAGCAGCACAAAGAGAAAGAAGCAAGAGCCTTGTTGTGCAACTCCAGACACACCACATCTTTTGTGTGTCTGAATGAGCGTTATGAGTTTACACTCATCCATAGTGACCTCATCCTCTGTCTTTCTCTCCTCCATCTTTAAGGATTGTTAGTTGGGATCTTTTTACAGCCATGTCGGCCAGTCATGTTAGTTGTTGTGGTCCCTTTCACTAATGAAGAGCACAGCCTTTTATAAAGGGGCGGTTGGTTGGATCCTTGGGAGTATTTTGGATTGTGTTTCCCTTGAGTAGGCCTAGCCTATGACCAATCAATCCTACTGTAGTGTTGGTACAAACTCCCATAACAGACAGAAAGCGAACTAAGGACTTGAGTTGGGGATGGGTCATTTGTATGATGATTAAAGCAGGGCTACTTTTGGCCATGAACACGTTGTTGAGAATGAAGTTCAGGATGTCATCCAATGACTACAATGCCTCCACCCCACAGTTCTATCTGTGCTGCGCATGAACTAAAAGCTTAGTGATATAATCAGCTTAATATCATGTACTTATTGTATGTGAAGTTTATAGAGTTCAGGGATCTAAAACCAATGATGATAAGGAATTGCTGAGTTAACTACTTTCTGTTGTTGTAAATGACTGGAGCTCTTTGTGTCTAATAAATGTTGAATACATTTACTCAATGAACAACTCTTAGTATTGCTGTTTTCTGTAGTCCCCCTCTGTGCTGACTGTACTGAAATGACCTCTTTAACTAGGAACTTAGTGCTGTTTAGATTATTATTATATATATTTTTTCAACCTTTATTTAACTAGGTAAGTCAGTTATTAAGAACAAATTCTTGTTTACGATGATGGCCTACACCGGCCAAAACCGGACGATGCAATTGTGCACCGCCCTATGGGACTCCCAATCACAGCCGGTTGTGATACAGCCTGGATTCAAACCAGGGTGTCTGTAGTGCCTTAGACCGCTGCACCACTCTTAAAGTTTAATTTAATTTTCCCAACTGCAATTCGCTGTTATTGCAGGAGGAAAACAGACAGAGGCTAATGCAGTTTCATAGGGTAATGACAGACTGCGGTCTTATTGGACCACACCATTTAGCCCATGTCAATCCCAAATGACTCACTGAAGTACAGAACTACCAATGAGACACAGATGAGATGATGAGAAACAGTTGAAAGTCCACAAGTACTTTTACAGAGCTTTATTTCAGATTTACTAGGCTGTTCAATAGCTACAGACTTTTACTTTGTCATTACAGCCGTCTATTATCCAAAGCAAAGAGTGACCAAAAATAAAAACAGGCAAAAACAAAAGCCACATTGTTTCATGTGTCATTAAATATATTCATTTGTGATAAACATAATATATTAGTATGCATTACAGGACATTACACAGACGTTTGCAATGGACAAAGCTAAACAACATTTACAAGCCCAAGTATGAACACAAGCAACATTCAGATATATTTTTGTTGCAGATATCTGGTCATGACTGAGTATCATTCACCAAATGTGTGGAAAACTGGTCTAACTTTACACAGTGGACCCACTGACAGCTTTGATATGTGTAGATCCAGAGATGGATGCACTGGCACAAGAACATTTGAAATGGATTGCAATAAAAATGTCCATACAAATATGTTTAAAAAAGTGTGTGAGTATGTGTGTGAGCAGGTGTGCATTTGCTTGCATTTATGTGTGTTTATGTATTTCCCAAATATTTTTGGGACTGTTTATTACAGGTTGTAGATAAGCTTCTCTCTGCTGGAATACACTCCTGGGTATGCATAACTTGTAAACAAGAGAAATATGCCTCTTTTTCATTTATTTGTCTACCCATTTATTAAGCCTATGGTATTTAAAACTCTGGTTAATAAAACATAAATCTAGTAAATGTTTAACAAAAAATAGTAACAAACTATACAGCTATATAACATTTAAACAGCCGGTCACCCCTTTTGTTGAGTACCAAGTAACGTCTTGAAAATGGAATGTCTGCTAGGTTTGAAGTGAGAATCAGATGCTGACACAGTGTGTTGATCACACAGCTTGACTCCTGTGATATTTCATCACCCCACAGGTTTTCTTTTACAACATAATACATGTATCTTTGTACAGCATATACATACTGTACATATTGTCATCCACAATTTGGTTAGCTTAGTCAGCTAAGTAGTCAGCATGCATCTATTATTTTAACAAAACGTAGGTTCATTTTGATAGGCCTTATCAAACCACATGAGGTGATTCACTGTTGAAGAAATCAGAATGTCCCCCCACCCCCCACGATCAGTCCTTTACCAGCAGAAACAGGTCAATGCTCAGTGGGATGTTCAAGCAGTACTTCGTATTTTAACAAACGTGAACAGGATAGCAAACCAAATGCATCAATAAATGACACAGAGTCAGTGGACATTATGTTCCAGGACCAAAGGCCAAAGGCAGCACATAATCAGTGAAATGTGTGATCTCAGGTTGAACAATCATGAATGGACATACATTAGTTCTTTGATTTTTCTGGAACCATACAGTATGTTAGTTTGTATCCTGCAAGGTGCAATTAAACACTGAACATATCTTATATGTTGTGAATACTGTTGAATACTAAAGGACTAAACATTAAGTGCACGGTCAACTCATCTATTTTAGTCTCTCTAGTTGAGAACAGAGTGCTGTCTAAATACAGTAATATTATATAATTATATCATGCCTACTGGTACTTTTATTTTGCTGAGGTCACAACCACACTGTCAGGATGGCAAGGAAATGTATCATTTAACAGACTCTTTCCCAATGCTAGTATCTGAGGAGCAACTTCTTCATGGTACTTTCATTTTGATTACATAGTTAGCAGTAATAATGAGGTAACAACCACATGAGGAACTCTTAAAGAAGACAGGTAACTGGCAATAGCTGGCTTGTTTTTGTTTTTTCTCTCCCATTTTTACAAGTATACGCTGTAACCACAGTAAAACCTAGTTTAAATGATCAATTTAACGTGTTAACACTCTTAGCAGTTTACACAGTTTATTGACAAGGCCTGGCAAGCAGGAGCCTCTCATTAAACATGAGAGAGATTCCCCTTAAGCCATGCCGTGCCACCTCAGCTTGCTAGAAACAACTTTACACAATATATATATATTGTGGGCTCTTTATAGGCTTTATAGGCTCTTTATATATATATATATATATATATATATATATATATATAAAGAGCCTCTTTAAACACAGATATGTGATACAGTAGATTTTTTTCTGATGTTCTGTAGAAATTAAAATTAACTGGAAATATAAAAATAAAACAAAAAATAAGTAACTTATCTGAAATATTAGGTGCAAACTGCAATTCCACAATGAAACAAACCTTGAAGGACAAACAGAACAACAACTGTAAAAAGAGCTCCTTCACACATGTTTCTAAAACTAATATTCTCTTTTTGCTTCCACTCAAAGCAGCAGCACTCAGTCACTTCCTCTCTCTCTCTCTCTCTGTTCACTTCACCTCTCCCTCTTTCCTCTCTCCCTCTGGTGTTTCCTCTTTCTTTCTCCTCCTCCTGTGTTCCTCAGACTCGAGGTGAGCCCCCTCTCTTTCTCTCCTCTCTGGCTCCTCTTAACACTTGCCCCTCTTGTCGCGCTGTTGGAACTTCCTCAGTCTCCGGCCCCACAGGTCCTTCCAGGGGATGAGCAGGCTGCCCTTGTCCGCCACCACGCCACTCTGCCCGGGGGAGTCGTCATCCGTGCCTAGCAGCAGGTACTTCCTGCCAAGCTTGATCTTGGGGCACTTGCAGGCCACGTCCTTGGCACGCACCCACAGGAGCTGGTCACCGCGCCGGATGCGTTGTTCACCTTGCTTGTAGACAGAGATGATGTTCACGGTAAACTTCCACCACTCCCCTGCCTTGTCTCCTTTGAGGACGTGAACTTGGACAGCTGGATGACCAATGAGAAGAAGGAGTGAAGGGGGAATGAGAAAATGTCACAATAAAGCAAGCAACTCTCGAGTATAAGAGATCCAGTTAAAAGTTAACGTACAGTAAACCATAGATCCTCCTAATAACACACAGGGTAACTAAGCAGGGAATCAGCCTGTGGGTTTATGTTCCTGGAGTCCAGACTGGCCTGGAGGTGAGCCCTCAGCTGTAAATGTCCTGTTTTACTATAGCTCCAATAACTGCTCCAATGTTTGAGTATGATTCAGGAATTGCTGACCCAGTGTGTGTGGATTGTTGTCCTGGTCCCTCCCCTCAGCCATGACCCCTGACCTCTCCTTGTTGTGTTGGCTAGCATGCTCCGTATTACAGCAACAGTTGCCATAGTGCTCCCCAGGGTAAAGACAATGGGTGCCCGCTGAGACTGGCTGTAATGTTTGACTGCTGTGGATGTATCCTTAGAAACGCTTTCCTTTCCTCAACTGACAAGCCTGGAGAAAAAGAAGTGGCTGGTATACTGGGTTCAACTCAGAAAGTCCAACAGTGAAAGTGCAGCATTCGACCTTTACCACATCTGTTTGAGGTAAAAGCTCTGAAGCAAAGCCATTCCTGTGCTTTTGATAGAATGGCCTTTCAGCTGTTAAGCAGGACGCTGCACATCTTAAGAACCCTGGGCTAGAGCAACCTGGACCTGGTAGCCATTCAACCTTTCTCCCAAGAATTTGGCCCCTTAGAGCAGACAGAAATACAGACCCCCTCCCCCTCACAGCAGCTCCCCTGCATGGATTTCTCTGTCACATAAATCTACCATTACTTCATCACTCTGATTGCAAAAAAGCCTCAGTCATCGCAACAAGGGGGAAACAACTGAACTCACTGGGGTAGAAGCTAATCTGTGCTTGAGGTGAAGTGGTTTAGCTGGGAATGTGCTATTAACGATTGGACTAAAGTAGGTGGAAAATGAACCAACCTGAATGGTTTCCACTCCCAATTGTTTGAATTGACTCAATTTGGGAAACAGTGTGTGGATGGTGTGAAATGTTTCAAACACACTAATAAATACACACACACACACACACACACACACATGCATACATGCACACACAGACACACAAGTGCACACATACACACACGCACTCATGTGTGGACTAATGTTAGAAAAATGTAGGTGGCTGAAAATAGCACAGGAAGTATTTTTTCTTCTCCTTGTCTCTCTCTCTCTGAATGCCAGCGCTCTCTATTGCGAGCCGCATCGATTGTCCCCCATAACAGCCTGGAACGTTCTAAGAGAACAGGAAGGGGGGCCCTGCTAGTGTGAGCAAATTGTACACAATTTCAGAAGAAAGGAGGCCTGTTGGGCTGAGTAGAGCACGCTCTCACAGTCCTGCCATTCATTAACAATGTGTCTCTGGGCTGGAGCCTACTCCTTCATCCCAACACATAAAGGGTGTGTGGGGGGGTGGAGTGGGCCACTATTTATCTTCCCAGCCACAGAGAGGCTTCCAGAAGAATCGGGATGTGTTCCGACCTCATGAGCTATCCGGGTTCTGCTCCCAGAGCCCCATCCAAGAGCAGCGTGAGAATCCAGCAGAGATAGCCCTCTTCTCTCTGGGTCGCTCTTACTGACCGACTGGCTAACGAGCTCCCGGGGTGAATGGACCAGACTCAGCTCTCTGCTGTCTGACACAAATGCAGAACCCTCTGTCACTCTATGGGCCGCTCAGGAAATTGGTAGTTCTCTAAGCAGATAGTAAAATACTGTTATACTGGACTAAGATTCCAGTTCATGAGGGGACCAAAGTATGCAGTACTAATCATGGATGTTAGCTGGAAAGACCAAGCAGCTCAGTCCTCACACCTCTGCACATTGCTTCAGTCCTGCTCCTCACCCAATGAAGTCCAAAGCGCCCATGGGGCTGGTGTTGAATTGAGCTCATGAATGGAGATCTAGGACACTAAACTTCTGTTTTTCTGTTAGCAGACAATATGGTATATCAGTGCTACTTGGACCATCTTATCACAGTGGAGAGAGAGAGAGAGAGAGAGAGAGAGAGAGAGAGAGAGAGGGGGGGTTAATAACACAATGGAAGCCAAGCCTCCCGCTGGGTCCCCTCTCTGAGCAGTGTGCTGGGGCTTGACCCGCACACCGCCGACAAGGGGGCTCTAATCAAATTAGAGCGTGTTTAATTTCAATACTGAGGCCCCTGTCCCATCTGGTTATCAGCTGAGTGACTGATCTGGGCCCTGCTGCCCCCAGGGTGAGCTAACAGGGACCGCCGGGTGACAGGGCTGTGTGACCATTCCTTTCACCGCTGGCCCTGAACGTCTGCAAAAGCTCTTTGATTCATTGTCCTCCCCGCTGGAGGGGTGTCAGCCCAGAATATAACCCTTTGTGGCTGCCGTCACCGTAGCTACGGCCACGATGGAAAACAAAAATGAATAAACACAACATATTTCTTTCTCTCCGGGGTGGCAATCCGTCAGCGTCAGCCTAATTTACCACCTGTTTGCGCCCTGTGGAATGCTCCGAGCCGGCAGAGTGCACCACTGTGTTTAAACAGGGGGCCTCTTCCCGTGACCCCGGGAGGCCCGCAGCGCCACTCACACAGGGGGGTCGTGGCCCCAAAGAACAGAGACACTGTGAACCCCACAAAGGCCCAGGGACAGCCCTGAGAAATGAATTAGATTGAGGCAGAGGAAAAGCCCCCTGAGGAATGGTCTCTTCATAAAGCCCCAGCTCAGCCAAAGGAGAATCATCTGCACTCAGCTGTTTTGATGAACTCTTGAAAAACCAACCTTCTGCTTTTCATGAATCAGACTTGTGATTTATAGATTCGTCCGTTCTTTTCATGGATGACTAGCAAGATTAAATGAATGAAAATATGTATTCTGATGGCTGTTCAGTTTTCTGGGGAACTGAAACAATGAGCTCACATTATTGTCTCTCTCTGTGTTGCACAATATTGATTGAAAAAAGAAGAACATTTGGCCATTTATGCATTGAAACTTTGTTGAAAGTCTCTGATGTATCGCTCTGTTTGATTGATGAACTATGATTGATGATGAGGCTTTTGGACATGTGACAGATATGAAGGGGAACAGTGTGGTCAATGCAGCTGGATGTGTTTGATTAGAGAGAACACTGAATTGAAGTCTTAAAGGGATAGTTCACCCAAATAAATAAAATGACACATTGGTTTCCTTACCCTGCAAGCAGTCTATTAACAAGGTATCACAGCAATCCATGCTTTGGTTAGTTGACTTGACTTAAATGGGATTTGTGCCACAAATGCTAAAACATTATCATGTGAACAGTGAAAGTAGAAAACAGTGCCAGAGAAACTACATCAAAGTATGGATTGTAGTCATTCCTTGTCAATAGACTGCTTACAGGGTAAGGAAACCAATATGTCATTTTGTAATATGGGTGAACTATCCCCAAACCCTGATTATAGCAGATACGGTCTTGTATGAACAAATCTATTCTAACAATCAAAGGCTGAACAATTTTAACACCAACTTAATGGGTATAACTACAGAGGAATTGGTGACCAAAATATTCAATATGATATAGGCCTACTGTACAGTTAGGTCTCATGCCAGGAGTCTAAGAGATCTTGCATTGTCTTTTATAAAGGGTATTTGGCTATACGGAGTACGATCTCTTCTTAAATGCTGGCAGAGTGCTGGACGTGCCTCAGGGTTTGTGCTGCTGCTGCTGCGGTTGGGGAGATTTGTACGGTGGTTAGCAGACATGAATCTGCTGATAGGAGATCTGCGCCATAATACTACTGTGGTTAATGGAATGGAAAACCCTCAGAGGCGAGGGAATCACTCTCCATATGGAGGCTACACAGTGGGACAGCACAATGAAACACTATATAGGAGGCCTATGATATGATCCATGGACTGTCCCTACTGCTACTACTGTCTCTCTTACATTACCCCCCACCCTTCTCATTCTTTTTGCTCTATTTTTAGATCTAGTGGTGCTGTTTTTTGGTGCTGATTCAGAATATAACGACACAAGTCCAGCATCATCCATCATCAAACTCAAATGTCCTTTTAGCTTCAAGTAACAGAAGTTATTTCATTTGTGAAACCGTTCTAAAATAGCAAGCTATGTAAATACCTGTATTTGGCTTGAACGTGAGTGTTATTACTCACTTAGATTCAGATGCAGATAAACTCCTGTGGAGTCATTGATGACAGAGTATATTTGTTGTGTGATTTGGCTCATTTTATTAATATGGGGCTTACTGACAATTCCTAATGGCCAGATCCCCGCCAGAGCCTCATGCTCCCAGGGTGCACCAGCCTTTCACCATGGAGCAATAAAACAGGACCCTACTGAGGCTGGTGGCTGAGAGAAGGGATTGCCCTTGACCATGGACAGGGGCCAGGGTGAGCAGATCCACAGGGCTTAGAGGGAGGTGGAAGGGGAGAGGAAATTGTCCGTTAGCTGTAATTGAGAGGGACTGTGAGAGGACTCAGTGGGAGCTTGTTCTGCGGCCCTCTGAAGCTCAGAGCCCTCTCTTTATGAGGTACAACTCTCCTAAGACACACACTCACACACACACTCACACACACACACACACACACACACTCACACACACACACTCACACATACATCCGTCAAGGTGGGACAACAAATCCAAATAGTTCCATCTAAAGCCTGGCAGAGCGGAGCTTTGCAGCTCTCCAAACCAACAGGGGGGCTGGCTCGTGCCACAACCTCTCTCTGAAGACAGTTTCAGCTGGAGTGGAGGAACTGATATGAGCTCAAGATGTAGAGGTAAGAGTTGAATAATCCCTTTGTTTCTCTGCCCAGACACTGATGCCACTGATCTCTATCTTTGGTGATAAAAGAAGAGGCCCTGCGGTGACGATGCCCCCAGCAAACACTCTTCTCTCCGTCCAGCTCCCCCCACCTCCAGTGAATCTCACATAGTGATGAGTGTATGTCAGTGCAGGGATGTTAGGACATGTGAGACATAGGTTTTGTGTGGCTAGTTTACAAATGATAGATAATAATATGTATATGTTTTCCATGCTAACTAATCAAAGTAGACTGGATACATCTGTTAATGTGCTTTACACCGCCATTGCCAAAACACAGTCTAAAGCTGTCTGGTTTTGAACATAACTTTCAAGAAATACATATATTTTTTGAATTCCATCATTCCATCATGTCTTATTTCCCGGGAAAGCAGCACTCCTCAGTCTAATACTGGCTAGCCTGTCCATCAGCGGGGTCCCCTGGACTCAGCTCCGAGACCATTTCCCTTTGATGCAATGACTCTAGTCCTGAGAGCGTGAATAAGCCACAGAGAGGGGCTTGGGAGTGGACATGCCTGTGATTAATAAATACATCTGACCCTCGACCGCTGGCCGACGACTGGCCATACAATTCCTGCACAGTGGTCTCACCATAGTCTTTCTTGCAGTACTTCTTCATGTTGATCTTCAGTTTGCCCTTAGATGCCTTGCAGTGAGAATCACAATCTGTGGAAGCGAGTGAAATAATGGGTGAATTAGCTTACAGCACAGCCAACATATCACAAACATCTAGATTTTAAACATTCTCTCCCTCATGGTTTACGGACTGACCTCAATTATGTTATCTAATAAAAGCCCTTTAGGTACATCCAAGGGTCTACACTCTACCCCCACTGTAAGGGGTTGAAAGCTTACATCTATTGCCAGGCCAATTTAGTGTACTTATGGTACACTGTCTCTTGTTATGCTGTTATGGTGTCCCTGTGGAGCTGGTGGAGGTTTGAGGCTTCCGCATGTTTCAGTTCGGCTGGCGCCGAGTAGGCGAACAGGATGAGGGCGAACAGGACCTTCGCTTGAAAAATGAGAAAAAGCGGCAATAGTACTGTTTGTCCATCTTGAGGCGCCGTAGCCAGTATACACTTCCTAAAAATATATAATATATAAAATTATATATAATTAATCTAAGATAACTCAAGAAATCTGTCATTCATTTTGACGTTTTTGCTGAAGTGATCTAAGTCACACTATTTTACATCTAAATAAGCTGTTTGGTTTAGTATTTCTCAAGTGAACAAAATGTGCATGAAAATGAGTCATCTATCATTGAATGTCGACAAACACTTAATTGTAGAATCCCTACTGTTGACCAATGACCGACAAAGGGACGTAGACTTCGGCTACCGAACTTGCAATAGCCTCGAGAAACAATGTGGAGTGCATGAACAGCCAGGAAAAAAACCTTGCCGAAGACCAAAACAAACAAAAACGTCACAAAATGTCATAATACACTGAGTGCACAAGAACTGATTGAAGTGGATTTAACAGGAGACATCAATAAGGGATCATAGCTTTCACATGGATTCACCTGGTTAGTCTATGGTTTTGTACACTCAGTATATATGCACAAACATTTCGGGACAGTTTAGGATGGGAAGCATGCGGACACCTTTACACAGATCCTATTGTCAGCTCCCTCCCACTCTCTTCCTCCAACCTCTCCACACAGAATCTCTAGCCTGTCTGAGTCCTGGCATCCATTGTGTCAGCACTCAGGGTTGGGAAGGTCACTCACAAAAGGAGGTCACTGAAGGAAGTTAGCTAGTAGCCTAACAAAAATTAGCAGGGGCCTAAGCAGTATCCAATCCACTTGAGGCAAGAAAGAGAATACTCTAACGTTGGCCGGGGCCGATCTCTCTGTGGCCTCTGAGAGGAGCCTGTTGCAAACCAGTGGCCAGAAAGAGCTCATAGTTATGATTAATTGCTTTCGGGTCTGGTGCTCTCCCTTTGACACCAGGCTGTGTTGACCTGGGCTCGCAGGCGTGCCAAGAGGCTTTATCGATGTCCGCCGACCGTCGTGTTGTCAGGGTGCCAGGCACCTTTTGTAATGGGGGAGATGGGTCTGGGACGAGAGGCCAAACTGAAAATGGAAATGGTTTGTTCCCACTTTTCCACTGACTGACACAAATTGGAACCAGAACATCTCCTGGTTTTGCTCCCCCTCCCAGTGTAATAAGCCCCATGCTCATGGGGGGGGGGGGGGGGCTGGTCGGCCAGGGGGAAAGGGGGAGCAGTTAGGAGAGAGGGGACCTTTCAGTTTGCCTGAATATGGACAAACTTCATTATTTCTTCCAGCCCTCTGTCCAGTCCTCCCCTTTCTTTCCCTTTATACTCTGTGTGAATGAGGTTGCCCGGGTAACAGCGGAGCGAGAAAAAAACGCACTCCCCCCAATAAGGCGGATTGGGGTGGAGGCAGGGGGATGGGGAGCAAGTGCATGTATGTGGAGAAAACATTTCTAGTGAAACGCCTGGCAGCTTTCGGGGGGGGATGTAGAAATGAAAAAGGGAAGGGAAATCCCAAAGTAAATGAATTTGACGAGTCCATATCGACCACGCCTGATTTCCATTTAAATGTGGCTAGGGCGGGGGCCCATTTGTCTCCCCCTGGCCCCTGGAGGCCTTCATCGTACCTCCCTTTGATAGCTGGCATTGCCCATTAGCCCAGCAGCACAATCCCAGGACTGGCCATCACCCACAGCTCTCATTAAGGCCCCGGCCCCCGCTGGGAGGACAAACGTCCCCTTTGTGTGGCCTCTCTAGCGGGGCCACCGCCATTCTCCAGGGTCCCTGGGGACCACACCACTCTTAATTTGGAGGGTGGTGTCTGTGCAGGGTTCCTGACAAGACTCCAAACCCCATTGCAGCTGGTCGCCAACGTATGTAGCAGGTTGGCCATTCAGCTCAGTGAAATATGTGGAGCCACACTGTTAGTCCCATGTTAATGATTAAAATTGACAGAACCTATATGTTTTACATGGAAGGCAATTTAAAGGAATACTGCGGGATTTGGGCAATGAGGCCCTTTTTCTACTTCCCCAGAGTCAAATGATGTCTCTGTGTCCAGTAAGAAGGAAGTTAGAGGCGGTTTCGCGAGCCATTGCTCACTAGCATTAGAGCAATGACTGTAGGTCTATGGGTATCTGCTGGCATGCAAGTATCCATTTAAGTAGAAGTTGGACCAAAAACAAGTTGGCTTAGGCAACAATACTTTGCTCCAGGTCTCTCTTTTTCTCCTCACACGCATGCCAGGGGATCTACCCCACAAGCTTGGACTGAGCAGTGACTGAAAGTATGAGCTAAATGTTACAGTGGTATGTCACTTCAAATCAGTGTTGCACTATAGCACACAGACTCAGAGCTGTGCATTTCAACAATAGGGCTGTAAATAAGTGAGCAAGGGAAGGGTTCTCTTCCCTCTCAGCGCAGCGAGAGATGATTGGAAAACAAACTGGTGCAAATGAAGCATGCAATCAAATTATGGGCTGGAGGCTGAGTGGAAATACAGAATGGGAGGCCGGGGAGAGAGAGCTGACCAAAAACCTGGATTTAACATCTCCTGACACATACACATCCACTTAAATACTGCAATTATGGAAGGTGAACCTTAAAATACTACAATGTTGAAGGTGGCCCTTAAAATAATACAATTCTGAAGGTGGCCCTTAAAATACTACAATGTTGAAGGTGGCCCCAAATAAGATGTAGAAATAGAAAAAGATTTAAAAAATAGAAACTGTGGAATGATATGAATTGTGCTCATACTAAAATACAATACATTTGTTATGTTATGCTTTAGTAATTGCCATACCCTGTGGATACCACGTCTCAGCAGTGTCACAAACTCACCCAAGGGCTCTTCAGAGCTGGTATAGGTGGAGGTGGGCGATGCAACTGGAATCTCTGCAACAGATAAACCACAGCACAAACATAATGACATTTCACATCACCACTCAAGTTTGACAGCTTCATAGGTGGAAAAAATGAGCAAAGTTGTTAGAACGTCTCAGTTCAATTTCCTGCTCACCTTCCATGGGGCTTAAATGAACCTCAGAGCATTGGTGATATACTCTCAGATATTCCTTAATAGGTTGTCATGTTATTGATTGCTGATTAGAACACGGCGATTGTGCTTGGAATACACATTAATTGCCAATTTCCCATCACTCTCTTGTATTCGTGACATGCTGTATCGTAAGGCACAGAGAGCTAGGGCCCCTGGCCTTGTTAAAATTGAAGTTGTCAGGAAGTTTGATATAACAAAAATGTTATATTAAGCTATTAAACCGAAAACATATTAGCTCGAAAATATACGAGAAACCAAATATTTTCAGCTCAATTTTCAAGACCCCCATTTCCTCCATCTTTTTACACAACATTTGTTACTTTCCCAACGAAATGAAGGAAATCCTATTCCAGTGGGTTCACAGATTGATTTTATCGCTGTGGATCCTGGCCAAGCACACTGATTCCTTTTCCACAATGGCTTTGTTGAATTTCCAAATACAACTTTATCGGAAATGTCACCAATTGAAACGGCTGTATAAATGGTGGCCAATTGTAAATGTCTATGTGTCCCAGCCATCCGAGGTATCTTATCTGGTCATGCCAGCTGTGTTGGCGGTGCTAGCCACCCATTAGCCCATCTTGTGTATGGAGGTGTCGTTTATCGCCGAGAGGCTGGAATCTGTGGGCTGCTGATACTGCCAATAAACATATCAGTCATCATTACCCTGGACTGGCTGGGTGGATTTATAGGGAGATGGGCTGTTAACGGTGCTGCGACTCACAAGGCCATGTTAGCTTAGACATTATGCCCTGTTTACTTAAGCTCTGGTCTAACTGTAAAATATCCATCCAAAGAAATAAAGTAACAGGGGGAAATAACAAAATGAAATGAACTCAAGCCATGAATTCCTGCATAACAAGCATGGGTTTTGGTGCGATAGAGTACTTGTCAGCGACTACTCCTATTGATGGGGCCAGTGTGTGGTCTGTCTGAGGACATTTCTCTTAGTACTGAGGCAAGTCATACTTATGCAGGGGGCGATAGGAGAGCGGCTCTGCTGGTAGCCCTTGGCACAGCGGTTGCAGGTGATGCCGGTCACGCCGTCCTTGCAGGGACACTGGCCGGTGGTTTGGTTGCAGGTCTTGCCGGCTGCGCCAACTGGATGACAATCACACGCTGTCAGGAGGAAAGAGCAGGAGAAAACAGAGATGAGATGAAATCTGTTCGGTCTTCACTAGTATTGGTTTAAAACCAATTAGGCATAAGGCATCCTTCTCAATTCCCGTGCCTCTCGTTCCTCCAATGTTGACTCTCTGAACTTCAAAGTAAGCTTTGAACAAGCTCAAAGTGACTCACAGGCCACCACAGATGGGGACTGGGACCTCAAACAAATTACAATTACTCCCTTTTTCCTTAATGATTATAGGCCTTGCCATCAGGCATGAGTATTGAGGAACAGTATATTACATGATCAAATAATATCTGTTAGCACTTTGAGACTACACCTGTATGTGTGTGTGTGTGTGTGTGTGTGTGTGTGTGTGTGTGTGTGTGTGTGTGTGTGTGTGTGTGTGTGTGTGTGTGTTTCGTGCGTGCGTGTGTGTGTCGTGCGTGTGAGCCGTGCATATGAGCCGTGTGTGTGTTTAAGCCGTGTGTGACCAGTCTTTGTGTTTTCTCTGTGGAGCGTTGTGATCCACGGCGGGCAGAGCAGAGCCTGTGCGCCTCTCAGATTGAGTTTACAATCTAAAGCTTTTTGGCAAAGAGCTCCTCGCAAATATATCCTGAATAATGTTCCCCATTAATGGGAGAGTGGAACACACATCAAAGCCGTCTGTTTAAGTTGTTAGTCAGGAGGATCGCACATTAAATGTGAGAATTTGGGTTTTGTGCATGTGCACTGCCAAACGGTTACCATAAAGCCTGTGTTTGAAGTGGAAGCCCAGCTCTCTCCATTAGAGTTGTATGTGTTTTATGTCGCTGAAGAGTCATTTGAAAATAGCTTTAAGTGGTCCAACAGAGGCTAGAGTTGGGTGTTATTAGCTGGGATTCAACGGGTTTCATGAATATTAGAAGTCACTTGTTAAATAAAAAACGAAAACTTTTCTGTCCTCTTTCTACTCAATTTGCAGTATAAGTACATTTTGCCAAGTTTGTTTGACACATTTTATTGAGGTATAATAAAATCAGCATAAAATAATCCTGTCCAAAAAAACAAAACAAAAAACAAGAAGCGTATGAATGAAAAGTCATGTTTCTAATAAAGTCCCCCATCTTTACCAGCCAGAATGTTATTGTGGTTCTTACGTCAGGAATACAGTAAATAGTCCCATTAATTTAGAAACAGGATTCTAAACTGTACAGTATATGGACTGAAACTGTAGGCTTGATCTTGCTTTCTGTTGATTTAATGGGCATTATCTTCTATAGCCTTTACAAATGACTTTTTAATGCAGGGTGGGACCAAAAAATGTAAATAAAACATGAGGTCACTCTTGTCCCTCCCGATGGCATGTGGGTAACATCCATGTGTATTCTAAAAATGTGTCTCTTTCTTAAGGGGTTATAAGGGATTGTACTTGAAAGCCACATTAAAATAACTCTTGTTTTTGTATGACTTTATATTACTTCTAGAGATGCCACGAACCACACATCATAATAGAGATGCACCACTGCGTCTCCACTCAATCCATCCGCCACCATCTAGTCCTCTTCCTCTGAGCTCAAACCACTGCATTGTGCTCTTAATGTTCTGAGTGCTACACTGGGAACTCACTGGAAACATTAATTAATTTCCCTGCGGTGTGGAGGTAAAGAGTTGCTGAGAGGTTGAGGGGGAGTGTAATTCAGTGGACCGTGTGGCTGCTCCACTGCTGTGGGCTCCCTGGGCCTGGTGAAAGGCTTATATGGCGGAGCGGACGAGAGGACTGGGAATAAAACAAACCGTTAGAGCTGGGGGCCGCCGGGGGCCGCGCTGTGCTCTGAGAGCCGTGTTTACACTGAGCTTGATGAGGGATGAAGTCGTTAATCTGGGAAATAAAACATGAGGCATTCCACATTGCCACTGCAGACGCCGGTGTTTCGGCTTATAAGGCGGAGGGGTCTATTCTGTAACCTCCACCTTTCAGAGAGTGGTGATCCTCCATTTTGGGGTTTCAGGTTGGAGAATGAAAGCAGACTTCCTCCTGGCTGTGTTGGCACAGCATTGTGTTTCCTGTCCAAAAACAGCAGAGCGAGATGGTTGGCTGAGTTGAACAATAAATACCATGGGCCCTAACTGATGTCACAAAGCGCTGAGTTTGTCACCTGAGGAGAACGCAGCAATCAGGCTGTTTGGGTTTGATCCCAGAGTTTGGAACAGAGTAAAAGTTGGGGCAGAGCTGGAAGCCTTCAGGTTACTGATACAGCCCTCTAGAAAGCCTAAGACAGGTTGCTGTATGTGGTTAGCGCATTAGGGAAGGAGAGAACCTCTGTAATACTAACCTGCCCATAGCTTCTTCCTCTGCCCGCCCCTGACTGCATCCCAAATATAGACTGCAAAAATGTTTGGACTGGCAGCGTGCAGTGATATAATGATGCTCCCAACCATTAGTCACTTTCAAGAAGTGCAAAAGATCCATGAAATGTGTTAAGAACAACAGCACAACATGAACTACATTTGCCCTGAACTCCAATTAGGTGTGAACTCTGACTGCCACCACTGTGAAACGACCCCAAAACAGTCTGAGTAAGTGGCTGACTTTTATATATGATGGTGGACTGTGTTGATACTTTCACTCTGTGAGACTTGGAATAGTCAGTATGAGTTAAGAGTGGAGGTCCCTTGTGGTCTGCAGTAGGAAATGTAATATGCTGCAGTTCCTGTGACTAATTAGCCAGTGGTGTACCAGGCTGAAGGGCACTGGAGAATAGGTACTCTGAGAACCCACTCTGAGCCAATAGGAATGCAGCCACGGCTGTGGTTGGAGACCACAATATGCGGGTCTGCACAGAGTCACTCACTTGTCACTGAAGCGCAAGCTGGGTCCCAGTGTAATACAGCACATTGAGATGTTGTAATCGGACCGGAAAACAAACGACTTGAAACAATATTCTGTCTTTCATACAAGGAGGATATTACACTCTTAGAAAAAAAGGTGCTACTGTATCTAGAACATGAACCTATTTTTCGGCTGTCACCATAGGAGAACCCTTTGAAGAATTATTTTTGGTTCTAGGTAGAACCCTTTCGGTTCCAGGTAGAACCCTTTCTGCAGAGCGTTCTACCTGTAACCAAAAAGCGTTCTCCTATCGGGACAGCCGAATAACTATTTTTTTCCAAGAGTGTAGGATATTGTTGTATTATATCTCTTTGGAAAGACTAGATGTCATCCAGTTCAGGGTGATGTGGGATGTTGGTGGATCTGATGCTGAGGTGAAATGGTTGGCTTGTTCAAAGAGACTGTTTGAATCAACTCCTGCACTCCTGCATTCCATGGCAGACCTCACTTCTATTGTTAGCCACTCGTCTTTTTGTTCTCCACCTCCCCCGTTACAATTCACAGAAATGTAGGGCGATTCATTATAGCTCTCCAAGTTAAGCAAATAAAGTCTAATAAAATGTGGTCACTAGGGACCCAGTGTTGGGATCCTCCCCTGCTTTAGTGATAAAGGTACTTCAACTACATTGTTTCAAAGGCTTTGTCCACAGAAATGCTGTTATTACTGTAACCTGTAACCTCTATTTGAGAGAGATAACATGACTTGGACAAAAAACAGAGGTAGAAGTTAAAGCATTTGAGGTAAATGCGCAAAATGTGCTTTTTATTAATCCACTCACTCAAACCTGCCTCAGCTTGTGCTGATGTTTGTGTGATTGCATGTGTGTCTGTGTGTGCCTGAACGTATGTGTGTGTGTGTGTGTGTGTGTGTGTGTGTGTGTGTGTGTGTGTGTGTGTGTGTGTGTGTGTGTGTGTGTGTGTGTGTGTGTGTGTGTGTGTGTGTGTGTGTGTGTGTGTATGTACGTGCGCGTGTAAGTGTGTGTGAGTGACAGGTGCTTGTTTGCTCAGTGCCTCAGAGCCTGGCTTCTCTCCCCACTGTGCAGGGAGACAGAGGAAGTGAAGCTTTTCTCTCCTCACACACTAATCCTGAACAGCATGGACTCAAACCTGCCTTATGTGCTCACACCTGTGAGTGTGTGTGTGTGGGGGGATGGGGGATGATAGCGAGATCTGTTTCCACTCAACTGTACAGCGGATCAGCTCACACATCACTCAGTTTGTTTTGCTTGTGTTGTCATGGAATTCCCACTAGACTCCAAATACCAGAATCACACAGGTCAGCAACACTCACACTGGCAAGGTGGGAGCTTTTGTCCTTACAACTATCTTTCACCTGTCTCACATAATAATAATAAATAGTAGTGAAGTAGTGGAAAGTGCTACGCAATAAAGTTATCAAAAGATAGTTGGAATACTTGTTTCCTGCTGATAATTTGTTGAATTTCTAGATATCATGGCAGAACAATTCAACTTGTTTTCCAACAACATATGTCAAGAAAGTCCAAAACCGAAACAGAATATCAAATAGCGTGAGGTTTGGGTGTCATGCAGCCATTTTGAGTAGCCCACCCAGCAGACACCCAGCCCAGGAACTGTACCTTTGCAGGCCCTCCTGTGGGAGATGGCCTTGGACATGTCCCGGAAGAAGCCCTCCTTGCAGTAGTGGCAGTGGCGTCCGGCCGTGTTGTGGCGGCAGTTGAGACAGACTCCGCCACTCCTCCGCCCAGACAGCTTGTACAGCTCCATGTTGAAACGACAGCGCCGGGCGTGCAGGTTACAGTGGCAGGCTGCAGAAAGATGGCGAGAAGGCGAGGGGGAGAATAACACAGAGGTCAGTGGGTTCGCATGCTTTTTACACAGGTGTTGAGTACACTTAATGAAAACTTTGGCCTCCTGAACCTCAACACTCAACACAAAAAAACTCCCACTATGCAACCTTGTAGTTCAGCTAGTCCAGTGCTTCATAAGCTGGAACTGAAAACTGATGAACTCAGCAATTTTATTCACATGTACAGTATATCACAGTAGGGTGTTGACCACGTTACTTTCCAATTTCCAAAAGTCTAGTGGAGGGGAACCAAATAACAGCTAGTGAACTGTAGTGTATGGAGACCCTGAGAAAGTTACTGTTACTTTAATGACATCAGTGGGTCAAAGTCCTCTGGTCAGACATGTCATTTGGAGACAATGAGTTATGAAAACAGATGGATTGGCCAGGCTGTGAGCGATCCAGTTTCTAAGAGTAAATGGTGTAGTCCGACTCCACGCTCTCCTTTCCCCTCCACCTGCTTATAGATTTGACCTCTGACCCCTAGTGACATCAGGAGAGAGATTTCCTTTCCCACAGATCTCGCAACCTTCACTAACTATCTTAGTTGTTTTATTGTCATAACAGTATGAGGGATAACTTCCCAATTAAATCGGGTGATTCATTCATCAGTTCTCTCTGTGTGTTAGAGCCAGGGTGGACTTTCCACCTCTGCTCTAGTGATATTCTCTTCCAAAGCACTGTGAAAGAACTTCAATTTTTTGGCTTGCATTTGAGCTTTTCTGTTTTAGTCTCATCCAGGCACGTACTGCTGTGATAGGGCTGGAGGAGGAGAAGCCCGCATGGTTTCTTATTAGTGGATAATCTCTCCATCAGTGCACCCTGCCTTACGGTTATAGCCACAAGATCTGAGTGATAAGGGCACATATGCTACACGTTCATCAGCACTCCCAATCACGTACCAACCAACTCACACCTGCCATTGGGGACCAGGGTTGCCAGGTGGGTGGGATTCAGAGCTACTTCCTCTAAATTGGGGCTTAAACACACACAGTCGCACACAAACCGAGGTGTTTGGCAGATGTCATGGGCTTATCACACCTCAAACCCCAGGGCCGATCAGCACACTCAGGGCACACCAGACCCCCGGAGCTTTGAATTGTGCCCCCCCCCCCCCCTCCCTCCTTCCCTTGCTCTTTACCGCCTTCTTATCCCAGATGTTATCTGCACTTTGGGTGGACGTGTGAGTACAAATGTAATGGGATTTTTTATGAATGGGAAATGGAATGGAATGCTCTTAGTTTTCTTACCAGAGGAAAACATCCTACAGATAAATGCCCAAATAAAGGAAACACCAACATAAAGTGTCAAGGGCATTGAGAACAGATAGATATTCTACAAGTGTCTGGAACTCTATTGGAGGGATGCTACATTATTCTTCCACCAGAAATTCCATCCTTTGGTGTTTTGTTGACGGTGGTGGAAAACGCATCTCAGGCGCCACTCCAGAATCGCCCAAAAGTGTTCAATTGGGTTGAGGTCTGGTGACTGAGAGACACACACACACACACACACACCCTTTAAACCCCCTATGCTCCTTTGAGACCCCTATTTTAAAGTCACTGAGATTTCTTCTTCTAGCCATGGTAACCAAAATAATGGGTAAGTGGGCGTCTTTATACATGAGCATGGGACGTTAAGAGACGTTAATTGCTTAATAAACTCAGGAACAACAACTGTGTGGAAGCACCTGCTTTCAATATACTTTGTATCCCTCATTTACTCAGGTGTTTCCTTTATTTTGTCAGTTACCTGTATGCTGGTACTGTAACTTTAATCTTCACAGTGAGCCAGATGAAAGTTGAGAGATAAGAAATACCAGGTACAGTGCCTTGCGAAAGTATTCGGCCCCCTTGAACTTTGCGACCTTTTGCCACATTTCAGGCTTCAAACAAAAAGATATAAAACTGTATTTTTTTGTGAAGAATCAACAACAAGTGGGACACAATCACGAAGTGGAAGGACATTTATTGGATATTTCAAACTTTTTTAACAAATCAAAAACTGAAAAATTGGGTGTGCAAAATTATTCAGCCCCCTTAAGTTAATACTTTGTAGCGGCACCTTTTGCTGCGATTACAGCTGTAAGTCGCTTGGGGTAGGTCTCTATCAGTTTTGCACATCGAGAGACTGAAATTTTTTCCCATTCCTCCTTGCAAAACAGCTCGAGCTCAGTGAGGTTGGATGGAGAGCATTTGTGAACAGCAGTTTTCAGTTCTTTCCACAGATTCTCGATTGGATTCAGGTCAGGACTTTGACTTGGCCATTCTAACACCTGGATATGTTTATTTTTGAACCATTCCATTGTAGATTTTGCTTTATGTTTTGGATCATTGTCTTGTTGGAAGACAAATCTCCGTCCCAGTCTCAGGTCTTTTGCAGACTCCATCAGGTTTTCTTCCAGAATGGTCCTGTATTTGGCTCCATCCATCTTCCCATCAATTTTAACCATCTTCCCTGTCCCTGCTGAAGAAAAGCAAGCCCAAACCATGATGCTGGGTGATGAGCTGTGTTGCTTTTACGCCAAACATAACCTTTTGCATTGTTGCCAAAAAGTTCAATTTTGGGTTCATCTGACCAGAGCACCTTCTTCCACATGTTTGGTGTGTCTCCCAGGTGGCTTGTGGCAAACTTTAAACGACACTTTTTATGGATATCTTTAAGAAATGGCTTTCTTCTTACCACTCTTCCATAAAGGCCAGATTTGTGCAATATACGACTGATTGTTGTCCTATGGACAGAGTCTCCCACCTCAGCTGTAGATCTCTGCAGTTCATCCAAAGTGATCATGGGCCTCTTGGCTGCATCTCTGATCAGTCTTCTCCTTGTATGAGCTGAAAGTTTAGAGGGACGGCCAGGTCTTGGTAGATTTGCAGTGGTCTGATACTCCTTCCATTTCAATATTATCGCTTGCACAGTGCTCCTTGGGATGTTTAAAGCTTGGGAAATCTTTTTGTATCCAAATCCAGCTTTAAACTTCTTCACAACAGTATCTCGGACCTGCCTGGTGTGTTCCTTGTTCTTCATGATGCTCTCTGCGCTTTTAACCGACCTCTGAGACTATCACAGTGCAGGTGCATTTATACGGAGACTTGATTACACAGGTGGATTGTAGGTGGATTGTATTGGATTGATTACAGGTGGATTGTATTTATCATCATTAGTCATTTAGGTCAACATTGGATCAGTCAGAGATCCTCACTGAACTTCTGGAGAGAGTTTGCTGCACTGAAAGTAAAGGGGCTGAATAATTTTGCACGCCCAATTTTTCAGTTTTTGATTTGTTAAAAAAGTTTGAAATATCCAATAAATGTCATTCCACTTCATGATTGTGTCCCAAGTTCAAGGGGGCCGAATACTTTCGCAAGGCACTGTAAGTATCTGGGCACATGCATTCTGCATGCAATATAGGCCAAATCTCCTATTACTTTGACAAGCAGCACGTCTTTGTGCGGTCTGTGTGTATACAATACGGCTTCAGCCTGTGTGTGACCCCCTGTGTGTGGTGTCTATGTGTGTGTGAGAGAATGTCTGCATCATGTGATTAATAAGCGTTATCTCCTTGGCTTTCCCCAGCCTCTCCTAATGAGCACTGTGCTATCTCATACACACTTCCCTGGCCGGCTCTCCAATCACTCCGCTAATTGTCCCTCAGTGCCAAGGCCTCAAGTACTGATAAGCTATATTTAGACCAGCTGGCCCAAAATATCCCTCACAGCATCTATCACACACACTGTTGTGTTTACAACTGGGAAGCCTGACAACAAAACAACAAGTGAGGAAACAAACAGAATCTCCCAAGTTTTCAATATGAGTTCAATAAGAGCTTAAATTCTGTCCAAGGAAATGTGATTTCTGTAGTTTCACATCAATAATAGAGATCGTAACAGTGGCTACCTACCTGGCAGTGTAGCCTACACGTAGGGCCTTTTTGTTGTTATTTGAAGCACTGTCGAACATACTTAGAGGTACACCATTTCAATCTATTTATTTTCAAGTGTTGTAATACTGCATAGTGAAGGACATGGTAGGTGTGAGACGCTGACATGATGAATCATTCCACAGCTTGCTGTAGGTGGATTAATATTCTGTGTTCTGTGAGAGAATCTCAAGGCCATACATGCCCTCTATTGATAGCAGGTTCTGGATTGTTGCAGGGACTCAGCACCTCCCTGCCACAGACACACATAACCTACCTGTCACCAGGTGTCTGATGCTAACCAAACACTCTGTGTACACGGCTGCCTGTGTTCCTAGGCCGCAGACAGAGGAGTTGTGTGATTTGTATTGAGAGGAATGCTGCGCTTATTCAAGGATGAAGAGGAAAGGAATTCCAGTGTATTATTGTTTATCCGGGATCAATTAATCCCTCAGTCAGTGAAGGCCCATAATGATAGTGGCCCATATTATGAGAGGATGCTGTGTGCCAAGCCAAACAAGCCTCTCATCCTCACCCTGTCAGTGATTTGAGAAAAACACAACATCAGTGCCCTTAGGAGATTAATATACTTGTCACATTCTCTCCGAGGTATCTAAATCAAATCAAACTTTATTAGTCACATGCTCTGAAAACAACAAGTGTAGTCCTTACCGTGAAATGCTTACTTACAAGCCCTTAACCAACAGTGCAGTTCAAGAAAGAGTTAAGAAAATATTTAACAAATAATCTAAAGTAAAAAATAATACAAATAAACACAATAAAATAACAATAACAGGGGGCGCTGGTACCGAGTCAGTGTGCGGGGGTACAGGTTAGTTGAGGTAATTTGTACATGTAGGTAGGGGTGAAGTGACTATGCATAGATAATAAACAGCGAGTAGCAGCAGTGTAAAAACAAATGGAGGGGGGGTCATTGTAAATTGTCCGGTGGCCATTTGATTAATTGTTCAGCAGTCTTATGGCTTGGAGGTAGAAGCTATTAAGGAGCCTTTTGGTCCTAGACTTGGCGTTCCTGTACCGCTTGCCGTGTGGTAGCAGAGAATACAGTCTATGACTTGGGTGATTGGAGTTTCTGACAATTTTATGGGCTTTCCTCTGACACCGCTAATTATACAGGTCCTGGATGGCAAGAAGCTTGGCCCCAGTGATGTCCTGTTTGGCCATGCAGTCTTGGGTGAACAGGGAATACAGGAGGGGACTAAGTACACACACCCTGAGGGGGCCCAGGGTTGAGGATAAGCGTGGCAGATGAGTTGTTGCCTATCCTTACCGGCCTGTCAGGAAGTCCAGGATCCAGTTGCAGAGGGAGGTGTTTAGTCCCTGGGTCCTTAGCTTAGTGATGAGGCACTATGGGCATTATGGTGTTGAACGCTGAGCTGTAGTCAATGAACAGCATTCTCACATAGGTGTTTCTTTTATCCAGGAATGCAGTATTTCCATGACAACACTTGATTTTAATAGGTTGATATTTCTGAGCGCTGGGTTTGTTTTCCTCCTATACCACATTGGTTACTGTAAACCACCCGGTGCAGGGGCTGTGCATCAGGTCTAACTGTGAGAGACTACAGACTCAGAGATTGAAGTCTTGTTTATTGAAGTCTTGTTTGGCCATGCTCTCAGAAACCTAGTGATTTCCCAATTAGAATAGGTGTATACTTTGCACATGTTTCTAGGACATTTTATGAGCTATGCAGTTTGTTAAACAGCATGAGTTTCAATGTGCTGGTAAAACAAATCCTGGCATCATGTGACGTTACAACAATAAACGGTTTGAGTTGAAATTAGAGTAAAATAAACTTGTGACATTTCATTCAAAGTGCTTGTTACAGAGCCTACATGATGCCTGCATGATACTTGCATAACACCTGCCTGGTGTGTGGGTGAAGCTTCAGAAAATGAGTCACAAGTATTCATTAGCATTCATAAAGCACTTATGAAATCAAAGTGTTCCCACTCATTCCCCCATAAATATCCAAATCGCAATGGAACTGTAATATATGAAGTCATAGTTAAGTCAAGTAACTATTTAACTAAATCAATAAAAATGACAAGTGACTAATAACATGCCTGACTTATGAAAGCATAATGAATCAATGGTTATGTTTTGAGGATGAGAACCTATGGTATTACAGCATACCGGCATCAATGTGAGGGACATGGAAGTCACTGTTTGGCTCATTAAGAATTATAGCAATAGCTTTAAGTGGATGATACAATATGTTGCCATCACAACCGACTGAAAATCACTCCTACATTACTCTTATGAAGTTCTAATACATCATTGTCATAAATATCTGGTTTAATAGAGAAACGCATATATTATACATTTTGGTGCCAAAAATCAGCAGACATGCCTCGAAACATTATTGGTAATATGCCTCCATTTCTTTGGGCCAATGGATTTGTAACAGAATTAAGATCCAACTGTGCATTTGGTCTGTTGATACATACTGCATGACTTTAATGATACAAACGCCCCTGAACGTCTTCTGTGGGGCACTCCCTTTAGATCAGTCACCCTTATGCTCTTAGCTTCATGCCCCAGACATACTCAACATTTTCCTACAATAAATATTTCGATTGCACATTGCTGGAGCAGCTGCTATTTTGAAGAGGGAGAAAAAACAACAAAGGCCTTTTGGAATGAGCTATCCAGATGATGAATCATTTTACGAGTTTCCGGAATGCTTTTGATGACTTGAGCTGGGGTGAAAAGCTGGGGTGAAACGTCTCATATTGGGAGGACTGATTCAGCCAACGGCCCTGATGTTCTTCCATAGCAACCCGTCACCTCGGCGTAATGCTAACAAATAAATAAACAAGCGAGAGATAAAGAGCGAGATAAAGAGCGAGATAAAGAGATAAAGAGCGTATAAAGACTCCGTCTGAACAGAGCTGACAGGTTGAGACAGACAACTGTTTCAACACGAGGACTTTTAGCATGCGTGATTTGTTTTTATTGAAACACACATTGGAGGCGGTGAGGGAGGAGGTTTAAACAGGATGCAGTGATGAACAACCCTGGGGCTGGGGTTCATCTGCAGTGGAAGCAGCACCTGTTTCAGTTCCTTCCTCAGCTATAGGAACTGTATGGAAACTCTGACCTCTCTACGCTGGAAGGTCCAACATCTGCATTGTCCCCCTTAGTGGCCCCTCACACCATACCACTGACACTGCATTCAGTAGCTCTCTCTTTTAGAAGGTATGCACACAGGCATTGATGGAAATATTGCTCATCCATGAAGAACATGGAAGAACTGGACAAGAGGGTCTGCCACAGTGACAGTTAATGGTCAGTTCCTGGAAATACTGCATATTGACCAACACAGTTATTTTTCACACTTCGACATGGTTGGCTTAAAGGGTAGAGATGATGGAAGCAGATGAGCCCAGGTGGCCTGATTTTACCACAGAGATGTTATCAAACTAAAGTCATTAGGATGGCCAATTAGTGGCAACATGTCTAATCCCTGGGGGGCTATGGCTTGTGCTTGGTTAACATGACAACACTGAGGGAGACATGATGATCAATCACTCAGTTCACCTTTAACCTTTGAAGACCTGCCAAACCACACAAGAGTGCACTTTGTGCTCTGAGATGGAAGATGGAAGAGATAAGCCAGGCTAATGTATTGGATTTCTGTGTTATGAAATGGTGGTTTTGATTCTGATGCTTTTCCATTCAACCCAAGGACCCAAGCATCCTCTTATGTCAAAAGACAATGCATGGGTCAAAACGCTTAGCCCTTTTTAGTCTTCAGAAAGGTAAATGCTGTTTTTATCAGTAACTACTTGCCTTAAACCAAGTCAGAGTGTAAGCTTATAGGGAAAACTCCCAATGATAACCTTCCAGCTTTAAGCTATCACTCTTGCCAAGAGAATACAACAGGAAGATTGTTAAAGACCTGCTACTGAAGGTAAACGTAAACTTCAGGAGCCACTACATGGTCATGAAAAGCTACAATCAAACTTGAATCAGACTGCCTATACTTGAAGGTATAGTACAACACAAATGTTTAATAACACCATGACAGACCCTGACTATGATAGTGTACTATAATGAGAACTTGCACTCTAAATGACTGTACATTGTGTTTTACTGAAAGTCTGAAAAACACTTGTCCTATGTGTCCTAGATCAAGTGGCCCCAATTTCTATGTTACAACAAAAATCCTTTATAAAGGCCCTTTGGCCTGGCAGCAAAATGTCAGAAGTGAAGTATGTTGAGCAGCACTGTGTGCCTGAGGACTAATAGGATCTCCTTTACACCACCAACCCCTGTGGCCGTGTTTAGTAACAAGAAAGCCTCCCTAATGGGCTCCCATTTCCCACTACTAACGCAGGTTTAATAGCAGTGTGTGTGTTCTCTCCCTGCTCCCCATCTCAGTGGGACACCCTACCCCTCTCTCCCTGTGGGCTCTCTCTCACACAGAGGCAGTTTGGGAAGGCATCTCCCCTCCGCCTCGCTACGCAGTGATGTCATGGGGAGCGCTCTCTTTTTACGAGCGCAGCTCTGTGATCTCTGGCGGAGATCAATTAGCTGAGCAATCAGGCCTCCCCTGCTTTTGTGTGAGTAACTCCTCGTAAAACAGAGTGGTTGCCTGGCGACCGGGCACGTGGCGTCTCAACAAAAACAGCCACCCAATGTCAGGCCAAGCCGTGCTCTAAGAACGAAGGCAGAATTAAACCGTGGTTCTCCTGTTCTGAGCATAACATTAGCTAATATAATGTAACATTAGCGAATGCTAATGTATCCAGTGTGATGGTTGGTGACTGGTGCCACTGTCAAAACCAGTTGTTAATTGGCCTAAGCGATGCCAGTCTACTGCATACAAAATATCATAACCATGGAGAAGTTGGGGTTGGATCCATGTTGTCTGAGAGTTCATTAGAAGCCTCTCAAAAAGCATTGTTGATCTCAATGACAATGTTTGTGTTAGCCATCTTTCCCAAGTATTTCTTTGCATGTGTTAAAAAGGCATGGCTACTGTATAGTATGCCGCCTTGTTCTTTTAGAATAGCTCAAGTGGAACCACACATCACCTGTACATGAACCCACAGAGACTGCTCTGTATCACAACCCTTAACTACAAGAAAAAAGACCTGACACTATGGAACAGCAAAATTATATAATTGTGCAATGAGTAATAGCCAGAGAGCTCCGCGCCCTCCCCTCAACAACTAGTTGTGATGCCAATGATAATACACCATATCTTGTGAATAATAATATACGTATAATGAGCAACATATCTCAGTGCATTTATCCTGCCTGCACAGGGCTGGGAACAAGACGAGAGCAGGCAGGAGAACACCTCAGTGGAAATTATCTCGCTATCAAACAGAGCCCAATCAAACTGCTACTCTCCCAATCCACAAACCTGTTCTCATGGCCCCTGGTCTGAATGAGTCACGCTCTATTTAAACACTCCAGGTCCCCACAGTCAGGAGTCCTCATCCCCTCTGGGGAGGTGATAAAGGTTGCTAGGACTTAGCGTGTGCATTAGATGTTAGCAACCGCACTAAGGGTAATTGTGACTTATGTGAACTCCGCTGCTGCCAGGGCGGTCAATGTGGGAAAACATTGTCGGTTGGGTGTCGGTTGGACGGGTCATCTGGGGAGCATTTCTGCTTTAGCGTATGTAGTGTACAGCACCGCTGAGGAAATACGCCAGGATGAAATATATCTCAGTGATGGCACAGTGGTCTAAGACACTGCATCTCAGTGCTAGAGGTGTCACTACAAACCCTGGTTCGATTCCAGGCTGTATCACAACTGGCTGTGATTGGGAGTCCCATAGGGCAATGCACAATTGGCCCAGCATCGTCCGGGTTAGGGTTTGGCCTGTGTAGGCCGTCATTGTAAATTAGAATTTGTTCTTAACTGACTTGCCTGGTTAGATCAAATATAGGTGGTGCAATCATCTTATCAACAACTGAATTTCTGATTTATTTGTCTATCCCCCATGGTGGAGAGAGAGCGAGCAGAAATCCGCTGTGCTGTAAAACATAAACGATGATCCATCGTAACCCTGACATGTTTATTGGGCTTTTCTCCATGGGCTCATTTATAACCACGCAAACTCCCGATGTTAAAATCTCTCTCAAATATGTTTTATGTTTTCGAATGTGTCAGGCCAGCCATTTTATTTCTCAATAATCAGAGGATCATTAAAGGTCCTTATCCCAGTGGTGTTGGAGGCTTTCCTTTCCGTGGCTTGTTAAGCTTTCTCTATTAATCAAAACAGGTGGAAAGCTCATAATGTGAGGTAAATGAGGAAATGTTTGAGCCCTTTTCCCAGCTTGCCTTGGGAAAAGGGACTGAGCAGTTCCATTCTGGCGAGAGAAAAGAAAATGCTATGGAATAATTGTTAATGATTGTTTTTGTGGAAACACTGAGAAGTCAATGTGAGTTGTGTTATTTCATACTAATTTCACCAAAGTCTCAAAGTTTGTTCTGGTTGCTAGGTGGCTTTCAGGAGATGGAATTGGGCTGGAGAGGAAAAGGCAGGGTTCCTCCTTCTGCACGCCAGCGTTTTGTTATCTTAGGGAACCCAATGAACCTATGGTAACTACGTCCTGAGCCAGATAGAAAATACACCAATCTAACCTGTACGTTTGAACCGTTTGGTTCCAATCACTGTCAGATCCAGTTTAATCCAATACATTTCACATAGACTTACGTCACATTTATGCCTGTCATTTCTGTCACTTTCACTTTGGTCAGAATTATCAACTTGTCTCCAGATAAGATATCACAGAACTGTCTGGCTTTTCACAATGACTTATTCAGATCAGACAGTTCCAATATGTCTTTCATTGTAACACTATATGCTACAGGCTTGTTATGTTGATTTTTCTGTCAGTTGTGAGTGATTGCAGAACAAGACAAACTTAGAGTCATTAAAGAAACTACTCTTCGGTGAGAAGCCAAACCTAGAATGAAACAGTAAAATAAGCTTGAAAGTCAACCAGGGCTTGTTAATGATCTTTTGGGGGGTAATTTAAAATGGAATGCAGTGTGTATACGACATGTTAACTTTAAGGATTTACTGTAATTTATGCAATTCCCTGAGATACGGAGTGGAAATCCTTCTGAAGCTACTGGCCACTGTTTTATTTACTGTTTTCATTGTGATTTAAACATGGACATTGAGGTTGTGGCCTGGAAGTTGCTGTGACCTATAAGCTCATTGAAATGGTCACGTCTTCTTTGAATCATCTCCATCTGTTGATGGGATGGGTCAAGTCCACCATTTTGGGTTTGATACGTGTTGAGGAAATGTCACTCTTGAAGTTTAAAACATTGTGTTACAGAGCCCAGACTCTGCCATTGTTACATCACAGCGTAATCTAACTTGGGCTTTGGTCTCTGTTTGTTATTGGGCCTCTTAGCTCATTCCATTTCCCACCCGTCTGTGAGGAAACCAGATACCATATCTCAAACTCACAATCCTGAAGAAACGAAGCTCAGTATCTTGGAAAATAAACCATATTGCATAAAGAAAAGTGTTGTGAAAAGAGGGCCAATGATCCCCATCACCTCACCAACCCCATGCACACACATTATATGCACACACAAACACGCACACGTGTACACTCAGTGTTCATCGCCCAAGACATCAGCGTGGCAGGGAGGATGTTATCTCTGCCTGTGGGTTTGGACCAGCAGGAGTGGGAGGAAGTAGTGCCTGAGGGTTTGGGGTGTGTGGAGTGACCATGACTCCAGGCAAGTGCTGGTTCTCTGCCCAGAGTATATGACAGCCTCCCTGGTTTTCATCCATCTTCTCCAGGACTGGAAGACTTATAAAAGGCTGCGTAATCCTCTGCCTGTGCAGGGTTCCATGCTCCAGGAGCCAACAGAACAGAGATCTGCCACACAGCACAGCAGCAGGAGGAGGAGGAGGAATGCGATTGATGAATCCCCAGGTATTTACTTCTTGCAGCAGATGGAACCCTGGGATATTTACAGTTCTGTGGGGAAGGAGAGGGGTCTGGTAGCCATTGTCCTCAAGACCTACTGATTATATCCTACTGTTATTTATCCCCCTGGATTTCCCCCTAAATCCACTAAGTGGTTCCTTATTCAGAGAAAGGAATTGGTCACTGGGGTATGGGAGAAAGACATGTTGTGTAGGGGGTGACTGAAATCAATTTAAAAGTACTGAAGACCCTTGGAGAGGCCCAAGCAGAAGTTATTTGGACAAATAAATAAAAGTGGGAACAACTCCATTTCCTTATCACGGCGGTGATTGGGTCTGCTGTTTGTTTGTTTTACAATGTTCTGGAGAGAAGTCATTCTGAGAAGTGGTTTTTAATGAGGAGGACGAGAAGAGTCACTGAAGTCGTTCTGGGAAGTGTTTTTTAATGAGGAGGACAAGAAGAGGTTGCTGAAGTCGTTCTGGAGAGAAGTGGTTTTTAATGAGGAGGACGAGAAGAGTCACTGAAGTCGTTCTGAGAAGTGGTTTTTAATGAGGAGGACGAGAAGAGGTTGCTGAAGTCGTTCTGGAGAGAAGTGGTTTTTAATGAGGAGGACGAGAAGAGGTTGCTGAAGTCGTTCTGAGAAGGGTTTTTTAATGAGGAGGACGAGAAGAGGTTGCTGAAGTCGTTCTGAGAAGGGTTTTTTAATGAGGAGGACGAGAAGAGGTTGCTGAAGTCGTTCTGAGAAGTGGTTTTTAATGAGGAGGACGAGAAGAGTCACTGAAGTCGTTCTGGAGAGAAGTGGTTTTTAATGAGGAGGACGAGAAGAGTCACTGAAGTCGTTATGAGAAGTGCTTTTTAATGAGGAGGACGAGAAGAGTCACTGAAGTCGTTCTGGAGAGAAGTGGTTTTTAATGTGTAGGACGAGAAGAGTCACTGAAGTCGTTCTGAGAAGTGGTTTTTAATGAGGAGGACGAGAAGAGTCACTGAAGTCGTTCTGGAGAGAAGTCATTCTGAGAAGTGGTTTTTAATGAGGAGGACGAGAAGAGTCACTGAAGTCGTTCTGAGAAGTGGTTTTTAATGAGGAGGACGAGAAGAGTCACTGAAGTCGTTCTGGAGAGAAGTGGTTTTTAATGAGGAGGAGGAGAAGCGTTGCTGAAGTCGATCTGGAGAGAAGTGTTTTTTAATGAGGAGGACGAGAAGAGTCACTGAAGTCGTTCTGAGAGAAGTGGTTTTTAATGAGGAGGACGAGAAGAGTCACTGAAGTCGTTCTGGAGAGAAGTGGTTTTTAATGAGGAGGACGAGAAGAGTCACTGAAGTCGTTCTGGAGAGAAGTGGTTTTTAATGAGGAGGACGAGAAGAGTCACTGAAGTCGTTCTGGAGAGAAGTGGTTTTTAATGAGGAGGACGAGAAGAGTCACTGAAGTCGTTCTGGAGAGAAGTGGTTTTTAATGTGTAGGACGAGAAGAGTCACTGAAGTCATTCTGAGAAGTGGTTTTTAATGAGGAGGATGAGAAGAGTCACTGAAGTCGTTCTGGAGAGAAGTGGTTTTTAATGAGGAGGTCGAGAAGAGTCACTGAAGTCGTTCTGGAGAGAAGTGGTTTTTAATGAGGAGGACGAGAAGAGTCACTGAAGTCGTTCTGGAGAGAAGTGGTTTTTAATGAGGAGGACGAGAAGAGTCACTGAAGTCGTTCTGAGAGAAGTGGTTTTTAATGAGGAGGTCGAGAAGAGTCACTGAAGTCGTTCTGGAGAGAAGTGTTTTTAATGAGGAGGAGGAGAAGCGTTGCTGAAGTCGATCTGGAGAGAAGTGTTTTTTAATGAGGAGGACGAGAAGAGTCGCTGAAATCTGCACATGTGAACTGAACAGAGATAAGTTTTACAATTAGACGCTACACAAGCTTTGTTGTATCTGAAGACACGTTTTCCAGCTGAAATTAATTGAGTGTTGATACAACACTACCATTCAACAGTATGGATCAGTCAAAATCTTCAATCAGTCAAACATTTTTACTTCGACTTGTTGGTCCAGTTTGTTGGTGTAAAAGCAAACAGTTGCTGGAAAACTCCTTAGCTCTGACGCAAACGACATGGTGAAAACGAAAAGCCTCCTGCTGACTGTCTCAGATTCTAATGAGTCAAGCCTTCGTTCAGCCATAATAGAGCTAGTTGCCATTTGTTGTTTTCGTCTTTTAGTTTAAAAGGTCCTGTATCCACATAACAACAGGGAGGATGGCATCACCCAAGGGCCGTTAGCTCGGCTTCTACTGGGAGTTTCACAATGCTGAGGTAATAGGGTAATTGTGATAACCAGCCATGCCATTGCACAGGGAAGTGTGTGTGTGCGTGTGTGTGTGTGTGTGTGTGGGGCAGGGGGTGGTAACTTCTCAGTACTGGCAGTGTTGGGTGGCAGCACAGTGGGGGAGCTGGTGGGGGGTCTGTAACTGAGCGATGGAGCGCGGAGCATGTCATTTCACTGGGCCATTAATCATTCCCAGACTCTCCAGCTCCAGCGCCGCGTAGGGGCTCCAATGCGCTCACACTCAAGCTAGGTGGTCCTGTCGCCACTGCCGTAGCAGCCCAGACAGGCAGAGGGTGGCGGAGGTTAAACCCATGTTGGTTAAACATGCAAACACACACACATCAGCTTCCAATGCCTACGTCAACAGATACATCCAAACAACACACACAGATAAACAAACTAATACACATTCATTCCATCACACACGGTTATCAACAGAAATAAATATTGCATATTTGCTTGTTTTGACAGAAATGGCAATTTCTTCTTCCTTGGCTTCTCTTCAGACACTAGAAGATAATACCACCTAGCAACCAGTGTAACACACTATTTAATCCCTCTCCATCCACCACATCCCCCTGTTCTCTACTTTGGAATTACAAGACTGCAGATTTTATTCTGGGGGACAGTTTATATGCCAACACAGGATGGATATATAGTAGACAGACTCCCAGCTCTACCTGTGTGCTCCCTCTCCTCTGTTGACCATTGAGAATCCTTGTATATTTAAGCCTGTATTTATTTAAGCCACCCCCCGGCATCACTAATGTACGTCAGCATAGTTACCCCATAGAGACAATGAGGTCACAGATTAGCAACGTGTGCGGCTGTTCCATTTAGTTGCCAGACCCACCTGTCTCCGTTTTCACTGTGAGATCTCTGAATTATACAGTCTCTACAATGCCCTCTTGACTTGTGATACAGCACCTCAAGCATTCATAATATGACCTGTGATATGTATAATGACCTGTGATATGTATAATGCAACACTTGTCAGCAGTTATCACGTATTAGTAACACATTGACTGTTTCAGGTCCTGAAGAGAGGACAGTGCCCACCCAGATAAACAGAGACTGGACCTGTATGTCCTCTGACACACTGAAGCACTGTGAAATGACCCCTCATGGTCCTCTGACATCAGAGTCAAGAGAAAAGGAATCCTAAACCAAAGCTACCATTTCCTTCCAACTGTTGAGGGCCACCTCTCCAAACCGCCGTCCACAACATAGCCATAGAATATTTTCTCTATTGTCTTAAAAGGCAGAGTAAAGCCTTTTTGGCTCTACGCTGATGTCTGTCTTGAATTATAAGCTCAACAAAACAAAATCCCCCAAAACATGAAGCATTTGCCCAGAGGACACTGGATTCCACCAGAGCTTGGATTTTGAGATCTCAAAAATATACGTCTTTGTTTTTTAGTCTCCCTGTATACAGTGAAACCTCCCAGCTCACCACATCCACACAGGCTGATGTGCCAAAAGGACTGTCCTGCAGACCCACCATATGAAGATACACTGTAGTTTCCACTTCAGTTACGGAACAGAATTAGTCTGGGGATGTTTTGGAATGAATAACAGCCCAAATGTACTGCTATTCATTACCTTGTTAGCATAGAGGTTCATCGTTTGGACTTTTAGAACTCCTGATATTGACCGCAGATTCTTTTATTTTCTTAAGACTGCAAATTTGACATTGTTTTTTATATACAGTATGTGTCTCTACAAACATGCAGACCGTACTTTTTCCTTGAAGAGGCCAAATGATATGACCTAATGATATGATTTTAGTCTAAGTGGAGTCTAACTGACCTTCTATTCCCAGTGGGGCGTTTAAAGGTGTCTGAGTTTTCATCTGTCTGTTGAGAGACTCCCAATACTGACCTGGCTGCAACCCACCTGCTTCCGATTAACTGCTCAAAAAGCTCTCCTGCTGCATGTACTTGTTTTCATTTTTGTGTTTTATTTTGTTGGTTATTTTTCTCTTTCATTCCAAAAAAAAATATTTTACAGAGATTCATTTTTAGGTCTGCATGGCAAATTTCCTGTTGCTTGGTACCCATAATTGAATGTTGCATTCTTTCAGCCCATGAGACCTTTCTTTGCGAGCTATGTTCATGAATAAATACTGTATTCATTGAAAACAGGTAACTATCCATACAAAACAAGTAACTATCCATACAAAACAAGTAACTCAATAAAGTGAAAGCATTTCAGTGGTTATTTGCTCCAATATACTTTCACGTAATATGCTACATATTTTAACCAACAAAATATTTGCTAAAACAGACAAAATAATGGTTATTAACAAAATAGAAATAACAATCATATAAAACAATTCTAAATAAGGATTAATAACTCGAAAAAATCCAAACCTACAAACAGGTCACCAAATCCAGATGGACCTAACCCCTGGCAGTAGATGATGGCTGCTTGGGGCCGAAGAGTTCCTCTACAAGAACATCTATGACATCATCTTTTCAAGAAGTTATTTTTCCTGTCACATGGGCTACAAAGGAAGCGGAATGAGACCCAGATGGTGGGCAGCCCCGGCCTCGAGTCAGCAGAAACAATGTCAATGGTCCCAGTCAGCCACATGGAGAAAGAACTGAGCTGTCAATGTCAATGGTCCCAGTCAGCCACATGGATAAAGAACAGGCCTGCAGAGAGACTCACTGAGCTGCTGAAGGCCTCGTCAACATAGGGTTAGAGCCTGTCTCCTCTTCCCTTTTTACCAGACAGGTGGGATAGCTCAACCAGAGATATCACAGTTTAAACAAAGCTCTGTGTTCTATAACAGGGTCTTTTGACTGAACAACCTCTGCAGTAGAACATGAACTTCTACTTTAAAAATGCTCTCTCCAAACGGTTCCCTTTGAGACATAGTGAACGCAATCCAGTGGGCTTTCGGGGTGATTTAAGAGCTCACATAAAGATTCAGCACACTTTGACACTATTTTTAGTGTTGGTCCAACACAAGTATGTGCTGGACCGCCCGGGAGGAGAGCCTGTGAGATATTGATATAATCACATCTAATTCAACATCCCTGTAGGTGGTAGACGTGTCAGTCCAAACCAAGAATGACTTCTGTTTCTGTTCAATAGCTGCCAAATACCTTCAACAGTGTACAAAACATGCTGATAACTATTATAGGGAAAAGAGCATCTTGTGAGAGAGTGTGGCTGTTTCATAGGTTTGTCAAAAAGGGAATACAGGTGCATGCCATGCGTCGTTTGTATCCTCTTTCAATCTACATGTAAATTCCCTTTTGTCCTTTCTGTAATATGTACTATAAACCAGGGGGTTGGACAGTTTCTTTTCAATTGCTTTCTCTCTCTGGTTCTTTGTGACAGGCTCTTTGTTATGTTGACAGTTTAGGGGGGTTAGACACATGCAGAGATCTGTGTAAGGCAACAGGTCAAACATGGCGGAGCCAGTGGCAAGTGACTGATACTACCCCTCTGCCAGAGAATCCCAGCTCAGAGAGAAAGGAAGGCCATGCTGAATTACCAGGCCTTGGCAGGAACTTTCCAACTCTCCCTCTACATCAGTGGGCCAAAAGCCTATAACATACATTAAAGAGGAGAACATGAAATCAATAACTAGGCTTGGACGCACAAATGCTCCACAACTGCAATAGCCCGGTAAGGTCAAAGCCCCATCTCAATGAAATAATAGCGTTGCATTTAACCTCTGTTCAAAACAAAGTTAAAATTGAACAAGTGCAACATTACACGTATGAGTGACTAAGGCTACCATTTTCAACTTGCCTCAATAGCCACTTGGCAGGCAAGTCTTTCCCACAGTTTCCTTCACACCCCATCAGTCAACGAAGTGAGGAGAGTAGGTCTGACGCGAAAGGGTCAATGCTATGCTGTGCATGGTTGGAATACAAAGCAGCTGGGATGAATTTAAGAGATGTGCCTCTTCTGGAAGAGAAAACCTGATGGTCAGGGGAGGAGCCAATTCTCTGTGTTTATTTATCTCCTTCATTTATCTCTTCAATGATAAACCAATCACTGGCCTTTGTGGGTGTGGTGGCAACAGATGAAGCTGATCATTGAGATGTATTTTCCTCATAGCATCTAAGATGCAAAATTAAAGGCAAATCCAACCAGGAAGATTTGAATTTGGTTTAAATGAACTAACTTGCTTTGCATGCCACATCATTGGATGGGAATGCAATGAGAGGGTAACGGCTGCCAATAAGAATGCAGTTCCACTAAATATGATGGCCTCCCCGCATGCAAAGCCATGGGAAATGGATATTGTTTTACTTCCCCAGTGCAGCACCTGCAGTGTAGCCAACTACTCTCCCATATCCACATCTCTCTCTTTCTCTCCACTTCTCTCTTTCCACCTCTCTCTCTCTATCTCTCTGTCTCTCCGTCACTATCTGTCTTTCTTTCTAGCTCTCTCTCTCTCTCTTTCTCTCTCGCTCTCACTCAACTTCTCTCTCGCTATCCACCTCTGTCTCTCCATCTCTCTCTGTCTCTCCACCTCTCTTTCTGTCTCTCCACTTCTCTCTCTCCACTTCTTTCTCTCTCCACCTCTGTCTCTCAACTTCTCTCTGTCTATCCACCTCTCTCTGTCTCTCCACCTCTCTCTCTGTTTCTCCACCTTTCTCTGTTTCTCCACCTCTTTCTGTCTCTCCACTTCTCTCTCTCTCCACTTCTCTCTCTATCTCCACCTATCTCTGTCTCTCCGCTTCTCTCTCTCCACTTCCCTCTGTCTCCCCACCTCTCTCTCAACTTCTCTGTCTTTCCACTTCTCTCTGTCTCCACTTCTCTCTCTCTCTCTCCACCTCTCTCTGTGTCTATTCACCTCTCTCTGTCTCTCCACTTCTCTCTCTCCACCTCTCTCTCTGTCTCTTCACTTCTCTCTCTCTCCACTTCCCTTTGTCTCTACACTTCTCTCTCTCTGTCTCTCCACTTCTCGCTCTCGCAACTTCTCTCTATCTCCCCACTTCTCTCTGTCTCCACTGCTCTCTCTCTCTCTCTCTCTCTCTCTCTCTCTCCACCTCTCTCTCTGTCTCTCCACTTCTCTCTCTGTGTTTCAACCTCTCTCTCGGTCTCTCCACTTCTCTCTCTGTCTTTCAACCTCTCTCTCTGTCTCTCCACCTCTCTCTTTCACTTTCGATAGTACTCAAAGTCAGGGGCCAACCGGAATCCCAGAAAGATCATTAGCAGCAGCCATTCTGAGCCCCTTTAGCCAGACCACTGAGCTGGGCTGTAGCCCAGTGAATAACAGCCTCCCTCGCCCATTCCACACAACGAGGTGTCCCTTCCCTTGGATTGCATGCTTATTCTGCCTGTTCTGACGCTTTATCTAATGACACTGCTGACATAGAAAGTGAGGTGGTGAAAGGGGCCTCATTCTGACAGCATGATGGATGCCACAAGTGACAAACTTTTGTTTCAGTAAAACACACTGACATGCCGGCCCTGCACAGGCAAAATGCAGAGGGCAAGGGGAACAACTTGTTCACTTGTTCTGTGTCATTGAACAAACAATGGCGGTGCCAGAACTTGTTTCTTTTCCAGATTTTGTTTCACTGTAGATGAGGTTTGTTCTGTGTGGTTCTGTTTATAAGCTGTGTGGTACTGTTGATACAAGCACCCAGATCTGTTGAAAAATATACTCTACTGATGGAATTAAACTTAGTTCTGATTTCAAAGTACCTCGTGTTTTGTCCCTCTCTGAATAGTTGACTTGGCCCAAAGTGGAAGCTTATTCTCTATGTGCCAAAAATATCAATATAACCACCTTAGTCACCCATCCAATCTGGTAAAAGCACCTGCTTACGGAAACACAACATAACTCTGCGGTCTATCTCTGCAGCGGCAATGTTTCCTTCCTATTGAACTGCTACTACAGTCGGAAACGCTGCTCAAAATGCAATTACGCACTTGGGCACCCGCACTTCCTTTGGAGAAATAACTTCCTGCCTTTTCTTTCAGGGATTATTTCTGAGAGTAAAATATAAACCTAGTTAAAGCATTTAGACTAAACAGTAATCCTCTGTTTTTTATGTCCTCCAAAATGGATAGTATGCCAAGATTACATGTTTATAAATGTATTTATATTTACTTGTTAGGTTGTTGTTGTTGTTTTTTTTTGTGTGTGTGTGTGTGGGGGGGGGGGGGGTTCCATTTGTTGATATCAATATCTAACAATTTTACTCTCCGATGATTTACTTCAAACAAATATATATGATGTGTTGTTCTAAACAGTACGAATATGTCATTGTCATGGTTAGTGTCAACTCATTCAATTCATGAGATGAAATACTATTCAATTCATGAATTGAAAATTGTCCATTATTTTTAAAGGAGGGTGAAGTTAATTAATTCAGTGATTTAAATGTTAATTAATCCAAGGCAAGTCAACGTTGATGAGTATTACAATGCATTTTGATATAAGTGTAAAATATTGTATCATAAAACAAAGTTTTAAAAAATGTAATTAGGCCAACACATTGTGGTTATATTTTTCCTAAAAATCTGTATTTTGGTTTTGAATTACGTTTTGCATAAATCATTGCAATGTGTAGCTAATCAGCGTTTGGTTTTATGTGGGTAATTGTTAGTAAATTAAACTGACTATGCCATTCCATTTTTTATGGTGGTTTGGGTGATAAAAACAAAGTTTGGAACACGGACCAGCCCTCACTTTATTAAATTCAAATCATTCAATTAAATAATTTTCAACAAAATCCATTTTTTACATTAACACAATAATTTGGTTATTGGCGACAACATTTGATATACATTATGCTGACTTTTTCAAATTGGTTGATATACCTTAATGAATTTCCCTCCTCACAATTACTGTGGTTTTCCCATTTTGAATCGTTATCAGATTGGGCATATTTGAACAGGGTAATGAATTTACTGGTGTAATTTACGAATGCATGGTGGATTAGTTTTATTTGACACAATTAAACGATTTAAAAATAACTAATTAGCCAAAAACAATCGGTGGTTTACAAAGCCTAATTCATATTGGATCAATGTGAGAAGCTTAAATTTAATTTGAATTTAAGAACTGAATAATGAACAAATCAGGTCTGCATTAGACTATGCGTAAAATGCGTTTTTCAAGGCATAATAAGAAACCTGCGCAATCACACAAAATACTTTCGATCATTATGAGTCTTGCAATTTAGAAAGGACATTTCAATCTCTAAAAAAAACGTTATAGCGCAAAGCTCTGGGTTACAAGGGTAAATAGTTGACTTACCGACAATAGTTGACTTACCAACACATTCGTTTGCCTCTCTCGCGGTTGCGCGCTGCCAAGGACGGTCATAATGGAAAGGTTTACACCTGTCACACTCCGGCCCCGCGGTGTTGTGCTTGCACTCGCATACCAGGTTTCCTTCCCTATCTTTTACGCACTTTGAAGCGTGGCCGTTGCACTTGCACCGCCCGCCAACCTGCAGGTCTGATACCGCGTAAAAGTAGGAATCTCTAGCCAGCTCCGAGTCGTCCTCGTTCTCATCCCCAAACGTGTGCAGTCGGCTGAACGCCACCTTGATGTCGGTGGCTGTCACCCAGTCCTGCAGCACGGGAGAGTTGTCGAAGTCGTGCGCCGAAGGTCTGCCATCCAAGGTGCTGAACGCAATGAGCCCACCTGTCAGCGGGTGCATGTCCGTGTGAGAGTCTGTGCAAATCGCCTCTTGTTCGTTCTGCTTGGTAATTGCCGCCTTATTCTGCTTGTTATACATCTTCTTACACTGGGTAGAGTAGAATTGGAAAGGAACCCAGGATTTGCCATAGTCCATTGACTTGAAGATAGCCATAGATTCGGGTCGGGGTGAACAGAACTGCAAGCTCACATAGGTGACCTCAAATTTTTTACCCAAAGACAAAGTGAGCGTGACGTTCTGAGGATACTGGACATAGTTTTCTGACTGCCAGCAGGTGAGGTTATGAGGGTTGTTGAGATCAGTTAAATACGCGGGTGGATGAGTCTTCTTTGGGTCCCCTGCATCGCAGGTGTGGCAATCCCTAGTCCTCTCCTCACCCTTCTCGGTCACGACGCAGTACCTTGAGGCCGGGGTTCCACAGGTGCTGGAGACGCGCACGTCCTTCCCGAAAGCAGAGTTCACGAAATCGGGGATGCACCTCCGGGGGTTGCCGTTCTCATCATAGCATGGGTCTGGAGGGGACGACTGGGCAGCAAACATACTCATCCCATAACCTCCAAGAGCCCCCTTAACCACCAGAGAAATGGCCACCGAGGTGACCCAAACCTCTGAAATCCTTATCATTGTAATCCGTGCTCTTTAGTGTCACTTGCGCTGAAATGTAGTCGTAGAAAAAGAGAGACATATTTAAGATGTTTGTTACGTAGATTTAGAGGAACATTATCATATCATGCATTGCAAAATGAATAGCCTATAATATATATCTATATATATATATATATATGTGACCCTCTATATTTAACTGCTATTTAGCCTACATTTGGAATGATCCATGGTGAAGACAAACAAGCAGAATACCATTCATACATGTCAATATTACATCAATAGCCTATGTACATTTCTGTGTGTTGTTCTCCACACATAAACAGATGAAACACAAACAGTCATGCACATGTATGTGAATGAAATCATCTTACGAGACAAAGAAAACTCCACAGAGGACACTACCTCCGAATAACTGTTCAGCCTGGAAGAGAAGTGTTGTAAAACTTAAGAATATAGAGGGCAGCCTACTCTCTTTTTACGCACGAAATTCTACCGCTAGTTTGCCTTTTTCTGTGTTTCTAGACATAAATTGGAAGGACCAGCTCGCTATTAGCTTCCCTGACTCTGTCTTCCACTCAGTCACACCTCTGTCTACCTCTGTCTCTTGTCTGTCCCATTCCCTTTCTGACGCTCTCACTGTTTGAACAGAGAAGCGAGACCCTGTTATCCAGCAGAGCTTGAGGTCATACGGAGATGCTCGCAGAGCTAAAATAAAGAACAACGACATCCACTGGTGTGTAAGAATAAATTATAAAATATACCTCAACTCAAATTTATTTGAAATATGTTTGTATTCAGCTTATTACATCATATTATTAAAACAACAATGATATTAGGATTTTGTTTATTATTATTTCAATTATTCAAAGATCACACAGCTGGCAGGTCCAATTGCAGCGGTGGCAGGTAGCCTAGTAAAGGTAGCCTGGTAAAAATCGTTGGACTAGGAACCGGAAGGTTGCAAGATCAAACCCCGAACTGACAAGGTAAAAATCTGTCATTCTGCCCCTGAATAGGGCAGTTAACCCACTGTTCCTAGTCCGTCACTGAAAATAAGATACTGACTTGCCTAATTAAATAAAGGTAAAATGACAAATTTTAGACAACTTCAGTGTTCTTCTCAAGTTACCACCTGTGCCACAACAGGATAGCAGATGCAGGTATAACTGATAAATAATAATACAAAAACAAGTTTACATTGAATCTCACAAAAGTGCCAATACAACAGGTTTAATCTCAGCCTTAACCGTATTATTGATGTACTTCTGTAGCATACATTGTGAAATGGAACGATAGAAGTCCCGCCAAACTTCAGAAAATTATACGCAAGCAGCGACATCGTGCTGTGGCGGGAAGTACTGTTACGAATAAAGGAATTCATAGTAATCTATCCTTGAGACATTACTGCTGACTGTGTCCGCGTTTGTTGGCTACTCTGAAGCTCAGTAAACGCTTGATTGAGAACATGGAAAATAATCGGCCAAAAGCAAACCAATGTCACATCCCTTTAAATGTTCCACACATTTCCCATTTTGAAAAAGTGTAATTTGTGTGGCAATGTTTTTCAGATACGTGGTCATGGTTAGAAGGAATACAACTTTGATCAAATACATTTTTTTTAGCTAACCTTACCCTTTTCCTAACCTTAACATAATTATCCTAACCTGATACGTGAATTATCCTAACCTTCTGCGTAAATTCTCCTAGCCTGCCATGAGAAGTCAAATCTGGCAAAGCGGTATCCCATCTCGTTAAAACCCAGATATTGAGAGGAGCGAGATGCAAGACTTTACTCTCACATAGTCACACACAGCGCATGTGCAATGGTTCGCTTCACGCTGCTCATAGCTTATTAGCCAGGGCACCAAAACAGCAGAGCAATTGAGCCTCGCACTTTAAACACTCTTCGTTGTTGCGGAAATTGACACACTGCTGGTCATCACTAGTTACCCCAGCCACAAAATTAGAAATTATGGCCAAAACATGTCCTATATAGGACATCTATATCATGTCCTATACAATCGTATTTTAAACCTTACCGTTGCGTTAACCTCAACCTTAACCACACTGCTGTTATACCTTACCCTGACCTTAAATTAAGACCAAAAAGCAAATGTTTGTTTTCATGAATTTTTAAGAGATAGACCATTTTTACTTTGTGGCTGTGCTATCTTGTGGACACCCACTATGCTGTTAATTTTCTGCATCTACTTCATATGTCGTGTCGCTGGGTCTAACTTTAAGCCTTCAAATATGTTTTACAGTTTCAGTTGACCAGAAGTTGTTAATTTTATGCCATTTTTCAGACATTTTTCAGACATTATAATCTGTCCGATACGCGGCAGGGTAGCCTAGTGGTTAGAGCGTTGGACTAGAAACTGGAAGGTTGCGAATTCAAACCCCTGAACTGAAAAGGTACAAATCTGTCGTTCTGCCCCTGAACATGCAGTTAACCCACTGTTCCCAGGCCATCATTGAAAATAAGAATTTATTCTTAACTGACTTGCCTGGTTAAATAAAGGTTAAATAAAAAAGATAGAAGTAGGCCTACTTAATTACTTTGACAAGCTGTCAATCTCTTGACAAGATGTCAAATGAGGTAAATGATTTTGAAATGCCCTGCCCTCATACCACCACAATGCCAACTACCTCCTCAACATGACTTTCATTCAGTTCCTGTTTAGCTACACATGCTCACTTGACTTTGAATTTTGATCATCTATTTTCGTTGGGCTGTGGCAGCACACACAGTGAAGGATGTGGTCACTGTATTCGTGTCCCTTCCACTGGTGAGCCACAGCTGGATGGAAAAAATCGCTGGGATATAAAGCACTACTGAAAGACACATACCCTTCAGGACAGCTGCAGGTAAGATTTAACAATCTTCACCCAGTGTCTGGTCTACTGCTTTGATGAAATGTCAACAGGTCCTTTCTCCTAGAATAATTTAGACATTGTGTAAGAACTTGATGGTGTATCAAGACTTGGGAAAGGAAAATAATTGAGACTCAAGTTTTGAGTTTAAGCTGCAGTTGAGTGTGTGTGCAGTGTTGCTACCCTCTGTACCCAACAACAACACTGATCTCACCTCTGGTGCAAACCAAGATCAGTCGCTTAGATTTCTTAGAAAATGGGCCCATTTTGCAGAGGTGTGAAATTTCTAAAACTTCCAAAAAACGTTGCTGCAAAAGCAAAGTGTTGTAAAGCCTTCGTTTCCTGTTCCTCTTTCAACATATCATCCACACAATCTGTCAACAACAGTCTTAACCAAGTCACAAAATGATCGTTGTGGTGTTGCTTCATGTACTCCAAAACACTCAGTTATTGTTGCTCCCAGTACAGTGTTGTTGTCCCTGTGTTATGTGGGAGTCCTCCGGCCGGCACCATGGATCACAGGAACAGTGTCACAGAGTGACACCTGCTTCCTCTGCTGAGGTTGGAATTCTGGCCAGCCAGTACAGTAATGTCAAGTAGAAAATTGTCAGTAGAAGGACCTTACGGAAGAGCTCAGAGACTTTCAATGTGGCACCGTCAGAAGATGCCACCTTTCCAACAAGTAGGTTAGTCAAATTTCTGCCCAGCTAGAGCTGCCCTGGTCAACTGTAAGTGTTGTTATTGTGAAGTGGAAACGTCTAGGAGCAACAACGGCCCAGCCGCTAAGTGGTAAGCCACACAAGCTCATAGAATGGGACCGTTGAGTGCCGAATCGCGTAGCATGTAAAAATTGTCTGTCCTCGTTTGAAACACTCACTACTGAGTTCCAAACTGCCTCTAGAAGCAACGTGTTCATCGGGAGCTTCATGAAATGGGTTTCCATGGCCGAGCAGCCGCAAACAAGCCTAAGATCACCATGCGTAATGCCAAGGGCCAGCTGGAGTGGTGTAAAGCTCGCTGCCATTGGACTCTGGAGCAGTGGAAACGCGTTCTCTGGCGTTATGAATCATGCTTCACGATCTGGCAGTCCGACGGACTAATCTGGCTTGGCGGATGGCAGGAGAACGCTACCTGCCCTAATGCACAGTGCAAACTGTACCGTTTGGTGGAGGAGGAATAATGGTCTGGGGCTGTTTTTCTTGGTTCAGGCTAGGCCCCTTAGTTCCAGTGAAGGGAAATCTTAATACTACAGCATATAATTACATTCTAGATGAGTCTTTGCTTCCAACTTTGTGGCAACAGTTTGGGGAAGGCCCTTTCCTGTTTCAGCATGACATTTCCCCCATGCACAAAGTGAGGTCCATACAGAAATGGTTTGTCGAGATCGGTGCTGAAGAACTTGACTGGCCTGCACAGAGCCTTGACCTCAACACCATCAAACACCTTTGGGATGAATTGAAATTCTGGCTGCGTACCAGGCCCAATCGCCCAATATCAGTGCCTGACCTCATTAATGCTCTTGTGGCTGAATGGAAGAAAGTCCCCGCAGCAATGTTCCAACATCTAGTGGAAAGCCTTCGCAGAAGAGTGGAGGCTGTTATAGCGGCATAGGGGGACCAACTCTATATTAATGCCCATGATTTTGGAATGAGATGTTCGATGAGCAGGTGTCCACATACTTTTGGTCATGTAGCATACGTGAAAAACTACCATCAAGTTCACACAACAGAACTGTAAATATGGTATGTGTGCACAGGAAAGGTTTCAGTGAGTAGGGCAATGTCATTTTATTATTCCATGTCATCACATTCCTGCCTTAAAGATACACTTCCGAGATCTTCAGCACAATAAATGTGTAACATATTGCACAAATTGGATTTGTAACATATCACACAAATTGCTACATTTGTATAATACTGCATCATACAAATTGCACAATTCCTAACATCACACAAAATAGATGATGCCGTACACAATTGGATGACATAGTACACAAAAAACAGGGACTCGTTTTGGCTCGTGAGCATCACTTTCAAAACTACTGGCTGAAATGATATAAAGTTTCAGAGTGATCTTGAACTGCCATTACATCTAAATATCTCCTCATCTCATGTAGGGTATGAACTTTACCCTCAGAGTGCTTCCTTAGTCACGTTCCAAGTAATCATAATAGGGAGGCACTTTTCCTGTTTGTTCTGCCACAGGTGACCCTCAGTTTCCTATTGACATCTCAGTCCCTGTTGCATGGCCCAGCTGTACTTCACAATGACATCTTCCTGTCTGCACACATGAAGAAAGAGACCCTCCAGGTTAAATATAGGGCCCCGTGGGGACACAGGTCACAGCAGCTTTACTCTGGGCCTAAGGCTCTTATTTAATGTATGCCCAATCTGATCATCAGTCTGTGGATTAACAAAGAGCCAGGGGAGTTCACACTGCTGAAACATGGAAGTGTTCTTTTCTGAACACCATTTATTTATTACAGCTTTTATTCATCCACAGATCAAACACTTGTGGTTGCAAGTAATTAAGTAATTAAGAACAAAACGGTAATGTTGTTCAACTACTGAAAATCCTGTGATGCTTTTGCAGGAGATGATCTAAGATGGAGCACACCTCGTGCACAGAGGACCGTATCCACCACGCCCTGGACAGGTGCCTTTATGGCCTGGGCCACAGCTCTCCCAACACACAGCCCTGGAACGGTAAGCCTCATCACTTAGATTTACTGATCTAATGTTCTTTGAAAAGCACATCTCTTAAGAAGGAAGTTCAATCATATCAAAATCCAAATGTAATATCCGGATATGATTAATCAGTGTGAAATTTCACCACTTTCACATCTGAATGTTAATGAATGTGGTATATCGGTTATGCAGTCAATCATGCGTGTTTTCATTCATAAAAAATACTCCCATTGTTGTGAAACAGTGTTAAAATGTTGGGTCATCTAGTTTCGCCATGAGTCAAAGGGGAAATGAAAGAGGTGACACATGGGGGAGGAGGGGGTGAGGACATAGCTCACATGTCAAATAGGAAATTGAAATAATTTCTAGGGAATTTTTAGGGCCTAGTGACTCAAAAGAACAAATGGTATATGAAGCATCAGGCTGTAACACAGCACTCCAGAGTGACAATCAAGCAATAAGGCACAAGGGTGTGTGGTATATGGCCAAGGGCTGTTCTTACGTACGACACATCGCAGAGTGCCTGGATACTACAATATACCTGGTATATTGGCCATATACCACAAACCCCCGAGGTGCCTTATTGCTATTATAAACTGGTTACCAACATAATTAGAACAGTAAAAATAAGTGTTTTGTCTTACCCATGGTATACGATCTCATATACCACGGCTGTCAGCCAATTAGCATTCAGGGCTGGAACCACCCAGTTTGTAATACGATATAAGTACTTTACATTTGTCCACACCCACTTAAATAAACTCATATTAAATATGGACAGCACAGTGTCAATTTTATGCACACAGTATGATTGTTTGGATTTGACCACCATTCCTACTGAAAGGGGAAGTAAGAAAGTATATTTGTCTTACATTGTGTGTTTGTCTGTGTGTTTAGCTGGCCTGTGCATAAACCGCTGGAGTTTAGAGGAACTAGTGAAGCGAGATCCACAAAACTTCATCATCCTACTGCAGCAGATTCTGAGGAAAACTAGGGAGGTATGGCTCTCCATGTAATGAACTGTTCTACATCTGTGTAATTGACTGTAGCTGTAATGTAGCTGTAATGTAACTGTAATGGAGCTGTAATGTAGCTGTAATGTAACTGTAATGGAGCTGTAATGTAACTGTAATGGAGCTGTAATGTAACTGTAATGTAGCTGTAATGGATCTGTAATATAGCTGTAATGTAATTCCATATTCTGTAGGTTCTAGAGCAGTCCCAGGATGAGCTGGTGGTCCCACTGGCTCTCCTGTTCTCTTCTACTCTTCTGCAGGTGAGCCCAGATACAGTAGACCGCCACACCACAGAAACTCATCATCACCAACCATGACCAGAAACCCACGTGTGGACAGTCTAGGACCAGTCCAATGTAGCGTAGTTCTCCGATGATCCAGTAAATATCTCTCCTCTGTTTCAGACCCCTCACTTCTCCCCTGACTCTGGGGTGCTGCAGGATGCCTTTGAGGTGTTCCACTGTTTCCTGTCCTGGCCGGAGCCCTGCTGCAGCGCCAGCCGACACCTGCTCTCCCTCATCCAGCAGGAGCTCAGGGCACCAGGTATTGAACCCTTGACTCTATACAGCCTTTATGTTGGTATGGGTCTCATCTCATCTGTCACTTGCCACTGTCCTGATTCAAGTTCCATTTTCTTCCACATGGTGGCACTATTGTTTAAACCAGGGCTCTCCAACCCTACCAGGAGAGCCCTGGTTTAAACAATACAATACAAACAATACCATCACTTATACTGTATTTCCACCAGGTATCTCATTTCAAAGACTATTGAGAGAAGAACAGGGCTTGACCACCACCACCACCACCACCAATCACTCCAAAACTATGTAAGTCAACACAGACCATCCGTGATTAAATCATTCAACATCGCCCCAACTTGAAACATTTAAACACAAACCATTGTTCTCCTCTTTGTTGTGTGTGTGTGATCTTAACTTGTGTGTGTGACTGTATTAGGACGGTATTGTTAATGAGCCCAGGCGAGGATGTCCCTCCCGAGCTCCTGTCTGTCTCTGAGCAGCTGAGTGGTGTCTGTCACTCCCAGAGGGACACCTCCATCACCCTGATCAAACATGCCTTCCAGGCTGCCCTGGGGACCAAGTACCCCCTCCAGATACTGCATCATGCACTGCAGGTATGTCCTATTATATGTGATTCCTAAATTAGGTGTTCACAGTTCAGTTACTTCACCTACTGTCACATAGGCATTTCTATATGATTATCTGTACTCCAGGGTCATAAATTACATTTTTACATTCACCATTTTCTAGCTCCATAATTTAACGTATTTTTGGTTGTTCATTTTGGATTTAGGCATATATGCATTATGTATGGTGCACCAACACTACTGCATATAATCTGTATCATACATATACTGCTAGCAAACAGGTTATACCATATCTGTATTTGTCAAACAGTCAAAAGGGGCAGAGGATCTGGAGCAGCTTGTGACTGCAGTAACAGAGGCCCTGGAGACAGCAGCCTCTACACAGGACCCAGACGCAGCCAGAGAGAGTCTATTGCAGAGCCTAAAGGGGCTGGTGGAGAGCATTGGCATACCCCCTCCAGACTGCCATACAAGCCCTGGTGAGAGAACTTTACGACATGCTTCATGATAATCTCACCATCTGAGGTGTTCCTGGAACAGATAAGCTGGTCTACTTTGGGCAAACAGGACGGACTGGAGATGATTAGAGATAGACAGATGAGGAAGTCAAATGAGTAATGACTCTGAGAAACTCACAGTGTCACATACAATGCTTGGTCATACTTGATCTGAATAGTCTTGGATCTTTCTCTTATTAGGAAATGTCCATACACTGACGCTGCCCTTAGCCAAATGTCACATGTACTCCTGGGATAAGGACAACTTCGGTAATGAGCTTTTTTCCCATTGCTTCTTTCTCCATATTCAAGACAGTATATTTCAACACCATACTGTAAAATCTTTATAGCCTTTGTGTCTGTGGACTGTTAATGATGTAATTCTGTGTATTCGTTCAGACATTTTAAATGACCTTCTTCAGAGTGAGCTGGACCAGCTCCCAGTCTTTAACCTTCCCACAGACAAGGGAGAGGAGGATGATGAAGATGAGGAAACAGAGGAGGAAACAATAAAGAACCGGTACACAGACCACCAGATCTCCACTGTGTCCATCTGCTCCAAAGACTCTATGTTCTCCAGCTACTCCCTGTCCTCCAGCTTGTCTGTGCCCTCCACCCTGTCTGAGTCTTCTGGGGTGGACAGTGACTTCAGCGAGGACTTGGAGACAGATGACGGTCAACCAGAGACCAGGAGGAGACCAAAGTCAAAAGTCCACCTCAGCCAGCGTTTCTCCATGCTCTTCAAGTCCCAACGCAGCTCCTCCCTCTGCCGACGCGCACAGAGCATGGGCTCCCGTGGTGATGTCATTAGAGACGGCCCATCTGGGGCGCTGTTCAAGCGCTCCAAGTCATTGCCTAGACAGGTCCGCCTGCCCTGCCTGCCCCGCAGTTTAGGGGTGCCTGCCCCCACCTCAGATGGACCGTTTCCCCAGAGTCACCACGTGTGTGTCCGGAAGAGGCCCATTCTGAGTTGTGAGGAGGGGGATGGGGTGGAGATGTCCACCCTGGTCAGGGTGGTAGTATTTGGGGGGGACCGGGAGGCAGGGAGGCTGGCCAGGGCCTACACTGACCTACAGCAGAGGGAGAGCAGGTGTCCTCGCCTCACCAGGGCCTACAGGCTGCAGTTCTACTTTGTCCCTGTGAAGAGAGGGAACCTGGGAGGTCCAGGAGTGTCCATAGTGCCTGAGGGGCACCTAGGGAGTCTACTGAAATGCCCAACATCTACGGTGAGAATACCCAGCTTCTTGATTCTTCCAGAAGAGGACAAGAGCATTATCTACAGCTGACTTCATAGTTGTGTACAGAAGACTAAAACATTATGACGTGCCATTAGATATGACAATGAGAGCTTATAATCTCTTCCTAACCCTAAAATTGTAACAACTTATCTTATCTTTGCTGTCACATCCAGAAGTCAAATGCAGTTATACTTGAGGACAGCACTACTGACATCGCCCAGTTGATAGGCATGACTGACCCCTGGTACAAACAGAGCGTGCTCAGTCTCCTCAGCCTGTCCTCTGATGTCCTGTGCCAGGTACCACAATTACAACTTCACCTGGGTTCCTTTTCAAACAGACCATAATGTGCCCTTTAATTATCCTAACTGGGGATTGTATTTCTATATGAATGTAATTTCCCAGACAACTTCTAAAGTGGATTGTGACTCAGATAGCAGCTCCTCTGAGCGCGTTCTCCTCCTGGCAGACCTGGTGCTGTATTACTGTCGAAATGCAGCACAGCCTGTTCTGTTACAACTCTACCAGGCTGAGGTGAGCCCGGTCTTACTTTAACTAATACATACAGTACCAGTCAAAAGTTTGGACACACCTACTCATTCAATGGTTTTTCTTTATTTTTACTATTTTCTACATTGTAGAATAAAGGTGAAGACATCAAAACTATGAAATAACACATATGGAATCATGTAGTAACCAAAAAAGTGTTAAACAAATCTACAAATGTTTTATAATGAGATTCTTCAAAATAGCCACCCTTTGCCTTAATGACAGCCGTGCACACTCTTGGCATTCTCTCAATCAGCTTCATGACGTAGTCACCTGGAATACTTTTCAATTAACATGTGTGCCTATTTAAAACTTCATTTGTGGAATTACTTTCCTTAATGTGTTTGAGCCAATCAGTTGTGTCGTGACAAGGTAGGGGTGGTATACAGAAGATAGCCCTATTTGTTAAAATACCACGCCCATATTATGGCAAGAGCTGAAGGTCAGTCATTGCAGAAAATTTCAAGAACTTTGAAAGTTTCTTCAAGAGCAGTCGCAAAAACCATCAAGTGCTATGATGAAACTGGCTCTCATGAGAACCACCACAGGAAAGGAAGACCCAGAGTTACCTCTGCTGCAGAGGATAGAAATTGCAGCACAAATAAATGCTTCACAGAGTAAAGTAACAGACGCATCTCAACATCAACTGTTCAGAGGAGACTACGTGGATCAGGCCGTCCGACCGTGAAACATGCATGGAGGAGGAGGTGTGATGGTGTGGGGGTGCTTTGCTGGTGACACTGTCAGTGATTTATTTAGAATTCTAAACACACTTAACCAGCATGGCGACCACAGCATTCTGCAGCGATACGCCATCCCATATGGCTTGCACTTAGTGGGAATATAATTTGTTTTTCAACAGGACAATGACTCAACACACCTCCAGGCTGTGTAAGGGCTATTTGACCAAGAAGGAGAGTGATGGATTGCTGCATCAGATGACCTGGCCTCCACAATCACCCGACCTCAACCCAGTTGAGATGGTTTGGGGTGAGTTGGACTGCAGAATATAGGAAAAGCAGCCAACAAGTGCTCAGCGTATGTGGGAACTCTTTCAAGATTGTTTGAAAAGCATTACAGCTGAAGCTGGTTGAGAGAATGCCAAGAGTGTGCAAAGCTGTCATCAAGGCAAAGGGTGGGAATCTAAAACAGAATATATATTTTTTATTTGTTTAATACTTTTTGTGTCACGACTTCTGCCGAAGTCAGTCCCTCTCCTTGTTTGGGCGGTGTTCGGCGGTCGAAGTCACCGGCCTTCTAGCCATCGCCAATCCACTTTTTATTTTACATTTGTTTTGTCTTTGTTTTACACACCTGGTTTCAATTCCCCAATTACATGTTCATTATTTAACCCTCTGTTTTCCCCATAGGTTTTGTGCGTGATTGTTTTATGTATGTTCGGTCCGTTATTGTGGGCTCGGTATTACGACATGTTATTGGAATATTTGAGTAAAGTTACTTGTGTTACTCATCTCTGCTGTCCTGCGCCTGACTCCTCTGCACCAGCTACACCCAGACCATTACATTTTGATTACTACATGATTCCATATGTGTTATTTCATAGTTTTGATGTCTTCACTATTATTCTACAATGTATGAAATAGCAAAAATAAAGAAAAACCCTCGAATGAGTTGGTGTGCCCAAACTTTTGACTGGTACTGTATTTCAAAACTGTATTCAGATACACTGTGAAACATTGTAGGATACAAGGGAATTCTATACAGGCATATCTGTCTACACCAGTAAATGGATGATTGAGTCCACATGACTGATGTTTTTCACACAAACACGTGCATGCCATTCAAAGTACTTTCAATTATGTGTGACATAGCTGACCCTGGCTGGGGGAGAGAAGAGAAGAGAGGTGTTTATCCATTCCTTGGAGCTTGGACACACAGCAGGGACACGAGCCGTCAAGGCCATGGGTGAGTTTGCCCACCTCGAACACGCATGCATAGGCACACTTATGCATGCACTTGCACAAAAACACACACACCACTCGCAAAGGTTATTTAACAAAACATGCCTGTGTTTTATTCTAGATTCTATATGTGTGTCTGTCCTTCTACTGTAATATCTAGTCATGACTGCCTCTGTGTTACAGGTGCAGCTAGCAAAAGGTTTGGGATTGATGGAGATCGTGAGGCCCTGCCATTAGCACTATATATTGTTTATAACAAGGTATTATTTAGCACTTTTTCAAAAACACAATTACAAAATGACTTGAGAGACATTATTTTCCAGCCCTTCCATCATTCTATTTTAGGTTTTTGTAAGTGGGAGGAGTCAAAGGACAGAAACAGACATGGTTTGCACCTCAATAAACTTGAGGAAAGCCTGCAAGAGACCTCAGCAGCTAGGTATGTGGCTTACCGCAAGCTTTGAAGAAGATGAATTGAGAAAGATGAATACAAAAATAGATGTAATATTTTACACATATTTAGTCATATTTTTCTCTTGACATAACTCCCATAAAATGTTATTTTAATCTTGGTAGTTCCTGTGCAGTTGTTAGAAAATATGACATTAACTACTCAAGATAATGTGTTTGTATCTAGATTCCAAAATGGAGAGTCTTCACTTGACAATGACAGAGGTGTTGAAGATACAGAGCTCCAAATCCAAGAAAAACTACAATCAGGTGAAATAGAGACACATTGCTTGTCACCTGGGCAGAAGAGACATAAGCAACCGCTTAGGGCCCCGCGGCCGCCTGGGGGCCCCCAACCCACAAAAACAATATATTAAAAAAGAATATATATATATACAGTACCAGTCAAACGTTTGGACACACCTACTCATTCAAGGGTTTTTCTTTGTTTTTACTATTTTCTACATTGTAGAATAATAATGAAGACATTAAAACTATGAAATAACACATGAAATCATGTAGTAACCAAAAAAGTGTTAATCAAATCAAAATATATTTCATAATATTTCATGATTCTTCAAAGGAGCCACCCTTTGCCTTGTTGACAGCTTTGCACACACTTGGCAAGCTTCATGAGGTAGTCACCTGGAATGCCTTTCAATTAAAAGGTATGCCTTGTTAAAGTTAATTTGTGGAATTTCTTTCCTTCTTAATGTGTTTGAGCCAATCAGTTGTGTTGTAACAAGGTAGGGGTGGTATACGGAAGATAGCCCTATTTGGTAAAATACCAAGTCCATATTTTGGCAAGAACAGCTCAAATCAGCGAAAAGAAACTACAGTCCATCATTACTTTAAGACATAAAGGTCAGTCAATGCAGAACATTTCAAGTGCTATGATGAAACTGGCTCTCATGAGGACCGCCACAGGAAAGGAAGACCCAGAGTTACCTCTGCTGCAGAGGATAAGTTCATTAGACTGATGGAAATCTGTCCTTTGGTCTGATGAATCCAAATTTGAGATTTTTGGTTCCCACCGCCATGTCTTTGTGAGACGCAGAGTAGGTGAACGGATCATTTCTGCATGTTTGGTTCCCACCGCGAAGCATGGAGGAGGAGAGGGTGCTTTGCTGGTGACACCTTCAATGATTTATTTCAAATTCAAGACACACTTAACCAGCATGGCTACCACAGCATTCTGCAGCGATACGCCATCCCATCTGGTTTGCGCTTAGTCCCACTATCATTTGTTTTTCAACAGGACAATGACCCAACACATCTTCAGGCTGTTTTAGTGTCACGCCCTGACCATAGAGGGCTGTTTATTCTCTATGGTGGTTGGGGCATGACAGTGACTAGGGTGGGTTATCTAGGGGAATTATAATTCTATGTTGGCCTGATATGGTTCCCAATCAGAGGCAGCTGATTATCGTTGTCTCTGATTGGGGATCATATTTAGGTAGCAATTTCCCCCATTATGTTTGTGGGATCTTGTGTTTGTGTAGCTGCCTGTGAGCAGCCCAGAACGTCATGTTTCGTTTGTTCTTGTTTGTTTTTGTTTGGTGAGTTTCGATTTATTAAAATATGTGGAACTCTACACACGCTGCACCTTGGTCCATTCATTAGGACGAACGTGACAGAAGATCCCACCACCAAAGTACCAAGCAGCATGACCAGGAGGAGCAGGGATCCTGGGCCCGGGAGAAAAGGGAGTGGAGAACATCATGGACATTGGGAGGAGGTTATGGCAGGGGACAAGACCCTGCCATGGAAGCAGACGGAGGCAGCGAAGGAGGATCAACGACGACTCTGGGGTTCACAACCAAGACGCAAGCACAAGAGGCAACCCCGGTGTGGTTGGCGGAGCCAGGTTTCAGACCAGAGCCAACTCCCCCCGCACTCGCTTTAAGGAGCGTGTGACCGTTCAGACACCATGTTATGCTGTGATATGCACTGTGTCTCCAGTGCGCATACACAGCCCGGTGCGCTCAGTGCCAGCTCTCTGCACTTGCCGAGCATCCAGCCAGGACAGGTTGTGCCGGCTCAGCGCTCCTGGTCTCTAGTATGCTTCCTCGGACCAGGATATCCTGCGTTGGCTCTGCCTTCACAGCCCAGTGCGTCCTGTGCCAGCGCCCCGCACTTGCCAGGCTAAAGTGAGCATCCAGCCAGGACAGGTTGTGCCAGCTCCACGCTCTAGACCTAGACAGTGCGCCTCCACAATCCAGTACGTCCTGTGCCTCCTCCCCGCACCCTGAGGTGCGTGTCATCAGCCCGGTGCCACCTGTACCGGTCCCACGCATCAGGCCTCCAGTGCGGCTCCACAGTCCAGAGCTTCCGGCGACAGTTCCCAGTTCAGAGCTTCCGGCGACAGGTCCCAGTCCAGAGCTTCCGGCGACAGGTCCAGAGCTCCCAGGTCCCAGTCCAGAGCTTCCGGCGACAGTTCCCAGTTCAGAGCTTCCGGCGACAGGTCCCAGTCCAGAGCTTCCGGCGACAGGTCCCAGTTCAGAGCTTCCGGCGACAGGTCCCAGTTCAGAGCTTCCGGCGACAGGTCCCAGTCCAGAGCGTACGGCAACGTTTCACAATCTGGAACCTCCTGAGACGGTCCACGGTCCAGAGAGTTTTCTCTTAGTACTGTTTATCAGTCACTAACAGTCACTCAATCGTCTAGCCAGCAACTTAGTAATCATAGTAGTAATCATTGTCGAATCATTGTCGAATTCCGACCCTTTACCCATTGGCCACATTGATATTGTTAGTCACTCTGACTCAGATATCATATTAACATGGAATAATTCATGGCAAGATGTGTAGAAATGCAGGAAATTCACTTAAGAAAATTACAAAAATGTTTCCCCATCCTATGGGGAAATGTGTAGAATTACAGGAAATTAGATCTAAAACTGGCCATTTTTCTCTCCACCACATGGCACAATTTGTAGAATTGCATGAAATTACAGATATAGGATCTTAATTTGATGACTTGTTGTTGCTGAGAATTGTCCAAACAGCACAATTCATGGAAATTGTCATGAACAGTCATGTGTAGTGGCTTACCTTGACTAACTCGTGTCCCTTGCATCCTTGACCTCTCCCCTCAGCAGATCTCCAGGTCAGAGGTGAAGGTGGACAAGGTCCAGGTGAGTGGTGGCAGTGGGATCACCTTCCCTGTGTGTCTGGACCAGGATGAGAAGAAGATCATCCAAAGCGTCATCAGGTACTGTATCAATTAAACCAACCACAGGCCTGATCATGTGCTGCCAATATACAGTATATTACAGAATGATTTTACATGACATGTTGCTGACCCAATAATTATTCTGTTGTGTGTAGGTGTGAGGTGTCGTTGTGCTGTAAACCAGGCAGCGGTTCTGACTGGAGGTCTCACAGGAGCCAGCCTGGTCAGGTCCAGCCACTGCACCCCTCCTTCTGCTCCCTGCTCTGCCTGCCCATCACCTCCTTCTGTGGCTCTCAACCGTCATAAAACACTGGACTAGGCTACAGCGTCCCTCTCCTAAACCACTCAGACATAAACACCCACATGATGTTCTGATAATAATGTATTCCATTTGGCATGAAGCTTTTATCCAAAGCAACATACAGTCATGTGTACATACATTTTATGTATGGTCCCTGGAATCAAACCCACTGCCCTGGTGTTACAAGTGCCATGCTCTACCAACTGAGCTACAGAGGAAGTTGTATTATTTTGCACATCTGGTGTTCTGTGTACTGTAATAGTCAACTCAGTCAAAAATATTTTGGCTGCATGATCTTTTCTCCTGTTTTATTTTTGGACAACCTTGAGTGGATGCCTTGTGATGCATTGTACTTGTGTGAGGATGTCTAGACTACACAAAGGGGATTTTACTGTTGTGGTGCTGTGAGAAAATGTGTTTCACTCAAGATTTTGTACAGTCCCCATGGGCTTCCATGGGCATTGCTAGCAGTGCACTGTACATTTTCTGTCATTCTTATCATTTCTGAATATTCATTCATTGAAATGTTCTCTATGCTATAATGTCAACATTTCATTTTTCAACTATGAATGACCCTGAGGACTCATCAGTTCTCATTGACAAGTGTATAACATGAATAAATACATATATTTATTGAAATAAAGAAAACATATTTAACAGGATTCCACACTGTTGAATTTATTTCAGCTAAGCAATAATATAAAGGAAGTGAGTATTGGGTCACACATCAGCCTGCCTACATATTACAAAGAAGGTGTGGCCAAATATACTGTTTTAGTTTCTGTAGCCTACTAGATTAGCCAGGAGGGCTGACGCGCGACTCGTGTACCTAGAGAGGCTACATGATAGAATGTGGGTAATGAATTGTCTTTTTTTTTTACCAAACTTCCATCTACGAAAGCAACGGTTTTCCGTGTAGCTGCAGCTCCTCATCAGTCAATTCGTCAACGTACAGTGGCAAAATGCAAGGCAGGTGCGTCTCTGTAGGATTGCTACTGTATCATTGTATTATAGGCTATACTGTAATAGTAAAGTGTATTTGCACCTGTAAAGCAGACTTTTGCGACAGTGGTGTAATAGTGATTGCTGCAATGTAGAGTTTGCTGTTTTTACATCTAGAACTCTAACACATATATGTTCTTCTTAATGATCTCAGTCATAGATCACTGCACATTGATATCAATTTCACTGTTGCTTATGACAATTGTTTTGTAAATAGCCTAGGTCAGCAATAGTTTATATGTAGGCTTATGCTGAGCCAGTCAACTGGGTTCCCTAAGGAGTTTTCACCCTAGGCTTGCACTTTTGAAAGTTCACTTCAGTGACAAATTACCAAAAAGGTATATACAATTAGACAAGGATTGATTTGATTGATTGATCTGTGTAGTTAATACATCTTTTCATTATTGGTCTTTCTGCCTTCCAGTTTGTCAGAGAGTACTTCTCAGTTTATAACTAGTCGTCATGCCCTCTACACCCACACATTTCTGTAGACAGGAAACAGGTTAATTCTGGCCTCAAAGTGAGGAGGCTTACTGTACTGTATGCTATGTGTTGATATGGAACAGCAGCATTAGGCCGTTTGAGTTTGTATGAATGTAATAGGGTTTTCATGTATGTTTCTAAATTTACATCAATTCATCAATTATATTTTGTCAAAATAATTTCTCACAAGGTTTCTCTGTATGTATCAACTTTGGTGTCTGGTAGGCTAGGTGTCTCTTATCAAGTGAATGATCAGAAAGTCTTCATGTTTTTATGAGTTGCGGAGATGTGCCCCCCACCTTCTGTTTCTTGGTTGTCTTAGAGTGCATTTGGCAAATATTCAGACCCCTTGACTTTTTCCACATTTTGGTACATTACAGCATTATTCTAAGATGTATTAAATACATTTTCCCCTCATCAATCTACACACATATCCTGGAATGACAAAGCAAAATAGTTTTTTTTAAACATTTGCAAAAAATAAGACTCTTTACTCAGTCATTTGTTGAAGCACCTTTGGCAGCGATGACAGCATCATGTCTTCTTGGGTGTGACGCTACAAGCTTTGCAACCCTGTATTTGGGGAGTTTCTCCCATTCTTCTCAGCAGATAGTCTCAAGCTCTGTCAGGTTGGATGGGAGTTTTACTGCACAGCTATTGTCAGGTCTTTACAGAGTTGCTCAATCGAGTTCAAGTCCGGGCTCTGGCTGGGCCACTCAAAGACATTCAGAGACTTGTCCCGAAGCCACTCCTGCATTGACTTGGCTGTGTGCTTAGGGTCATTCTCCTGCTGGAAGGTGAACCTTCACCCCAGTCTGAGGTCCTGAGCGCTCTGGAGCAGATTTTTGTCAAGGATCTCTCTGTACTTTGCTCTGTTAATCTTTCCCTCCATCCTGACTAGTATCCTAGTCACTGCCACTGAAAAACATCCCCACAGCATGATGCTGCCACCACCATGCTTCACCATTGGGATGGCGCTAGGTGACGCTTCGCATTCAGGCCAAAGAGTTCAATCTTGGTTTCACCAGACCAGAGAATCTTGTTTCCCATGGTCTGATAGTCTTTAGGTGCCTTTTGGTAAACTCCAAGTGGGCTGTCATGTGCCTTTTATTGAGGAGTGGCTTCCGTCTGGCGACTCTACCAAAAAGTCCTGATTGGTGGAGTGCTGCAGAGATGATTGTCTTTCTGGAAGGTTTTCCCATCTCAACAGAGGAACTCTGTAGCTCTTTCAGAGTGACCATTGGGTTCTTGGTCACCTCCCTGACCAAGGCCCTTCTCCCCCTTATTGCCAGGTGGTCAGCTCTAGGAAGCTTCTTGGTGGTTCCAAACTTCTTCCATTTAAGAATGATGGAGGCCACTGTGTTCTTAGGGACCGTCAATGCTGCAGAAATGTTTTGGTATCCTTCCCCAGATCTGTGCCTCGACACAATCCTGTCTCTGAGCTCTACGGACAATTCCTTTGACCTCATTGCTTGGTTTTTGCTCTGACATGCACTGTCAACTGTGGGACCTTATATAGACAGGCATGTTGAATTTACCACAGGTTAATTCCAATCAAGTTGTAGAAACATCTCAAAGATGATCAATGGAAACATGAAACAGGACCTGAGCTCAATTTTGAGTCTCAAAGCAAAGGGTCTGAATACTTATGTAAATAATGTTTTATATTTTTAATAAATAAGCTTCGTCATTATGAGCTATTGTGTGTAGATTGAGGGGGGGGATTATGTAATCAATTTCAGAAAACGTCTGTAACATAACACATGTGGATAAAGTCAAGGGGTCTGAATACTTTCCGAAAGCACTCTAAATCCACTATGTAAAGTACATGTGGTGTCAAGCCCTGCTACTTTATCTAGGTGGGAGCCCATGATGCTAAAATGTGATGTTTGACCTCCAAATTCTCTTGGGATGAATAAGGAAACAACCCCATGGAACCCTCCAGTAGGTAAACGTTCACTTACTCAGTCTTTGAACTGATACAGTATTTAAATGATTCATATATACTTTGCTCTTTACTGTTTGTCCCTTTTAATTACTTTGGTAGACTGACATCTAGTAGTAAGAATCCCCACACATAGGACCACTGTGTTTTTAAACAGAGCTGTTATCTTGTCTAAATATGACATTTGATGTTAATTAATAACTCTATTATTGTAGCTGACAGTATGTCGTCAGCAGTGGAGGCCAGTATGTACAACAGTATTCAGGCCATCCTCAGACAGGCTGCCTCCTCATGCAACAAAGGTACATTATCAGTGCATACAACAATAAAAAGTCAGCGATTATCACATTCATCATTATGTGGCATAATTATAGATTATACAGTATTAATAGTTTTACAAATGTAATAGACTTGAGGACATTATGTGGTCAATTCAGCAGCCTTGTTTGACTTCCTGAAGGCATGCTGAGGTGGACTCTTCATAAGAAGGTGGAGACCCATCCATCTAACAGTGTCTCACTGGTCAGGGTTCTGGTCAAAGAGCTGGAGAAGGTTGGTCTGACACTACTAGAGTATTCTGTTCTTGCAGAATGACACATGCCCTTTGTCTTCAGAAGTATATTTGGCAATTTTAATTGTCAGTTTTATGATGAAAGCTTCCTTCATTTGTTGATTCAGGTGGAGAGGCTTGACTATAAGATGCATGTCATTCCATTGCTTCACACTCTCAACTATGTTATTATTCAGGTCAGATTAATTTACCTTCCCTTCATCTGAAATAACCTTGATCAGAGAGCAGAAGGTCCTTTATTAATGACGTCTAGTTTACTGTGTTATTTCCACGTATCATATTTCTTGTGTTGATTTCCTGGTTATCTTTATCCTGCTTAGAATAATTATATTGTTCCTTGTTTGTTTTAGTTTGGGATGCCCTATTCATGCTATGTGATTGTTTTGTGTTTGTGATTGTTTTTACTTTCCAATCAGCTCTGATGTTTGTATCTGATTGTGAAGGCTGCTCTTTTTATTCCGTTGTGTCGGCAGCAGTCCAGCCACATTCCATGTAACCTGTTTCAGAGAGTGTATGAGTGCTTCAAACGGCTCCTAACACTTCCAGAGCCCTACTGTACTATCGCACTGAGATACATGAGAAGCATAAAGATGGAGCAGATCACACCAGGTACTCATCACTCGCACTTTACACTTTACACAGGGGCATGTACTGTGGCACAAGCACATTTGAATCATATGAATACAGTATACAGTTCTCCAAACATGTATTTACCTTACTCCCTTTGTTCTGCTAAAGCTCCCTCCCCGACAATAACTTCCTCCACAGGAGCTTTGTATCAGAGAAGGGTGATTGCTGAGCAGAGCCTAAAGAACAAACATTTCCCCCAGCAGGAAAGGTGAGTTTAAAACACCCACGAACACATATGCCATCAGAAGATATTTTACACTCCCCACTGAAGTCAGTTTGTAGTCACTAGCAACAGGTGACTAATTTAGTCATGGTCATTTCTCATAAGGTGAGGATGGGGGGTTGTTTGCTATGTGTGAGCTGTGGTGTCACTTTCCCTTTCACAAACTGATGCTTTTGAATGAGGACTTTCCTGTCAGCAACTCTGAGGTTGTTCTGTATCCACAATAGCTATGCTTACTGGCTGCCCCTCTGACTGTGTCCCCTGTAGGGTATTTGTGTTTGCAGACCCGGCTGTGTTCTCAGGGCCCCTGTGGCAGGCGGTGAGGGCAGACCTGGTGCTGGCCAGCCCCCAAAGTGACATACTGGCAAGACGGGTGTTACTGCACACTCTGCAGGCTGGACTGGTGAAGGCCTGTCATGGTCCCATACTGACTCAAGCTCTGGAGGTGAGGGAGGTCAATGGGCTGTGATGATATGAGACGTTTGGATTAATTGATTTCATATCTTGGTATTTGTGTGCATCAGATGGATGATGAAATCATGTGTGTGCCTGCATGTGTGCGGGCGTGCATGTGTGTGTGCCGCAGGATCTAGGAGAAGATGTGGAGCAGTACTTCCAGGAGGTGGTGTTAGCTGTAGAGCAGAGTATAGAGAACGGCAAGGCAGGTCGTGACCAGTACCTAACCAGGCTACAGCACATCTACAGTGACATCCTGACCTCTGCTAACCAAGGTGTGTGTAAAGCAGGATAGGGTTGGGCGGTATCCAGATTTTCCTATTGTCATACCGTCCTTACGGTATTACAGATTTAGTATACAAGGGGGCACCAGAAAACCCATTGGGCATCTATTTTCCATAATGCTAACTAAATTAGCACAAGTCATAGCAAATTTCCATGAAGGCTGCTAAGCTAAATATGCTAACAAGCGCAAACGAAAATAAACTAATTGCAAAGACAGGCAATCCAGCTCATGAAGTTATACATACAGTACCAGTCAAAAGTTTGGACACCTACTTATTCCAGGGTTTTTCTTTATTTTGACTATTTTCTACATTGTAGAATAATAGTGAAGACATCAGAACTATGAAATAACACATGTGGAATCATGTGTTAAAAAAGTGTTTAAAAAGTGTTAAGCAAATCTAAATATATTTTAAATTTGAGATTCTTCAACGTAGCCACCCTTTGCCTTGATGACAGCTTTGCACACTTTTGGAATTCTCTCAACCAGCTTCATGAGGTCGTCACCTGGCATGCATTTCAATTAACAGGTGTGCCTTGTTAAAAGTTCACTTGTGGACTTTCTTTCCTTCTTAAAGCATTTGAGCAAATAAGTTGTGTTGTAGGCTTGGTTCAGAGAAGATAGCCCTATTTGGTAAAATTTGGTAAAATACCAAATATGGCAAGAACAGCTCAAATAAGCAAAGACAAACGACAGTCCATCATTACTTTAAGACAGTCAATCCAGAAAATGTCATGAACTTTGAAAGTTTCTTCAAGTGCAGTTGCAAAACCCATCAAGCGCTATGATGAAACTGGCTCTCATGAGGACCGCCACAGGAAAGGAAGACCCAGAGTTACCTCTGCTGCGGAGGATAAGCCCAACAAAAATTATTTACAGAGTTCAAGTAACATACACATCTCAATATCAACTGTTCAGAGGAGACTGCGTGGATCAGGCCTTCATGGTCAAATGCCTGCAAAGAAACCACTACTACAGGACACCAATAATAAGAAGAGACTTGCTTGGGCCAAGAAACACAAGCCTTGGACATTAGACCGGTGGAAATCTGTCCTTTGGTCTGATTAGTTTAAATTTGAGAGTTTTGGTTCCAACCGCCGTGTCTTAGTGAGACGCAGAGTAGGTGAACGGATGATCTCTGCATGTGTGGTTAACACCGTGAAGCACAGAGGAGGAGGTGTGATGGTGTGGGGGTGCTTTGTTGGTGACACTGTCAATGATTTATTTAGAATTCAAGGCACACTTAACCAGCATGGCTACCGCAGCATTCTGCAGCAATACGCAATCCCATCTGGTTTGCACTTAGTGGGACTATCATTTGTTTTTCTACAGGTCAATGACCCAACTCACCTCCAAGCTGCGTAAGGTCTATTTGACCAAGAAGGAGAGTGATGGAGTGCTGCATCAGATGACCTGGCCTCCACAATCACCCAACCTCAACCCATTGAGATGGTTTGGGATGAGTTGAAACCGCATAGTGAAGGAAAAGCAGCCAACAAGTGATTAGCATAGGGTGGCTACTTCGAAGAATCTCAAATATAAAATATATACCGATTTGTTTAACACTTCTTCAGTTACTACATGATTCCATATGTGTTATTTCATAGTTTTGATGTCTTCACCTTTTTTCTACAATGTAGAAAATAGTAACAAATCAAGAAAAACCGTTGAATGAGTAGGTGTGTCCAAACTTTGGACTAGTACTGTATATAGGTAGGAGCTACCGAATGTCATTTTCGTGAGTTTGGACATTTTACAAGTGAATGAGAGACATTGTGCAAAGGAACAAAGGTTTGGAAGGAAGAACAGTTCTGGCTCTGAAGCATGTGTACACACTGTGTCTGTGTGGAGTCTGGAGTCGCTAGGGCAATGGGCCTGCCTGCTCTGCTTGGAGAAGAGGGACGGAGTAGTAGACAGCCAAGAACGTAGAGGAGAAAAAACGCAAGGAAATCAAGATAGTATTGGCAGCTGTACAGGTCTGTCAAACACGGCAGAAAGCTAACACCTGTTATCTATTTATTTCAGCCACTTACTTAGATAACTAGCAAGTTAAACTTAGGGGTCGTGTTAACAAAGAATTCTGCGTTTTTCACTAAGAAAAGACAAAACGCATAAGAAATACCTTGATGCGTTTTATAAATGCAGATCTAAAATGTTTCTTCATGTAATTTCTGCCCGGCATCAGACTTCATGTAATTTCTGCCCGGCACTTCTCCACTTGGGTGAGAATTCACAAAAGGGCATTCTATCAGCAGACAGCCTAACCTGTCTCTGGTCATTTTCATTTATAGCCTACTTTTCTCCTGTAAAATGCTAGATTAACTTTAAGCAAAACATTAGGAAATGTAGCTGGTTACATTCTTTCTATGATAAACATTAGAAATATGTTTTAAAAGACCTTGATTTTTCATATTAAGCTCATTTAGTTGTGTGGCTGCCAGCCAAATGGTGTTGCACTTCCTTTGTCATTTGATAATAATTCACCTATTTTCTTACACTAATGTATTTTCTGTGAAGGAAAACTATAGTTGCACACCCCTGTTCACTCTTTTGAAGCAAAACACTGTTGCCTTTCAAAGTGAAATATAATACCCTTGTCAATACACAGCAGGACTCACCTGCTCCCTCTTTCACCCGTTGTGCTACTTACAAACAACCACGTGACTGGCTTAACTGTTCTGGGGAACTACAGTAAGCTTCATAATGTCAAATAGTGTGACAGGTGAAATGAAGAACGCGATCTGCTTTATCTCCTAAGGTATTGCAGAGGTTTACTGCAGGTATTTACTTAAAGAGTAGCTACAAATACTCAAATGTATTGAAAAACTTCAAAGAAATAATTTCAACAGTATTGACGGTATTGAAAAACCATCCCGTGGCCATTTCTAAATACCCCGGCGCCCGGTGTATATGGTATACCACCAATGGCTAAAGGAGAATAATGAAAGAGATTTGCTGACTGTGACAAACAAGACATTCACTGTTTATTGTGTTATGTTCACTCTCTCTCTGTTCAGACCCAATTGCCGGTGGCTCTCTTTCTAACACTCCATTGCCCTCGCCAGAGATTCAGTTCCACCTGTGGACAAACGAAGAGGAGCTGTGTGAGTCAACATAAGAGAACCTTAGTTTCTAGGCCATTATAAAGACTTGAGAATTCTGTCAAATCAGACTAATAGTGTGGCAATCTTGAATCTTTCATATTTTTCTATAGGGAATGAGCTGGTAAACTTCACCCTAAACGTTTCCACCTCTGAGCGGAACTCTATGTACCAGGAGGAGGAAGAGGAGGATGTTTCTAAGAGGGTTTCCCACCTGTCTGTTGATAGTGGAATAGAGAAGGACCTGTCTGACATGGGGGAGCGGGAACAGAGGAATCCATTCACTCGGTCACGGTCACCGTGTTTCAGAGGGAGAATGAAGCCAGAAGACAAAATGGCTCTGGTACAGGAAAACATCAAGGGGCCCACCAGTAGCACCCCTCTCCCTAAAGAGGAGGGGAACCATACTGCACGCATAGTGATGATGGGAGACAACAGGGTGCTGGGGAGACTGGCCAAGGTGTATCACTCCATCCGGTAGGATGTACTTCTACTTACCCTTAATGTCCCTTAATACCAAGTTCCCTCCTCATACATGTGAAATTCAGTTTTTTCCAAAGTGACTTACAGTCATGCGTGCATACATTTTTATGTATGGGTAGTGCTGGAAGTTGAACCCACTATCCTGGCGTTGCAAACACCATGCTCTACCAACTGAGATACAGAGGACTGCTGTACACTGTAATTACACTGTAATTCTGTCATTTAGAAATGTGTGTGAACTATTTTACAATGTGCATTACTTTTGTTTGCAGAAAACGGGAGGCAAAACATCTCATCTTGACCAAAAGAGTGAACCTACAGATATACTACATCCCTGTCACTGATGAGCCTATTGTCAATTCACCTGTGAGCAATAATCCAGTTCAAAATCCAATGATCAAATCAAAGTTTATTTGTCACGTGCGCCGAATACAACAGGTATTACAGTGAAATGCTTACTTACAGGCTCTAACCAATAGTGCAAAAAAGGTATTAGGTGAACAATAGGCAAGTAAAGAAATAAAACAACAGTAAAAAGACAGGCTATAAAAGTAGCGAGGCTATAAAAGTAGCAAGGCTATAAAAGTAGCGAGGCTATAAAAGTAGCAAGGCTATAAAAGTAGCGAGGTTACATACAGACACCGGTTAGTCAGGCTGATTGAGGTAGTATGTACATGTATATATGGTTAAAGTGACTATGCATATATGATGAACAGAGAGTAGCAGTAGCGTAAAAGAGGGGTTGGCGGGTGGCGGGTGGTGGGTAGCGGGACACAATGCAGATAGGCCAGTTAGCCAATGTTGGTCAGGCCAATTGAGGTAGTATGGACATGAATGTATACTTAGAGTGATTATGCATATATGATCAACAGAGAATAGCATCAGCAATGTAAAAGAGGGGGTGGGGTTGGGGGGGCACACAGTGCAAATAGTCCGGGTAGCCATTTGATTACCTGTTCAGGAGTCTATGGCTTTGGGGTAAAAACTGTTGTGAAGCATTTTTGTCCTAGACTTGGCACTCCAGTACCGCTTGCCATTAGGTAGTAGAGAGAACAGTCTATGACTGGGGTGGCTGGGGTCTTTGACAATTTTTAGGGCCTTCCTCTGACACTGCCTGGTGTAGAGGTCCTGGATTGCAGGCAGGTTAGCCCCAATACTGGGCCATACGCACCACCCTCTGTAGTGCCTTGCGGTCGGAGGCCGAGCAATTGCCGTACCAGGCAGTGATGCAACCATGCTCTCACTGTTGCAGCTGTAGAACCTTTTGAGGATCTCAGGACCCATGCCAAATCTTTTAAGTTTCCTGAGAGAAAACAACAATAATACCAATAATGTAAAATAAACATCCATCTCATGCTGCATATGTACAGTAACCGGTATGATTTGCTAGGTTATGGAACTTAGGTCTTTTCTCTTTTTCAGGAAAGCACATCACAAGTTGGAGACAGGTTGTCTCTAGCCTCGTTCTTAGGAAGGGTCGATCCCTGGTACGAAAGCAACATCATCAGTTTGGGAGCCATGATTCCAAAGCTGGCAGGAACGGTAATGAGTCCTAATACATGTATCGTTTTATAAAGTAATCTCATTCTGATCATGATTGTCCAGAAAGATCCATCAAATGGGTTCAAGGCTACCTAAATGGAAAGGGTTTTTTAAGATAGAAATAGACATCCAGTCATGTCACAGTGAGACCTAATACTGTGTCTACTATGCGCCATTGCAGCAGTCCAGTCACAGCAGGTCATCAGAACCCAACCACTTCCTTGTGGACGTCCTCTCCTACTACCTTCGCTGTGGCCTACAGCCTGTCCACTTCACACTCTACTCCGTCAAGGTCTGCTCCCTGAGATACATCCACATGTCATAGTCACATGTGTGCATGTGTGTTATCAGCAGGATGTAACACCAACATATGGCATCCCATGAATAGTTCATACATAGTTCATAGCCTATATTAACATAATGATTACAGTTATCATCCGGGGTTAAATTGGGAATTTGGAGGTTGGAAAGCCCTATTTGGAGGGGGTGGGACTAGGATTGGAGTTGGAGTTAGGGTTAGGGCAAGAGCTAGGGATAAGTTTGTGATTGGGACCAGGGTTAGGGTTGAACCAGATTGTGGATGTAAAGCTAGGCTTAGGGTTGTCGTTGAGTCTAGGTTTAGGGTTGAACCGGGATGTGGACATGAAGCTAGCATTTTGGTTAGAGTTGAGGCTAGATTTAGGGTTGAACTGGGATGTGGGCATGGGGCTGGGAATAGGGTTGTGGTTGAGGTTAAGGGTTAAACTGGGATGTAGACATGAATCTAGGGTTAGGGTTGTGGTTGAGGGTTAGGGTTTAACAAGGATGTGGACATGAAGCTAGATTTATGGTTGCTGTCAGCCCAGGGTACCGTAGCCTTAATCTTAACCTTGGTTTATCATACGTTTTATCCTTCTTTCTTCTTTGGACCCGTAGATTGCTGGAGCTTGGCTTTCCCTTTGACCCAAGGTGCAGGAGCCCTGCTTCGGTTAGCTCCGGCTCAATTTAACCACTTGTTATCATGAAGAGAGAAAAAAACACAATTTGACCCTAATTTGAGCTTGTTCTTGTTGCCCTGTTGTGTTTTTAGATCTCTGTCTCTGGCCAGACTGGCAGCCCTGTGGACGATGTGTTTGTGTCCCACCTCGATGCTGAGTTCCCGGAGTCTAAAACACTCAGAGAAAATCTGAGACAAGGTACTGTTGTCACAACTGTGAATGCAGCATGAACCGTGTTGTCAGGACAGGGACAGAAACTAGATGGTCCTGTTACTGCCTCTGTTGGTGATTGCATAATGTCTCTATGCAGAGAGATCTAGTAGGCGACGAACAAGGAAGACACTTGGAACCTGTGGAGTGGTGGTTTCTGTGAATTACAGTAAGGTACTTTCTGAAGCCTTTCTTCCCTATTTGTGTTATAGAGTATTTGATTAGTGGTTAGTGGATGTGTTCATGCTTGGTTAGTGTAGTACAGTATCATTGTAATAATTTAGGAACAAGTAGTACACTTTTAAATTAAAACTAACAACTAAGGAATTATCTAGATATCCTTTTAACCCATATGGCATAATGTCTTAACTACAGTACCAAATGTGTGTGTGTCTGAAATGCTTTCTGCAGGTCTCCTTGAGCAAACAAGAGGTTGTTCAGGGAATGTCAGTCATGACATGTGGAGTGGGCATCAGTGCAATATCACCCAATGAAACAGAAGGTTTGCATTAAAACATATACATGTAGTAACTACATAGCTGTTCTCAATGGCAACTTGGTTTCATTACCTCAAATCAACAATTTGTCATCCCTACTTTCCCTAGGTCTTGATTTCCTCACTGTCAATTTTGACAGTACAAATCCAAGATGCTGCACGGTAAGGATATTTCTGAATGTGTGATAATAAATCATTGAGACCCCAGTAACACCGTATTAAAAAGTACTAAAACTGTCAGTTAGGCAACACACTGCCAGATGTGGTTTCTTGATCGTATCACCTTCAAAGTAGATTATTGATTAAGGCAATTATATATAATGGTAGAGGTTTGATTTGAGCCCATAAAAGAGGGTAGGCATACAGTACTGCAGTTTGGAGTCACATCTCGCAATGATTTTTGCTCCTAACCGGATATTTAATTTGACCATGCTGTGTTGACAGGAGATCAGAACCCAAAACATTAAAATCAGAATCCTGGAGGATAAGACCTTCACTGTCTGTCTGGACAAAGACTGTCGCAGGAAATACACACATGTGCAAAGGTCAGAGATTCAGAGATCACACTCATCAGCAATAGAATGCCACAATGCTCTACCATCTCTATTGATGAATACTATACAGTAGTTATTTGGTTGTCTTTTACAGAGAATTTCCCTGTGCTCAAACTGAAATAACTAAGTAACTAACACTATTTTACAGCATTGAGATCTCTCCATGTTTGGATCCAGGGTATTGCCTCCAGACAAGTTCCAAGTCCAAGTTCAGTGTGGGAGAGGAGAGGGAGTCGGGGCTGAGCAAATACATGTGCAAGATCCTGCCTCTGCCAATCAATACCTTCACTGGCATCAACCACTGAAGGGATTTGATTATTTGGCCCGGGCTCCATCCCAGGCGTGAGCCAGGTGCCCCACTCTGGCCAACGGCGAAGTAAGCTAAAAACAAAAGTGACATTGGTTATGCACATGGAGTAATGAGTAAGATTCTGTGTTTTCACATGCAAAAGGGATTTATTTTGATAAAAAAGTGTTTTATCTGCCTTCCCAATGAAATCTAGTTTTAAAATCCTAACATATGTTTTATGAAAACGATGTATAAGAAAAGAAAACATACAAGAGATGTTGTATGTATTTTTATTTTATTATGATCCCCATTAGCTGTTGCAAAAGCAGCAGCTGCTTTTCCTGGGTTCCACACAAAACATGAAACATGACATAATACAGAACATTAATAGACAAGAACAGCTCAAGCACAGAACCACATCAAATTATTTATTTTTTAACGCACACGTAGCCTACAAATCAATACATACACGCAAACTATCTAGGCCAAATAGGGGAGAGGTGTTGTGCCATGAGAGGTTGCTTTATCTGTTTTCTTAAACCAGGTTTGCTGTTCATTTGAGCAATATAAGATAAGGGCTCTATATAATACTTTACGCTTTCTTAAATTTGTTTTGGATTTGGGGACTGTGAAAAGACCCCTGGTGGCATGTCTGGTGGGGTAGGTGTGTGTGTAAGTTGACTATGCATACAATTTGGGATTTTCAACACGTTAATGTTTCTTATAAACAGAAGAAGTGATGCAGTCGGTCTCTTTTATATCAGCCCTGTGAGTCACGCCTGCTCCCGCTCTTCCTCCCTGTTGCTCGAGGGCGCCAGGCTTCCCAGCATCGAGCACTCCTGCCATCATCATTACACACACCTGCCCCCCCCATCCATCACCCCCCCCCCCCCCATCACACGCATCAGCGATTATTGGACTCATCTGGACTCAATCACCTCTGTCATTACCTTCCCTATATCTATCTGGTTCCCCACTCTGTTCCCTGCTTCTGCATTAATTTTTGTTTGTCTTTGTTTACCTGTTCCTGTTCTGTTACCTGTCTGTTCCTGTTTAAATGTTTGACTCCCCGTACCTGCTTCTCATCTCCAGCATCGGTCATTACACTCTGACTGCAATGAAGAGGAAGACGTGTCGCTCTGTTCTTGGAATTGGTTTTGACCATGACAGTTTACAACCAAAGTAACTCCAAGTAATTTAGTCTCCTCAATGTGTTCAAAAGCCACACCATTCATTACCAGATTCAGCTGAGGTTTAGAACTTAGGGAATGATATGTACCAAATACAATGCTCTTAGTTTTAGAGATGTTCAGAACCAGTTTATTACTGGCCACTCAAGACTGCAACTCTTTGTTTGGGGTTTCAGTGACTTCATTAGCTGTGGTTGCTGATGTGTATATGGTTGAATCAACTTTATTTAATGCCAGTGGCAGGTTAATGGTAAAAATAGTAAAGAGTGGAGGGCCTAGAGAGCTGCCCTGCGGTACAACACACTTTACATATTTGACATTAGAGAAGCTTCCATTAAAGAAACCCCTTTTAGTTATATTAGATAGATAGCTCTGAATCCACAATATGGCAGAGGTTGAAAAGCCATAACACATATTTTTTCAACAACAGGTTATGGTCAATTATATCAAAGTATGCACTGAAATCTAACAGTACAGCTCCCACAATCTTCTTATTATCAATTTCTTTCAACCAATCATCTGTAATTTGTGTCAGTGCAGTACATGTTGAGTGCCCTTCTCTATAAGCATGCTGAAAGTCTATTGTTAATTTGTTTACAGAGAAATAGCATTGTATTTGGTCAAACACATATTTTCCCCAACAGTTTGCTAAGAGCTGGCAGCAAGTTTATAAGTCTGCTGTTAGAACCAGTAAAGGCCGCTTTACCAGTCTTTGGTAGCTGAATTACCTTGGTTTCCCTCCAAGCTTGAGGACAAAGACTTTCCTCTAGGCTCAGATTAAAGATATGAAAGATTGGAGACGCTATAGAGTCTCCTACCATCCTCAGTAGCTTTCAATCTAAGTTGTCATTGCCAGGAGGTTTGTCATTATTGATCAATAACAATACTTTTTCCACCTCTCCTACGCTAACTTTACAAAATTCAAACTTCCAATACTTTTCTTTCATTATTTTTTATGCATGAATATGATGGCTCACTGTTCATTGTTGACATTTCCTGCCTAAGTTTGCCCACTTTGCCAATGAAGTAATCATTAAAATAATTGCCAACATCGAATGGTATTGTGCTGAATAAGCCATCTGATTTGATGAAAGATGGAGTTGAATTTGTCTTTCTGCCCATAATTTCATTTAAAGTACTCCAGTGTTTTATATAATTTATCTTGGCTTCATAATACAGTTTTTTCTCCTTTTTGTTGCATTTAGTCACATAATTTCTCAGTTTGCATTAAGTCAGCCAGTCAGATGTGCAGCCAGACTTATTAGCCACTCCTTTTGCCTCATCTCTTTCAACCATACTGTTTTTCAATTCCTCATCAATCCATGGAGCCTTGACAGTTCTTACAGTCAGTTTCTTAACAGGTACATGTTAAGCAATAATTGGAAGAAGCAATTTCATAAATTCATTAAGTGCGGCGTCATTAATCATGCAAGACCAAAAAATATTTTTTTTACATCATCCACACAATATTTTGCTGTGACTTTTATATCATCTCTTGTACACTATTTTAGGCCCAGCTTTTGGAACTTTGGCTTTCCTGGATATAGCCACTATATTGTGATCACTACATCCAATGGGTACGGATACAGCTTTAGAACAAAGTTCTACAGTATTAGTAAAAATGTGATCAATACATGTGGATGATCTTGTGTCTGTAAACACCCTGGTTATTTGTTTCTGAGTGATGCAACATGTGCCTAGTAGACAACATGACGGAGCATGACGGACTCCCTTCCGGCACCGACAGAGATGGCCGCCTCGCTTCGCGTTCCTAGGAAACTATGCACCCGATGTCACAGGAAGGCCATAAAGATCATCAAGGACAACAACCACCCGAGCCTGTTCACCCCGCTATCATCCAGAAGGCGAGGTCAGTACAGGTGCATCAAAGCAGGGACTGAGAGACTGAAAAACTGCTTCTATCTCAAGGCCATCAGACTGTTAAACAGCCACCACTAACATTGAGTGGCTGCTGCCATACATGTAAAAAATGTATCACTAGCCACTTTAAACAATGCCACTTAATATAATGTTTAATATAATGACTCATCTCACATGTATATACTGTACTCAATGCCATCTACTGCATCTTGCCTATGTCGTTCTGTACCATCACTCATTCATATATCTTTATGTACATATTCTTCATCCCTTTACACTTGCGTGTACAAGGTAGCTTTTGTGAAATTGTTAGGTTAGATTACTCGTTGGTTATTACTGCATTGTCGGAACTAGAAGCACAAGCATTTCACTACACTCGCATTAACATCTACTAACCATGTGTATGTGACAAATACAATTTGATTTGATTTACTGTTCAATTTGAGAATTGCTCTCATTCACCACATTTGCCCATTCACGTCATGGGCCATAGACAGGTGCACTGTGGTTCAGCTTAATTGATGACAATGCCTAGTAGTGTGGGTGGGGTTCAACAGGCACAGTACATTTTTTAGAGCTGTCACTCCTGTCTACAAAAGTGCAGAGATATTCATGAAACACAACAAACTTTTGTCATTTTCTGTAACACATCATTTCACTGTATAAAGACATATTTATCAGTTGTATATTTCCATGCAAATTCCTGATGGACAGTCCAGTGAATTGATGATGTTTGAAATGTATTTAATTTGGATCGCTTTCTACAGTGCTTGTTTGCAATAAATGTTCTGTTTACACTATGCTATTAAAGGAAGGCACTGTGTTTGTAAACACAGAGGAAATGACTTCTTATATCTTACCCGATTTAAATGTTTTGAATGAATATCATAGTTTTACTGTGTGGATATTTTGTATGAATAAACTGAGTTCATTTAATCATGTAGGGCTGGACAAACTCACTACCTGAACTGTTTTTTTTATTTTACCTGTCTCGCGTAGTTGTCATCCTCGCGCCCTGAGGGCGCTGCAGACAAACAGCTTAATGTGTGCGAAGGTGTACAACTGCTTTTTCAACTACAGAGAGGTGATATCAGGTGGTATGCGCTCGTGACAACTGCCAAGAACGATATAAGAGACGTAAAAAGTCAAAGACAAAATAACCGATCACAAAGAATAACCATACGCTAATTAAAGTACTTTCAAAAAGCATATGTTGTGTTAAACAGTTTACCGTAAAAGATGACGTGGACATGTACGGAGTGGACATGCTTCAGTTGAAACAGGTGCATTGACGAGCCTCAAACACACCAGCTGCGCTGAAAAATTGATTCATCGTTTTGACGGTAAGCCATTGTATCCTACTTATGTTAGTGGTTGTTTTTGGATCTATTGAATTAGCTTACAGTTTTTTTATTGAAGGTTTGATTTGGGACATATGGACCATTATCTTTATTTTCAGTGATTTTAGTCATTCTTCGAATAGGCATTCGTTAAATAAAGTTAAATAAAAACATGATTACATTCTCAATGTTAAATATGATTGCTATGTACCTATACTTGATTTTAATCTATATTGCATTATTAAATAGTAAATGTACATGTTAGCTACTGTTTGAAAAATGTTTATGGGTTTCTATACATATTATTTGTGTTTATTCACAGTGCGTTCTGTATGAAGATAGTCTGTGAGACAGCGAGTTCACTTGGCTGGCAGCCATGAAGAGGAACAAGCAGATCGACATTAAGGGTGCACTAGTCCTCTCCAGCACCTTCCACTTCCTGTATTCTTGTGCCAGAGCCTGCATCCTCCCCTTCCTCACCCTGTACCTCAGATACCTGGGCCTCACTCCCTCCATGACGGGCCTTCTCATGAGCACCAAACATCTCATCTCCCTGGTCTGGAGCCCTCTGGCTAGCTTTCTGTCCAAACACTACAACAAGAGGAGGGCAGTGATTACAGGGTCTCTGGTCTGTTCAGCAGGGGCAGCCCTCATCCTCCTGCTCATCCCATCCACAGGCGTCGAGACGCTGACCAGTCACTGCAACATCTCTCACCTCAGTGTGAGCCCCACTGAAGAGCTGATTGACTATGTGCGTGTTGTTGGCAGTGTAATGCCTACCACCCACACTACCATTGTGTCCCAGTCAGCAGCACATGAATCTTCACCTACAGAGACAACCAGTGACACTGTGTCTTCCGCTGTTTCAATGAGCAAAGCCACAACCTACACACTCCAGCTGCAACATTCCAACAATGTGACTACTCAATGGACACAAGTGAATGTATCTGTGGCAAACCACAGTATAGGAGGGGAGAGAAATAGCTTAGAGTCCCACCACGGCACCTCTAACACTTCCCCCACAGTGAGGAGGGTTAGCAGGTCAGCAGAAAAGGAGAAGCAGCAGCAGAGGGAGAAGGATGAGGCCCGCTTAGAGTTCCTGGGCAACCTCAAAGTTATGGACGTCCAGCACCAGCTCTTTTTCATGCTCCTCATCGTGGTGTCGATATGGGAGCTGATGGCCGCCCCTCTGGAATGGACCGTGGACGATGGGCTGTATGAGTATTTGGATTTTGTGGATGCCTCTGATCGCTATGGTAGCACAGGAGTGTGGGGGCTGCTTGGGGCAGTGTGTGGGGTGAGTGGTGCAGGACTGCTGGTGAGCCACCTGGACTGCCTCATTGGCTCACATGCACCCAGGAGCGCTGTCCACTTCTACTCCTATGCAGCTGTGACAACCCTGGCCGTGCCTGTGGTGGCCTTCCTGCCCCTCTACCTAAACAAGAAGCGTAGTCGCTCCACTGGGCTCTTCAAAGCTTTACAGCTGGTGCGAGGGAACCTCCGTGCCCTGCTGTGTGCTGCCACTGCCTTCCTAATGGGGCTGGCGGGGTCTGCAGTGGATGACTTCCTGCTGTGGCAGATGCAGGACCATGGGAGCAGCGAGCTGCACATGGGCCTCTCTTTAGCCGTAGCGTTGCTCTCCCGGGCCGCCTTCCCTCTGCTGAGTGGCCGGGTGTCGAAGCTCCTGAGCCCAGGCAGGGTGCTGCTGGTGGGGACGGCCTGCCTGGCCCTGCAGTGCCTCTACTACTCCTTCCTGTGGGGCCCCTGGACTGCAATACCTGTCCAGGTGCTGAGCTGCTTCAGCAGTGGCGCCTTCTGGTGGGCAGTGCAGGTGCAGTGCGAGGACGTGGCCACACCGGGCATGGAGAGGAGCGTGAGGAGGGTCTACCAGGCCCTCTCTCTGGACCTGGGGGCAGGGCTGGGCAGCATGGCCGGGGGGTTTGTTGTCCACAGGTTTGGGGTATCTGTGCTTTTCAGAGGTGTGGCGGTGATTCTGCTCCTGTGGTGCCTGTTTCTACCCCTGCTCCAGTGGAAAGCCCCACGCCAACGCAGGATCAACTACTCCCGCCTCCTCGCTGCTGACACCAGTGAAGTGAGCGAATCAGAGTCGGAGCAGGAGACTGACTGGCTGGAGAAAGCCATGGAGGATGACAAGCAATAATGACATGGACAGGAGTATAAATCATTAGACCTAAGGAACAATATGCAACACAATGGAAGGATGACAGTATCAATTCTGCTCCTGGAGGATTCCACCACCACTTACAGACATGCCACTCTTAATTTAGTCTGCCGCCTTGCTGCTCCACAAACTGCTAAGTGAATCCATCCCTGGCTGGTTTAATTGAAAACCAAGTATTGCTTTTTAATTCTCCATTACTGCAGCTTTATTCATTTAGTGCTAATGCTCTAGCATTCCCCACCTGCCCAGAAGGCGTTTAGGCATTCTTCAGTTAAGCTAAACACAAACTAAACACAATAGTGAGGACTGCAAGCCTCACTATTGCACTGGAGGTGGATCCATTGTGAATGCAGAGTGATGATAAACTGTCATTTGCATAAGTTATCAAGAAACTCTGGATAGCAAATAACGGAGAAGAATTAAGTGTGAGCAGGTGACTGTGCGAGTGCTTATGAGTGTTAGTACAGTCCACGTTAGGCAGCTTTACTGTCTGTAACATAAGGCCACTTGAGTGCAGGTGTGGTCTTTGGGTGAGACAAAACCCTGGACTAACAGACTCATCCTGTATATGTGGTTTAGCCTGCTCACATGACCGATGACTCTCTTGAGTCCACTGTGAAAATGTTATGTTTTGTTCAACTGTAGTAGAAATCAACCCTTGGGTCAATTTCCTAACTAAACATTAAGTGCCTCTTGTGTGGGGGAAGTATTAGAAGCTATCTGTGGTTGGTTGCTGCACTTGCAGGTTAGATGGTGTTTGCTAAACCTGTATTTCAAAGGATGTTTGCCAAACTTGCCACAGTTTGGCCCATTTTGACCTGACTGTTATTTCAGCATATCCACCAGAGACACTAATATAGTTTAGCACCTCTCCCTGAAACCTTTGTCTAATTAACAGTGCTTGGAGTGGATATAACAGTACATTACATACAGTGGTTGATATACATGTCCAATGACTAGTAGTAAATCAATAAAAAGATGAGTATTATTGTGCCTTGAAGACATTCTCAAATATTGATGACTGGCATTACAATACATTTTGTTTATCTGATGTTTATAGTATATTTATTGATACATTGTAAGTCAATGCAGTGGACAGTATATGTCAATACCTCACAACAGCGTAGTATCAAATGTCAAATATCTTGTGGTGTTTTTAAAGAACACAAGCAGAAAACCCATTGCCTCTTGTGTCAATACGCCTCAATACGCCTCTTAATGTAACAAAGCAAAGGTCAGCAGTATGTGGAACTCCTCTTGAATCTTTGTATTTGGCCTTGTCTGTCATGACTCATGCCTGTAGAGAACAGTCAGTTGAGTGCTAAGGCGCTATCAGCCTGAGCAGGCGCCATAAGTAAAATATTTGTTTTCCAACCGGACCAGTCGGTCTCAGACGGGGGTCCTTCTGTTTACGTCCACCTCATATTGTTGACTTATTCACGCACTATCCTGACCTGAGATTTTTTTTTTTATTAAAAAAATTGGGTGGGGGCGGGTGAATTGTCACCTCATGAAATTGACTGAACTCTTTTATATTTGTATCTGTCTGTGTACTGTAGGCCTATAGGATACTGCTCTTTACTGAGGACTTTAGTCTGAAGTCCCTGTGTGTACACAGTTGCTGGATCAGTTTATATGGTAAGTGACTCTGCCCTGGGTTTGGAGTGCTTCCACCTACTGGCCAGAGGCAGCGCCTGCTGCCAACCCAGTCTCGCCAGACCAGACAGAGCTGGCTGACAGCCCCATTGAGTGAACACGGATGACGCTTCCTATACAGCATCCTATTCCTCTGCTCCCTCAGCAGTCAGTCCTCAAGGGCCCTGCAGGATGAAATCATGTCAGCTCCTGCATTAACTCAATCAGGCATGATGGAAAATGACTGGTGGAAGTTGATATCACATGTGAATGTTATTCATTCTTAAAAAATGTTGAGGTGGTAGAATATTAATCCCATTCCAAACATTACCTTTGCAAGTCACAAGGTGGCGCTTCACGTTATACTTCAGTCATTTGACTCGAGCTGTGTCCGTGGTGATGAAATCACACTATTCTGCAAATACACAGCCGACGTTCAACATGTATTCTCCACGTGGTGATGGTGTTTCGTTGTGGCTACGTAAATAAATAGGCTGCGCCGTGTAATTTCATTTTCAAATAGCCTAAAGTAGGCTAAGGGTATTTATATGCTACTGATTTATCATTATCAAGCCTGAAGTCGTTCAAACCGAAGAAATGGAAAAGGGGCGAAAATCCTCCAAACAATATGGGTCTTTGGAACGAACAAAATTGGATCGAAAACCCGATAAGAAGGGTGAGCCTTTGCAAAATGCTTAATTATATACAGTACATGGCATAGAAAGTAGTATATATGCGGGCTGCCTTTTTTAATCTATTCTACTGTGAGTTTGTTTTGCATGAGGAACAATTGAGTTTGATAGAACGTGATGCTGAAATCCTAACGTTTTAGTCTTATTTTCTTTACAAAAATCCAATATGTTTTGTGATTTGGAGACTTTATGGAGATTTATATGATACTCAAACTGAGCTCCACCTATATATTGAATACTTGCAGTAATTCCGATTACATCAAAGTGTTGTCATATTCTTCATGGCTATAAGGCTCGATGTTACTCTGGTCCATGTGCTGATCATAAAATGAACAACACTTGACTGGGTTAAGGACACTCATGGGTGAGTGGAATGGAGTAGCGATCTGATATTCTTGTGTAATGTCTGTTTTCTTCTTCTGTACCAGTAGAATCATTACATGAACATTGATAATGTTACTGTATTTAGGAGTAAAAGCCAGGACGGGAAGACTCGTATTGAAAGATAGATAGATTAGATCTGAGAGTGAGAATTATTTTCTGAAAAGAGAACTTGGTGCAACAAGGCATAGAACAGAGCGAACGTTCACAGGATCTTTACGCAATCCGGTAGTGGGTGTGCACTGCAGAAGGCAGGAGAGTACACTTTAAAATGACATCTGAAGGCTGGGGGCGGCAAGGCGACCTATAGAGCGAACTTGCTTGGAATTAGTAGGCAAAATTAGGAAAATCGAGGGTGTTTGAGCTGAGGTTGAAGAAGTCGTTTTTTAAAACTTCTTCTTAGTTTTTTTTTTTGTATGCAGAGGGGCTCAGTATAGTGGACTGGTATCCTAAAAAAAAAAAAATAAATAGCAGGAGCTGCTAAAACGCTAATGATGATGTGTGTGTTTTTTAATGGCATTAGCCTTGTTATCCGATTTGGCCTCTGTTTTTACCTAATGTTGTCTTTTCTGACAAGGTGAAGTAATTAAGAGCCATTTGCAGCACTGTTGGTTTGTGAGGATTCTGCAGGATTAACAGCAGTGGTGCATTACTGGGCTTTCTGTGGGCTGCAGGATTACACAGTGTTGAGGAGTCTAACTGGGCGGCTGGTGGTCAGTGAGTTGTTGACTCGTCAGGGCAGTTCACTATGGGAGGTGTCTTGAGTTGCCTCATTAAACTGTTAAGAACACAATAGCATTGGATCAGAAAAGCACCTCTGTAACAATAGACTAAAGAAGGACATTCAGCCTTTAATCCAAAACTGAGATCCGAGTCATTTGTCATCAAGTTGCCTCAAATTCCCCTCGCCATCATGTTCAATTCTTTCACTCATCCCCAGCCAGTGTAGCGCAAGTCTGTAGAGAGTTACACTGAGCAATGGATGGTTTATTCCAATTATCCAACCCATTGTCTGTTGTAGGATGGAACATTTCTAGACCAAATGAAGAGGAATCTACATGATTATCAGTTATTGTAAACTAGTCCTAATTCCAAAAGATTTATTGTTGTAGTTGCCCAATATACGTCCATGTACCAGTTGGTTATGCCTTGTTTACATATGTATAGTGTTTGACAGTTCTAAGCCACTGCAGGTTGAGATGACTATCATGGAGATGATTATATTCTGTGTGTCATATCATCTTGGTAAACTAGGATCTCCTCACGGTAGCAATCACAGCGCTTCAGACTATGACCAATGAAACTGACCGGCCCCCTCCTGGCACCACTGAAAAATTAGGAAATGTTAATGGTTGCACGAGTCTCCTCAACTGATGACCTTAACCAGTTCATTATAAATTCTAGAAATGTACTAGTTCATGGGTGCTCAGCATCTCTTTCCTACTTTAATTGTCACTGATTCTGTCTTCTTTCTCATTGTCTGAGATTATTTCTCATTGTTCATGAAACTCAGGCATGTATCAATATCCTGAAGTCAACTGTTTAGCGAGAGCTGCCGTCATGCCATGCCAGTCTTCGCACCACTGAGTCTCTGCCCAGCCTGGCAGTGTGCCACTCAGAAAGGCACGTTCCCTCCATGCTGTCCCACTGGGGAAGGAAACCCAGGAAGCGTGCTGCACACATGCTATAATTAAGGCAGGCTGAAGACACACACCCACCACTTATGTTGCTGCCATACTGGCATTTTTGTTATTGTTTATTATTATTTATCCAGGTACCAGTTACTTTTCCTAATTCCTGTCTACATTTACATATTTACCTCAATACTCCAGTAACCCTGTACATTTGGTGCTGACCCTGTATATAGCTCATTTATTTTTTTCTCATGTTTTATTTTTTTCTGAGTTATACTATTTTGATGTTGAATACTTTACTGTTGGGTAGGGCTTGCAGGTTAAGCATGTCACTGTACTTGTGAATGTGACAAATGAAACTTAACTTGAAAAGACAGGAGTTCTGTTCTGGCCTCTCATCTATGACACGATCATGTTGTGCTGGGATAGGTGGCCCGAGCAGAATAAGCAGTCATTTGTTCCCATTTTCGTGCTGATGCACAGTACTATGTCAATGTAGCAGTAGAATAACTTGCTAATACACTACATGGCCAAAAGTATGTGGACACCTGCTGGTCAAACATCTCATTCCAAAACCATGGGCATTAATATGGAGTTGGTCCCCCCTTTGCTCAACTCTTCTTGGATGGCTTTCCACTATATGTTAGAACACTGCTGCAGGGACTTGCTTCCATTCAGCCACATGAGCATAGTTCTAACCTTAAATATGAGTGGGAGAAGTGTCAAGAATAAGAAAGCAATATATTCCATTGTACACGAGAACAACAAAACATGAACAACAACAGTCTAACCATAGCTGAGGGCAAATTAAGCAAAATGTCCACTGGATGACAGGAAATGGACCAATCACAACCCTACAGGAAGGGGGAGAAATCCATATCTTCATTTAAACCAGGGTACTTAGTGGCCTGTAGTTTGTAAATCCATATCTTCATTTAAACCAGGGTACTTAGTGGTCTGTAGTTTGTAAATCCATATCTTCATTTAAACCAGGATACTTAGTGGCCTGTAGTTTGTAAATCCATATCTTCATTTAAACCAGGGTACTTAGTGGCCTGTAGTTTGTAAATCCATATCTTCATTTAAACCAGGGTACTTAGTGGCCTGTAGTTTGTAAATCCAATCTTCATTTAAACCAGGGTACTTAGTGGCCTGTAGTTTGTAAATCCATATCTTCATTTAAACCAGGGTACTTAGTGGCCTGTAGTTTGTAAATCCATATCTTCATTTAAACCAGGGTACTTAGTGGCCTGTAGTTTGTAAATCCATTCTTCATTTAAACCAGGGTACTTAGTGGCCTGTAGTTTGTAAATCCATATCTTCATTTAAACCAGGGTACTTAGTGGCCTGTATTTGTAAATCCATATCTTCATTTAAACCAGGGTACTTAGTGGCCTGTAGTTTGTAAATCCATATCTTCATTTAAACCAGGGTACTTAGTGGCCTGTAGTTTGTAAATCCATATCTTCATTTAAACCAGGGTCCACTGGCCTGTAGTTTGTAAATCCATATCTTCATTTAAACCAGGAAGTGGCCTGTAGTTTGTAAATCCATATCTTCATTTAAACCAGGGTACTTAGTGGCCTGTAGTTTGTAAATCCATATCTTCATTTAAACCAGGGTACTTAGTGGCCTGTAGTTTGTAAATCCATATCTTCATTTAAACCAGGGTACTTAGTGGCCTGTAGTTTGTAAATCCAAAGACTTTCCCTTTGGTTTAACTGTTTAAGATGGTCCCCTTTTCTAATAGAGGCCAGAATATGATCAATAGCCATAGCTTGTAGGGAGGTAGGGATGCCATGGTGTAGGGACTTGTAGTGCCTTGCCATGGGGTAGTCTACATTACCTACCCGTATGGCGTACTTGTGTTCCGCTAAGTGGTCTTGAAGGTGTCTCTTTGTCTGTTCCAATGTAGAACACCTTGCACTGTGGACATTCCAATCTATAGATGACATGAGTGGTTTTACAGTTAATGAAATGCTTGACGTAATACTCCAGTATGGAAGCTGTGTCAACAAAATACTTCTTCTGTACAATATTACTGCAATGGTTGCAATGGTTACATTTAAAAGAGCCCTTGGGTTTGTGGTCAAGCCAAGTTTTTTGAGTCACCCGGAAGATAACTGTGGACTAATTTGTCATTTAGGGTCGGACATCTCTGAAAGCTTATGACTGGTGGCTCAGGAAAGACTTGGCGTAGAAGCCTATCACTTTGGATGATTCCCCAATTATTTTTAATGATTCTTTTAATGTTCTCTGCTTCAGTGCTGTATTTTGTAACAAAAAACTCTCTCTCTCTGATGTATCACGAGGCTCTCCCCTTCACAACTAGTTCTCTCTGTCATGTAATCCAGCCCTTATAGCGGCATCTTTCAGGACCTGAACGCTGTAGTCCCGATTCAAGAAGCGATCCTCCAATTCAGCAGATTTGACACTGTAGTCTGTTTCCTGATCAGAAATTCTGCGGACTCTTTGGAATTGGCCATATGGAATATTCTCTTTTAGCCTTCTGGGGTGAAAGCTATCTGCCCTCAGAATGGTATGCCCATCTGTAGGCTTCCTAAAGATTGATGTGTGCAAACAACCTTGTCGAGGTCCAAAAAATGAATGTTTTCCTTGCTGTACTCCACAGTTTCTGATACTTCTAGCTTGGAGTTGTATTTTTATAACTTAGCTACAGTATTTCACCTTTTAATGTGTATAGTATTGCTTACTAGGTGTTGTCCAATCAATTTTGTAACCACTCCCTCTTCCAATTAGGGCTAATTGGAAAAGCTGTTCAAAAGAGGACATTCTATTCCTTTTTTGTACTCCCTGGCGAAGGCCATGCTGCCCAAACGCTTCGGTTAAAAAAAAAAAAAAACTGTTTCTATTGAACATGCCATACTAATAAAGGCATTTTAATTAATTATATGAAGAGTGCCTTTCATTCCTTTTTTTTTGATGACCAATTTACCCCTTTTGCCAAAGAGCACCTTCTATCTACCAAAATGTACCATTGTGTACCTTAGAAGCGCTTCCCTTCCTCCTCTTTCTACTAATGAAAAACAGCCCCAGACAATTATTCCTCCTCCACCAAAATTTACAGTTGGCACTATGCATTGGGGCAGGTAGCATTCTCCTGGCATCTGCCAAACCCAGATTTGTCCGTCAGACTGCCAGATGGTGAAGAGTGATTCATCAATTCAGAGAACTCGTTTCCGCTGCTCCAGATTCCAATGGCAGCGAGCTTTACACCACTCCAGCCGATGCATGGCATTGCACATGGTGATCTTAGGCTTGTGTGCGGATGCTCACGAACTGACTTGTTGGAAAAGTGGCATCCTATGACGGTGCCACGTGGTAAGTCACTGAGCTCTTCGGTACAGTTCATTCTACTGCCAATGTTTGTCTATGGACATTGTATGGCTGTGTGCTCGATTTTATACACCTGTCAGCAGTGGGTGTGTCTGAAATATCTGAATCCACTAATTTGTAGGGGTGTCCACATACATTTGTATATATAGTGTATCTTTGTTTTCTTGTTTCTCTTCCAGCAGAGGAAGACATTGTCTCAATGGCGGACTCCACCATCACAATAGATCACATTGAAGGGGAGCTTTTCAGAATCGAGCGGATACGTGATGTTCTAGTACGGAGGGAATCAGAACTAAGATACATGTGAGCATTTTTTAAAAATAACTATCCAATCACACCAACACTCAGTTTCTGGATAAGAGCGTCTGCTAAATGACTTAAATGTAATGTAAATGTAGTATGAGGTAGAAGAACAGGATACACATGTTGGGCCTTTTCAGTCTCACAACATCCATGCCCTGGCTCCTTGTGGAATGGGTTGTGGTTGAACTGTAGCAGGTTTTCACAGGGCTCATTAGAGTTGATCCCCTCGGACTTGGTGACGCTCCACATATGACAGCACCTCGTGATTGTTAATGAAGGCGAATACTGTGTAGAGGACAGCAGCGCTTGGCCTGCTGTCCTATTAGTCTACCAGCTCAGCCCGCACACTTGTCTCAACACTGCACATGGACTTTGTTCTAAAAACAAACAGTTTTATACTCCTCTCTGTCCGATCCCCTTGGCTGTAATGTTTCTTCTTCATTATTGTGACATGTGCAGGGGAAAGAGGGGAGAGACTCAGAGAAAAGATAATGATGCTGGGTATGGGGAGGTCCAGTTTCTGGGGAGATGTGCACCGATGCGTACAGTAGGCTACATTCTCACTATTGCTCCTCAAGACCTTTCTGGGTTGGAGCTTACATATAAGAATCCCTTTAATCAAAGTAAAACATTCTATTGGATTTCTGTGAGAATCAGTATGATTACTGAACATTAACCCTGCTCTACACTAACAATAATCACTATTGGCCTGGTAAACAACCGCACTTCCGCTCACCATTAAGTAGATGAGCACAGCGGCACAGAGAGCTTTTCTCACTTCTTACTGTATCTGTGATTCCTCGTCTTTCATCTCCAGGGACAGGAGCATATTGACGCCAGTCGCTGCAGAGCTCAAGGTCTTTTCAAGGCTGACCACAGCTGTAACAGAGAGAAACTGAACAGTGATAGCATAATAACAAGCAATGTACCTTTGTTCATGTGGAAAAGTAATTACTGCTAGGTTTCTGATGTGTAAAGTAGCTTGTTTCCTTATCTACGTAGGTGGAAGTGAAATTAAAAACAAACATGACATGGTTTACATATGGAATTAAATGAGAACTCTCATTTGCATGCAGTGCATTAGGTGTATGCAGTTCAGTGTGTATTCTTTAATGTTGTAGGCACCACAAGGTGCTTTATTGTGAACGTGTAATGTCGGGATGCAGCTTCAGACACAATGACAGGGCAACACAAAGGGAATCCATATTAAAGCACGTACACAATTTCCATGCAAATAAGCTGTGATGCAGGTACTGTATGGGTCACTCCTATGAAGTGGCTTGAAAATAATAACACATTTCCTGTGTTTAAAGGGCTTGGGGCATGTTTATCTAGGAGTTCATTTTCCTCTTATTGTCTGACGGAAAAGCCCAGTTATCCAGAGCCTCAGTGTCTGTCCAGTATTGTTTACTTAAACCTCCCTACCTGAGTCAATGAATGAAATGAGATATGATGCAGCTGCAGCTCAGATGGATGGGGAGTGACTCATTCTCAGAGGCCCTGTGGCATCCGAGTTAATTCAGCTAATAAACCCTCAGCCAACAATCATTTCAGTCCACCTGAGAAGAGGAGAAAGCTAATTTAGTTCGCCATTTCCACTCAAGTGGTTTCTGTCTGTAGGATAGGCTAATATGGTTATTGTTATCATGTCTATGTTTACCAAGCTGAAATGGGAAATCGCTTATATTCTATAGCGTTACATTCTACTATGTATTTGGCCATGTAAATGTACTGTGTTCGAATCGCTTGTGGAGTCACCAAATGTTATTTTTAAATAAGTCATTATCTTTACACTCATGTAGAGTAGCCCTGCCTGTCAGTTTTTTTGTTGTTTTACTCTGCAGCAATTATTTTTTAATTGCTATAATTCACTGTTGTTATATTGACCACGTTCTAATAGAGGAGTTATTGCAGAAGCTGAGAGCTTGAGAAAAGTTATGCCTCAGTAGACCGGACACCTGCAGGGTTGTCCGTCATATTGTGGTCCCAGGGGAAGGGTGATCGCATCAGAAGGTCCTCTATGTCACAACCCTTATTACTGCCCAGCAGGATCTGTCTGACTGTAGTGACTGTCTGTATAGCCCTAGCGTGGGGCTATACATGCAAGCCACAGTGTCTTCAGAGAGACCACTCAACACTGGAGCCAGCATGATTGTATCTTTAAGACCACAATCTCTCCGTCCTCTGTATGGAAGCATTCTGTATGGGATTCAGTTGTTCTGGCAATAAGAGCAATTAGGATTGATTCCTGAGTGTCAGACTAAGTGTGGTACAGGGAGAAGAACAGCCCCTGTACTGACAGTCTACGTGACAGGATCCGATTCTCACCTCGTCCTGGGTTCTCTTCCCCTGGGTCATACTAAACGGCTGTGAAGAGAGATTGCCTTTGAAGTATATCAATGTGGTTTATGATTGAGAATGAAATAGATTCCTCCATTGTTTTTTTCCTCAGGATGGACGACATTCAGCTTTGCAAGGAAATCACACGGCTGAAACAAGAGCTTCAGAAGCTGGTGTCTGTTTCAGGTAGACCACCATACACTCTTAGGGGAAAAGGGTTCACTCTTAGGGGAAAAGGGCTGCCATACACTCTTAGGGGAAAAGGGCTGCCATACACTCTTAGGGGAAAAGGGTTCCAAAAGGGTTCTTCAGCTGTCTTCATCGGAGATCCCTTTTTGGTTCCAAGGAGATCACTGTTTGGTTCCAGGTAGAACCCTCTGTGGAAAGGGTTCTAAATGGAACCCAAAAGGGTTCTATCTGGAACCAAAGGTTTCTCCTATGGGGACAGCCAAAAAACCCTGTTGGTTTCTAGATGGCATCTTTTTTGTGTGTGAGGTGTTCAATTCACAATATAGAGAGCACTCACTCGTTGTGCCAGAAAATGAGGGAATATCTGCATCAAAAGGGCTTATGGTCCAGGTAGTGCTCTATGAAAGCCAATAATAAAAGATTTGCAGGACAAACAAGCAGAAGATTTGGAGCACAACGTCCTCATTATCTCAGCTTATCATTTCAATGTTTCAGCCCCAGCCTCTCTCTGGTTTATCTCACATTTGGTAGGTTAGATCCAGTGGTAATGCTATCCACTTTCTCAGTATTATCACAGGAACACCATGCACAGTCATCTGGTGGTTATTGATCCATCAGCCTAAGATTAATTTGCCTGGTTCTTAATCTTGAACTGGAGCTGTATGAATGCTTAATGATTCCTAACATCTATGATTACTATATGAACTGTCTGTGACTGCTGTATGACCACTCCATGACTATACTGTCTGTATGACTCCAGACACAGACAAATCCAACGAGGACCGACAGAGGGAGGAGGAGTTGCTGCAGCAGATCCACAAGCTGGTGGAAACCAGGGACTTCCTGGTGGATGACGTGGAGTTTGAGAGGCTCAGGTGAGTGTGGCCATGTTCTTAAAGGCAAGGAGGGTTGGGCCATGTTCTTAAAGGCAAGGGCTACTGTAACTATCCATGTTGCCGAAGTAGCATCTAGTGACCAGTTAATATTGGTGACTCAGTTGTTGCCACCTCTGAGTCATACTGTATCTGAGCCAGTTGGGGAACATTCTTCCATGTCAATGTGAATTAAACCCATGCGATCGATCTGTTGAGGTGAATTTAAAAGGGTATTTTTCACTTCTGTAGTTTATTGGGTATTGTATTCTCTCTAGAGGCTGTGCTGAGTGTTGTGTTGCTCAGTGTATATTTAGTGTAAATGACAGTGAGTCACACAGAGGAAGCAAGCCCCTTCCACATTGCATTTGTTTACAGTGCTAAATTAGCTATCTTGCATGTCAGGCATCCCTGCTTCTCTGACTACAAGTCTGAGTGACACTTGACAGCTCTCGGAAAGGTGGGGGATACGTGGGAAGCAGATACTTAATAATTTACAGTGAAGTGGTGTTGACAGTAGAAAATCATGAAGAGAGAATGATATATTGTTAAAGTGAATTCACACCATCCACACATATGAACAAATGTCGGAGCTGTTCGTGTATACCTCTTTGTTACTATCCAGTTGGTTATTTATTTATTTTTGTGTGCATGCTTGTGTATGACTGTGTTTTATGGCAACAGTGGCTGTGAAAGATATAGGAAGATTTTACCTTTTTGTTAACTAAATCTCCTTCAACAGGGAGAGAGAGGAGGACAAAGAAATGGCTGATTTCTTGCAGTCTAAATTCCCCAAGACCTTGAAGAAAAAAGGTATGTGCAAATGTGCTACCATAGTGCTGTTAATCAAGGCTCTAATATGAAGATTCCTTTTGTGCAGTTAGTCCAAGATGCATTGAATGAACCAAGTAAAAATATGATAACATTAACAATGAGGATGATAATGATGTCTCTTTTTTCCCCAGACATCACAGAGGACCGAAGGATGACCTCCAAAGCCCAGCAGACATCGTCCACTCCCTTCGTCACCAAAACCGGTCTTACCCTTCTGAAGGAGTGCTGCGGCTTCACATGCTCTGTCATGTAGACTCCCTGCCCTGAGGAGAGACTGAGACACGTTGTTGATTTCTGGAAGGGGTCATTTGTGTTGAGTGGGCAGACAGTGCTCTCATACTTCGACTATAACCCTAAACATATGTACAGTGACGGTTGGGACTGAGTTCCCATCAATTAATCTATTGCTGGGTCATTGCACCAATTTAGTGCATTTTGGTAAAAAAACAAAACAACTTTAATTTCAATTTTTTTGGGCATTCTGTCATAAAGAGCACATTTACAACTTCATATTGAAACGAGAGTTCAGTTCACGTAACAGGGTTGACTTTAAAATTAGGGACAGATGTAAATTAATCACTAATAAATAACAATCTTCAGAAATTACTTTGTCAAAGCAACAAAATAACTAGGGCTTTACAATGATGATGAATTTTAGGGGTTGTTTTTTGTCTTTTTAATTTAGCCTTTTATTTAACTAGGCAAGTCAGTTAAGGACAAAATCTCATTTACAATGATGGCCTATACTAGTGGAATAACTGCCTTGTTCAGGGGCAGAATGACAGCTTTTCACCTTGGTTACTGGCCCAACGCTCTAACCACTAGTCTACCTGCCGCCCCATGAAAATCTTCAAATAAGTCACAGATTGTGCATGGAGGGACATGTCAAAGTGCCAATTTTTTGCACTTTTCTATGTCTTTATTTATATAAAAAATCATAATTTTAGAATTTTGATATAACAGGCTTTTAAAATTCAACATTGGTGAACAATTTCTACTTATAATATCAAAGGGATGCGAAAGGCACTCTTTTCGTGGAACGACCTTGCTGATCATTTCCTGATAAAGGCCTACTTGACTCAGCCAAGTCCATAAATCAACACATATCTTCTTCATCACCATGGTCGCTGGTGCGCAATGAGACAAGGATATCCCTTCCGGCCAAACCCTCCGTAACCCGGACGACGCTAGGCCAATTGTGCGTTGCCCAGACCTCCCGGTCGCGGCCGGTTACGACAGAGCCTGGGCGCGAACCCAGAGTCTCTGGTGGCACAGCAGGCGCTGCAGTACAGCATCCTTAAACACTGCGCCACCCTGAGGTACTATCCTTTGGACAGAGTGAAAATGACAACATTTCCATTCTGATACATTCTTTTTATCTGTAGTCATTTCCAGGAGCTGACCAAAATTTTCTATCTGGCCACCCTTGGATGGTTGGTGTATATTTGGGATCTACAAATGAGGAAAGCTCTCTGTAAAACCTGTAATGTGATTTGAAACAGTGAGTAACAACGTTTAAAAGCTCTGCAGCGGGAGAGTCATTGAGTACCAGTTTAATAGCAATTATCTTATTCAAATGTACCCTGTCCAATTAAAGTAATTAGACAGTTATGTGTTGCTATGACTACAATTATCATTTAATGCATTAGAGCTTGACACTTCATTCCCATGGGCATTGTCTACACAGCTATGACTAGCAAACCTCACTCTTTCTCTTGGTGACATTTCACATGGTCACGACTAACTACGACACTGCTTAACCTTGCTAAAGGCCACTGCTTGCTTGGCTTCCATGCCAGGTGTAAAAAGGAGCCAAAATAGATCCTCTTCTCTGTCATTTGGCTCCTTGGTATCTCCCCTCTGGACTAGCTGCTTTACTGTGGTACCTACCCTGTCATTAGCTGTGTCAGATTCCTGGGGAAGTCACAAGAATTACATTCTGCTTTCACAATTGTAATATTGTTTCAATTTCAGTTTCAAATGCTATGTTTTGCTTTTTTTGTTCCCCATTATCTTCTATTACGCTGATTGGTCTGACGGGAATTGCTGTTGCCAATTTGCAATACTTGTAATTCTTTGTGACAGAGGTAAATGTGTGATAGTGAAACCATGTACTGTGAACGTGGCTTTGACAAATATCTCAAGAGTATCAAGGACAACTTTCCAAGCATAATGGAACTCAGAATTTCTCCCCTTTGAATGAGATAATATGCCTTGAAATACACTGTCTGCTGCTTATTCTATTACAAAACACTCTTTAACCTGACATCTATCAATGAGCGCAGTCTGCTCAATGTAACAGCTCATTCACAATGCTCTGTATGTTTGTTTAATTCTCTACAATGGTTTAATGCAAACTGACTGGTAGCACATTATCTGGGTGGAAAACGGAACATGTATTTTCACATTTATGATCCTAATGGCCATGGGAGTTGATTGTGATTAGGCTACTTGTTATTATGTTTTGTGGCTTAGAATGTCAGAACTTCTGGTTGTACATATTGTATCGGTTTTAGCGTGCTTGTCTAATTAAAGAGTTGCAATGTAGGTTTATTCTCCATTCTTAAACCATTTTTATTAAATAACTGTTTAAATCTGGACTGTTTTACCACCAAGCCAGGTAAAAGCTTGTGCAAGGATATTGTAAGCTGGTTATAAGGAGCTAAATTGATTTATTTCAAGATCATGTACATCTTTACCTTAATTGAATCTTGTGCTTTCCATACTCTCATCTCTATGAATCACTGCGCTAACAAATGCTTTGTGTTATCAAATGAGTGTGATAATCAGGCAGTTTTCTTCCTTCTCTTCCACACTCACATCTCAGAGACATGGGTGGGTGTCGAGAGCATGGGAAACAAAGACACAGGAGCCAGTGGAGGCTGCTGAGAGGAGGACGGCTCATAATAATGGCCGGAACGGAGCAAATGGAAACCATGTGTTTGATATATTTGATACGATTCCACTGATCCAGCTCCAGTTAGTACCACGAGCCCGTTCTCCCCCGTTAAGGTGCCACCAACCTCCTGTGACAGGAGCGTTATTAAACTGTCACCACAAAGCAAATGTGATGCGTGGGGTTTTGGCTTTAACATCTAACCTATTACAAAGAGCATTCTGCCACATGCGTGTGCAACTGTCATGACAACAGCCCATGATGGGAGCGATGGTGTTGCTCTACACTAGTGAGAACCAACTGTTTGTATTTTCGCCCCAGAGCACGTTCCTCCTCACCTCAGCCCCCCTGTGCTGCGCACACAGATGACTCATCCAAGGGACTCAGGGGGAGATGGATTGTGATCCACTGGCTTTTTCTTTCTCTGAAATCCTTCACTCCATAGCAAGTCCACCTCTCGGGGACCATCTGCAAAGGAAAGTTGATCCTAACAAATAATAATACACACTGCTTCAGAATGGAAAACTGTCAATTGACAATACAGTAGCTGTTCAAGAGTTTGGTTTACTGGACCTAATGATATGGGTGCTTTAGATGTAGTTATTGTTTTGCAAGATATTGTTGTGGATTGAAGATACTTGAAGACTCAATCATTTCTGTGGCATTTACCTGACAGCTGAGAGCGAGGCACAGCCGGTTTCAAATTACCAGACTCTGCGTCAGTGAAGACACCTCACTGCATTTCATTTGCAGGCCAAAAAAGCATACAATCAAGCAGCTGCACAGAGAGAATTCAGACACATTACTTCCAACCCACCCTAATTGGAAGCTGCTGATTCTCAGCGAGCTCGTTCTCATATGCGGCGTGGGCCGAGACAAACAATCCCTGCACAGAAGATAACACGCCTCACCAATTAGGGACCATTTCTGGCAAACACATTTTTCTTTTTCTTTCTTCCTCCTGCCCTCCTCTCCCCACCTGGACTTCCCCTCTGGTTGTGAGTTGTTATGACCGAAAAGCTCAAAGCAGGTTCAGACAAATCAATTCCTTGTAAATACAACCCCATAATCAGGGCTGTATGCTCCCCTGCTGTATGTATTTTGTTCCCTTGACAAATGATTTTGACATTTACACCAGTGAAACTAAAGAAGAGATCTCAGTGTGCATGTCAGATATGGAGAGAGGTGGCACATTGGGGGGATCAGGAGGCTGCCCACTGGAAGCTGTTGGTGGAGTGGAGGAATATCTCAGGCCTCTCACAGAGGGCCAGAAGAATAACCCAGCATGCCTTAATAACATGCGTCCTGCTCCAACTGGATGCAGCCACTCTTCACAGTTTTGTTCCCTAGCAACATGTCACCTTGCCTTTCAATGTAATGTTGTTGTTATTGAGAAATGTAGAAATGAAGGCTGAAAGCATGGTGTCAGAGAGAAAGCATGGTGTCAGAGAGAGCATGCTGAGGTGAGGTGGTTTCAGTTAACAATAGAGGTGTTAGAATGTAAGTCAACATCATATCAAATTCATATGCTTTACAACATTAATCCAGTAATAACTTAAGTACTGTGCATTTAGTGACATTAAAGAAATTAAGTATAGGTTCATAATGGCATCTCAATTATATATGAAGGGCATTTGAATCATGTGGTTTCACAAATTTGCCTAGGAAGCATAGGTGTACACAAGTTGCAAGAGATGGCCTTTCCAACCATGCATGTTGCTGCCTGTCTTTCGACTGCATCTCCATTGACCTGTGACTGTGGCTGGTTTAATTTAATTCATTAGTGGAGGATTAGAAAACTGTTGAAGTGTGACAATGGGAGATTGAATCAGTACTGGTTGATAGAGCTGTAAAAGAAAACACAATTCCATAGAAGTTATCTGACTTAGGGTTGAGGAAGAGTTGATGAGAGTTGAGGCCCTTTCCTCCATCACATTCCATGCATTTCTGCAACCTTTTCTTGATCAATTTGAACAGTATTTTTATTCTGAAAAGAATCTCACACCTGGATGATCTAATGTACAACAGCTAAATAATGATCTTCAATGTATCAAGTTACTGTCGATTATGTCTCAGTTCCCAGTTCCCAGGTCAATATGTGATGTGCAAGATCTTGTAAACAATTGGCTCAATAACCGGAGATAGGAGAAATTACAGTTCATTGGCCAGAAATTTACTTGCTTCCAAATTGCATGGAATCTGTTTATATTTTCTATTCATCTTTATCACATTGACGATCAGACAGTGATGATGCGACATCATTTTATGTGACATTTCTGTCTATTGACTCAGAGTTGGGCTCAATCTTGGTGACCACTGGCATTTTGCAGTCCCTGTATTGAACCCATGAGCTTCCTCTGAGAGAAGAAATCACGCTGTGCCAGCGACTGTCTTTCAGCTGTGGATTGGACAGGACCATGTAGGCTGGCTATTGGTTCACTGCAGTGGTCACCAAGACTTTGCATTGGAACACACTGGTACCCTTCCTTACCAGAAAGACCCTTTCTCACACCCATTGTTCAACATAAGATAGCATGGGCCACCATGATTCAAGGGCTTATCACTCCCTAAACATTTTTATACCAACATGTCCTAATAAGAAATCCCCATTGCATTATGATTATGGTATACATAGGCCATAATGGTTAATTCTCTCTGTAATCATCCAGATAGTTTTTGTTAGCGTTAATTTCATGGGTACAGATCAGTGGAGGCTGCTGAGGGGAGGACGACTCATAATAATGGCTGGACAGCAAATGGAATGGCATCAAACACATGGAAACCACCTATTTAATATATTTGATACCATTCCACTCATTCTGCTTGAGTCCTTACCACGAGCCTGTCCTCCCCAATTAAGGTGACACCAACCTCCTTTGGTACAGTTGAAAAACACTTGGAATCAGATGGACAATTGAATGCCATTGAAATACACATACTGTATGTGGAGCAAAATGTCACAGTGAATGGCCAGTGCCTTTTCAGTCTCTGTGCTGTGGAACCCAGTTATGTCAGAAAGCCCCTGGGTGTGACAGGCCAGCAGCAGAGAAGAGCACAGTGATGGTTACCCTGATTCTCTCTTTACTCCCAGACTCATGAGACAATTAATGAACAAAACAACTATTCCAGGTGCAACACAGCAACTCACATCTGATGACCACAGACAGTGACCATCTCTCAAACACTATCTGCTGCACGTTCAATATTCACACTCACACATGCAGTTACCGGCTCTGAAACACTCTCGCAACCTCAAAGCACCTGAAACCAAATCAGTCACACACAGGAAGATATGATATTTTTATTAGTGATATAATGGAATCATATATGTGAGGTACAGAACAGTAAAGGCAGAGACGGTGAGAGTAACACCTCTGAAGTGTCATTCTGAGTCACTCAACTTTGCGGCATAACAAGTCAATTATTGGGCTTTTCTCCTGCATATCTCAGCCTCTTTGAGGAAGAGTACAACATTTAAGGAATGTAATTTACAGGTTATTTACTTTAAATGCACAAACTATTCAATATTTTAGGAATTTTGCAATAAATACATGCTATTACAATGTCATAGCATCCACAGTACATATAAAAAAAATGTGTTGCACATATTCTCATTACTATCTAAAAATACTGTAATAAATAATATAGACGTGTCTATAACTCCTTATTGTGCACAGTAAATAAAGTGAAATAGCCTATGTGAAATAGAAACCATACCATGACATAACTAGTGACAGACTGACTAGTAAATCTAACATCTCTGCCATAACCCTAACATGTACATGATCTATAATGAAACAGTGCGACCTGGTGGCAGAAAACTGAATTAGTTGAAATTGCTGTAAAGCACAGTGCCGACAATATTGTTACATTAAAGTTTACATGACTCAAGAAAACAATGACACAATTTGTTGATTTGGATATTTCAGCCACACCCGTTGCTGACAGGTGTATAAAATTGAGCACACAGCCATGCAATCTCCATACACAAACATTGGCAATAGAATGGCCTTACTGAAGAGCTCAGTGATTTTCGACATGGCACCGTCAACGGATGCCACCTTTCCAACAAGTCAGTTTGTTAAAATTCTGCAATGCTAGAGCTGCCCAGGTCAACTGTAAGTGCTGTTATTGTGAAGTGAAATGTCTAGGAGCAACAACGGCTCAGCCGCGAAGTGGTAGGCCACACAAGCTCACAGAATGGGACCACAGAGTGTTGAAGCGCCTAATGTGTAAAAATGGTCTGTTCTCGGTTGCAACACTCACTACATCGTTCCAAACTGCCTCTGGAAACAATGTCAGCACAAGAACTGTTCGTCGGGAGCTTCATGAAAATAGTTTACATGGCCAAGCAGCAGCACATAAGCCCTAAGATCATCATGCGCAATGCCAAGCGTTTGCCGCCAATGGACTCAGGAGAAGTCAAAACACATTCTCTGGAGTGATGAATCACGCTTCACCGTCTGGCAGTCCGACGGACGATTCTGGGTTTGACGGATACCAGTAGAACGTTACCTGCCCCAATGCATAGTGCCAATTGTAAAGTTTGGTGGTGGAGGAATAATGGTCTGGGGCTGTTTTTCATGGTTCAGGCTAGGCCGCTTAGTTACAGTAAAGGGAAATCTTAATGCTACAGGATACAATGACATCCTGGACTATTCTCTGCTTCCAACTTTGTGGCAACAATTTGAGGAAGGCCCTTTCCTGTTTCAGCATGACAATGCCCCCGTGCACAAAGCGAGGTCCATACAGAAATGGTTTGTCAAGGTCAGTGTGGAAGAACTTGACTGGCCTGCACAGAGCCCTGACCTCAACCCCATCAAATACCTTTGGAATGAATTGGAACGCCGACTGTGAGCCAGGCCTAACTGCCCAACATCAGTGCCTGACCTTATTAATGCTCTTGTGCCTGAATGGAAGCAAGTCCCAGCAGCAATGATCCAACATCTAGTGGAAAGCCTTCCCAGAAGAGTGGAGGCTGTTATAGCAGCAAAGGGGGGACCAATTCCATATTAATGCCTGTGATTTTGGAATGAAATGTTCGACGAGCAGGTGTCCACATACTTTTGGTCATGTAAATGTAAATGTAGTGTAGCTTCATAGTCCACGTATTTTGATGGGGTAGAATGTGAAGATGGTTTATCGTTTAGCCTTTAGCTAAATAGTGTTTATTTTGTTCCTCTCTGTGCAACTGTTCTGGTGGCTCTATTGTAGGCTACCCTATTAATCTGCATATATTAATATGGTCTCATTTTATGCAATTCCCAATTAGTACACAATAATGCTCAGTGAACGTAACGTTCACTTTAACAGATGACGTAACCTAATTTAATTCAATGTGTGCTGCTTCAGTTTTTTGCGGTAACTCCTCTGCTGTGGAAACGACGGAAGCGCAGTTCTGGATTTTGGTTTGACTGGCAGAAAGAAAGAAGGATGGAGTTTCTGACAGGAAACCCGTTTACTACACCGGTGGGCCAGCGAATAGGTAATTGTTACATTTTAACTAATAAAGTAGGTTTATAGTGGTTTGGCGCGTGAGTTTGTAGATAGTTTACATGGTTGCATCGGGCATGACAGGCTACAAGACATTGGTAGGCTATTGTTGGAAAACAGACACTATCACTCCATAAAACGACACTAGATAATCCGTAGGCTATGGAAAAGGAAATTGGCGTTATTGGTTATGTATTTAATAAGAAACGAAACGGATAATTGCTTGCTTATAGTTAGTTAGTTGATCAAGATTGACAGTGCAAAAATATATTTAGATTACGCTATGACTTGACTGACACTTGCACCGTACAATATTACCCTAGAGGCGGGTCTACAGTGTTTTAATCCTCAATTTAATTGGCCAGTTTGGGTATTGTTGTTGGTCTATAGACCAATCGTTTGGCAAGCTCTGGGTGGGGTGGTGAAAAGTTGTTCCCTTCCTTCGTGACCTAATTTTAAGAAGGGGGAATTTATTAAAGTTCCAATCCCTAAAATCTGACTAGAAGGAACAGGTTGATGGTTTCAGCCATGCTATTCTCATGTTCCTTATGTTGTTTACCTAACAAGCATCAGGTGACTATTTTTCAGGAATACTCAGCTATTTCAATTTATTAGTTTGTTCTTGTATGACCAGAAGACCTATTTTGTTTACAAATTTACGAAGATTGAAAGCTGAATTTATGTTTTATGTATACAGTAACTAAGATACTGTTTTAAATGGCATACAGGTCTGCTCTGACTTTACACGGTTATTGTTCTATTTAGTTATTAATACTTATTTCCAAAAAGGTCTTAGGAACGTTTATATGTAAAACATGTTTTATTCAATTATTTTATTATCAGTTTTCATATCCACTTAACATAGTAGGTACCCTTTTATTTAAATTATTATTTGTTATTTTATTTCTCAGAATAGTTCCTGATTACGCTAAAGAGGGATTTTAGTCTCTCTTACTACAATAACCCTTGGTTTGGTCATGAACATAATTTTCAGTTGAGTTGAATTTCAAAGCCAGATAATGTCTAGCTCAAAGGTTATGGAATAAGCTATTTTCACTTTAAATTGGTGCAGATCTCGGTTCCTTGTCGTTTATGTTCACTGCTCCTACATCTTTGACTCATCCTACTACAGTTTATACTTTTATATCATCTTTGTTGTTTTGTCTTTGTCTATAGTTTCTCTTAATGCTAGGGGGTTGCGAAACAATGTGAGGCTCAAGGTCTTATTTTTATTTGCGAAACAATTTTTGAACAGATTTTTGCTTTTTTCGAGAGTCTCACTCATGCCAACTTCTGGAGATTACAGTGGGGCAACGATATTTGGCTTTCCCATGGATCTGAACACTCTGCTGGTGTCAGTACAATGAAAAATACCTTTGGCGGTAATATTCTACACTTGGAATGTGACCCCTTTGGTCACTTTATTTGTCTTGTGATCAGTTACAATGACATTATGCTCATTACTGTAAACTTCTACGGGTACAACACCAAACATGAGAATGATGAGTTGCTTGAATCTATAGAGAAACATATACTTCATTGGTTATCTAAATTTCCCAATTTGTTATTATTGATAGGAGGGGACTTTAACATTACAATAGATAATTCAACTGATAGATGGCCCCCAGGTAGGCGAACCAATCAGATTTTGGGTTTAATACTTTTTATGGAAAAGTTTGATCTTAATGATATATGGAGAGAGAGGTTTCCGGCCGAAAGATCATTCACTTGGAGTAACAAAACAGGTTCCAGACAATCCAGAATAGATTTTTGGCTTATATCCAAATGTATTGATAGTGAGTGTGTTACTACAAATATTTGTACTACTCCCCTCACAGACCATAGTGCTATTTACATTGATATCAAAATATTTACCCCTGATACTAACCTTGGTAGAGCATTCTACTGGAAGCTAAATAGCTCATTATTAAATTAAGATATAGTTAAATTTGAGGTTAAAGATCTGCTCTCACACTTTTGGGAAAGGGCTTGTGAAGAAAAATCATATTGCAAGAACTGGGTGCTCTTTTAAATTTGAGGTGTCCAAATACCTTAGAAAATATGGTAGTAATCTTGCTTAGACCAGAAGAGCTGAGGAGGAAAAGGTGATCATTAAGATAACTTCCCTTTCTCAGAGGTCCCCAGCCGACCTCTGAGGAGGAGAAGATGGAACTAATTGAGTTCAAAATAAACTGGATAATATATATAAATTAAAAGCAGAAGGAGCCTTTATTAGATCTAGGAAAAAATGGATTAATGAGGAAGAACAGAATTCATCCGATTTCTTTAGACTTGAGAAATTTCACTCTAAAACAAACGCTATCCATTAAACATTGATGGTATTATTACAGATGACCAAAAATTAATCACTAAACACTGGAGCAATTTGTACAGAAAATTATATAGCTCTACATATTGTCAGGAATCCACAGATGATATGTTTTTTAACTCACTGAATAATGTTCATTCTATCAGTGATATAGAATTAGTCTATCAAACATCTAAAGAACAATAAATCACCAGATGTTGATGGAATTACAATGTCAGACTAGTATTAGACATACTTTACTACTGAGACCTAATAACTGAGGATAGCTTCATATTATGTTTTGATTTTTATAAAGCATTTGACACAGTAGAGCATAATTTTCTCTTCCACTCCCTTGAGAGACTTGGCTTTGGGGATTTTTTTATGTTAGGCTATTAAGATTCTATGCAAATGGTAACAGCTCTATCAAATTGAAATATGGCACCTCACCTAGATTTGAGTTAATGAGAGGAATTAGGCAAGGTTGTCCTATCTCTCTGTACCTCTTTTTATTAATCACCCAACTTCTTGCAAATTCTTTAAATAATAGTCCTGTACAAGGTATTTCCATAGCTGGTAAAGAAATTATTATAAGCCTGGTGCTGATGCTGATGATACTACACTTTTTCTGAAAGACGCTAACCAAATTCCTATATCGATCAATGTGATACAATCCTTTTCCAAAGCGTCTGGTCTATATCTTAACATTATTAAATGTGAACTCATAGCTGTCAAAGATTGTGTGACACTTTCATATTATGGTATTCCAGTAAAAGAATAACTTACATTGTTGGGGAATAATCAGAATTAGTTGGGTAACATAGATAGGATGTTTTATTTTCATGATATGCTTATGAGTTATTTCTCATAAGAATGTATTTTGTTGTACTATAGTGGTGGCCATTGGCAGTTATCTGTTCTCTGTCAGGACTAAGTTGCTTGGGCCGCAGAGAGGGGAGAGGTCAAGGTGTCATAATGTGTAAACATATATTTTGCTCCACTGTGTCTGTGTGCCAGTCACTCCCTACTTTTCCCATTGGGAGAGGAGGATGGCAGTGTCTGGAATCATTCTATGCTATCCTCTCTGTTGCCCCGATCTTAACCTATAGCCTCACTCTCCTCTCCGTGAGCTTGTCCAGGATTGGTTGTATTTAGAATTGGTTGTATCTAAATGACAATTTGATATATATCATAGGATGGGGGTAATGTCTTGGTACCATTTTGTACCAAGGACGAAATAAGAGCTTTGTTTAGGAGACCTGTGGTTTGTCATGTCGTCTAGGTGGGGGGGATCTTTACTATAAAGGATCCCATTTGCCATTATGTTAAGTTAAGTTCCAATGCAGCCATTTTTATCTCGATATCAAACCATTTAAGTACCTTACTGTGAATGTTTTAAATTCAAATGGTCAAAAATAAACAATGTACTTCTTGGCAAAGAGCAATTTCTCAAGCAATAATTTTGCTAGGACTGTGAGTGGGAGATGAAAACTAGCTGAGGTTTGGTACTCTTTCTTATTAATATATTAACACATTTACAAGGTAGGCCAAAATCCACCTAAACAGGCAACAATTTCAGGTAGACTTTTCCAACATCTCTTACACTAAAAGAACATTATCGTTTTCACAATTTCACAGTATTATTTCCACCTAATAGTGTGAAAATATTTATCAAACACAGGAAAATCACATTTTTTGACTGCACTGGGCCTTTACGAAATAATGGAATAGCATATATACTGTAGATGTTTGAGTGAGTAACGTTGCTGATTAATAATTAATCTGCTTGCCAACTTGTTTTTATGTAGATTACAAGTGGCCTATTTTATCTTATAAGCTTAAACTCCCCCTGTGACATAATTATAGATGGAAAAACAATCTGCCTATTTTAATGTATATGACCACAATGAGACCGTACAAGTAGGAGAGGTTGTTCTACTTTCTAAACTGAGCTAAGTCCTGTTTCTATCCCCTCCCTTTCAGAGGAATGAAGACAGAACATTTAATCTGTTTAAATAAACGTCTGCCAAGGAACGTAATGCTGGTCACATGAACCAGTCAGTTAGATGGAGAAAGAATTAGTTTGACAAACAAATAGGGATTTAACTGGCATGGATGAGTAGAGGCATCATCAAAGTAAGCTAATTAACAACTATTGAGAGTTGTGTTATGAGGCAGAGACCGTTTCAGTGACTGTCTTCCAGATCATTTTATGCAAAATAAAGTGCAATGTCTCAATTGTTTTTGTTCTCAGAATATGCAACCAGCTCCAGTCTCCAGTCGGAGGACTGGGCTCTCAACATGGACATCTGTGACATCATCAACGAGACAGAGGAGGGGTGTGTATCCTCTGTTGACATAATGGACTGTTTTTTTCCTTTGACAGCTTACTGTATTGTGCTTTTGTTGTCTGAAGTTGATTGTTTACCTACAATTATTACAGTCCTAGAGATTCATACAAAGCAATAAAGAAGAGGATTGTTGGAAACAAGAACTTCAGAGAGGTCATGCTGGCATTGACTGTGAGTGTCACATTTACCTCTCTCATTCACCATACTTTTTCCTTTTCTTCATGAACTTGTAACCTAACTTTTTCTCTCTCCATCTCTCTTATGTCATGTTGGTTTTCAGGTGCTGGAAGCGTGTGTGAAGAACTGTGGCCACAGGTTCCATGTGCTAGTCTCAACCAGGGAGTTTGTTGAGGGGGTTCTTGTCAGGTCCATCTTACCCAAGAACAACCCCCCTCTGGTCCTGCATGACAGGGTGCTCAGCCTTATACAGGTGAGAGATGGCATTGGTACTCATACCTTCAGTAAGTCACAAAGCTGTGTTGGAATTGACAGCTAGCTATTGTCGGGGGTGTGCTGTTTATGATGTGTGTTTGTCTATTGTTCAGGCATGGGCAGACGCATTCCGCAGCTCGCCAGCTCTGACGGGCGTAGTCTCTGTGTACGAGGACCTGAGACGGAAAGGACTGGAGTTTCCCATGACTGAACTGGACGGATACTCCCCCATTCACACTCCAAATAGGGTATACCTTCAAACAATGACTGGTGAAAATGCATGCATTTCCTCACTGACAAATACAGATCACAACCTTCTGCTAAACCTCTCTAAAGCTGTTTTAACTCCCTACTCCCTAACACTAGTCTCTAACTCAATTGGTCCCTGTGCTCTGTCCACCAGACTGTGCCTGATAACGGGCCTATTGTCACTGTATCTGCTGCACCCTCATCCCCCAGGCCTGTCCCCATATCACCACAGCTTCCTGCATCCCAACAGAGCGAGCAGAGACCCCTCACCTTCACACCTTCTCAGGTGATTGGAATGCTCCTGTCATACAGGGGCCTCTAAAATGGCATGGCTTTTATTTTAGTAACACAATCTTTTGCATGCAGGCTGAATTCACTCCAGGGCATTACTTTAAAATCCAATTACCTTGTGCACTGTGGATGTTTCAGTTACTTGTTTCACATTCAGAATGTATAATAAAAGTTGATACTTTACAGTATTATGCCAACCCCACCCCACACAATTTAGCATATGAGTGCTGATGCCATTGACTCCTATTCCAGGTTAAAAAGTTGAAGACCGACCTGGGAGTGGTTCGAGGTAACCTTTCAGTGATGTCAGATATGATGTCTCAACTGGATCCAGCAACAGCTAAGCATTCAGACACAGAGCTGCTTCAGGTTAGTTGGTTCACTCGCTGGGCTCTCTCTATGGCTGTCCAACCATGGCTGTGACACATGTCATCTGTTTGTATCCATCTCTCTTTTGTCCATTGCTGTCTTTTCGCTGACTCTCTGTATCTCCTGCTCTCTCGCTCTGTCAGTAGGAGTTGTATGCAGCATGTAAAGACATGCAGGATAAGATAATGGAACTGGTCCCAAGACTCAGTGAGGAGAAACTGACAGAGGAGCTGCTGGTTGCCAATGATGAAATCAATGCCACATTCACTCGCTACCAGAGGTATTGTCCTAAATGATCAACATCAGATACAGTCAATAATTCCTGCTGTGATAGCAGTATGATTTTCATTATTTCCTTTCCAGGTTTCAGAGACAAAGAGATACACAGCAGGTCAGTGTTTTTTCTTAAGGATCTGTGGTCCTTTACCCTTATCACAAATGCATGTTTGGATGAGGTATGTACTGTTCAACTTCACAATTTTCTCAATCACCTAGAGCCCGACCTACGTCAACCTTATTGACCTCAGTGCAGCAATCAAGCCTGGTGTTACAGCTCCCACCCACAGCCAGCTCAGCCCATCAACAGTGGACACGGTGTCTCGTCAGATGACCGGACTCCGTAAGTAACTACAGTGTTCCTCGATCCGATAGAGGTTCTCAATGTGTCCCTATAGTACAATTCATTCTCTTAACCCTGTTTGCCACATAGGTATGAGGGAATTCGATGAATTTGCACAGAACAGGAGCATCTCACAGACACAACCGAGACTGAGGTAATAGACAGCTCCAACAAGAGTCCAGGTTTTGCTTTCATGGTAGAATGGATTGTTCAGACTCATAGGAAGAGTGAGAGGGAGCTTACTAAAGCAGGTGTCAAGACTTTCTCATGGCTTAGTACTGTATAACAAATGGACTAGTGCTGTGGTTGTCTTGTCAGTCCCTGGCTTGTTTAGGTTATAACATTCCTGCTCCAGCTAAGGTGGTGCACTAGTCTAGACTGGAAGTGAACCTGGCTGGGCTCAAGATATTTGTGCCATTCATTCTGTCAATAAGGATTATGAATGGAGTCTGGCATGAACTGCAAGCTTACATCGCTAGTGAGAAAACTGTGCAAACATTTGCAATACAAATGTTGAAGGAACATTTCTCCTCTGTATTTGGTTTTCCAATAAAGTTGTTTGTACTTTGGCCAATGGTTACTTGTGGAGATGGCTATTATTCTACTACTGTATGTACACTGTAAACTGCATCATTTTCTAAGAAGTGAAATGTGTGTTTTAGTGATCGGAATGAAGGTGTTGCCGACAGTCTGGCTCAAGCACAGAACACCAGATTACAGAACACTGGAACGGTCAGTAACCCCAGAATTATTTCACCCAGGACAGATTTGAAAGGATGTTTGTTTAGGAAGGGCATTGCTTGTGTCCATGGAGTCCTTATGCCCTGTGGAGTGTCACTAATATGTACAATAACCCTTTGTCTTAGTTCATGTGTAGGTCTACCCTGCCTTTATATGTTTAAGCAATGTTCTCTGTGTCCTGCCACAATTGCATGTGCCAAATTGGCACTTTTGTTAGTGCTATAAGATTGTCTGTCTGTGTCTCTGTTTTGTCTCCTTGTTCATAACCCAATGGTTTTGTGTTATGGCATGCATGTCTACCAGTATCTTTGTTCATAAATAAATGTCTATCTGTGTAAAGGGTGACAGCCCAGACTCCACCCCCCTGAGCTCCACGACACAGTTTGATTGGATGATGGAAAAGGGAATGGTGGGTCTGATTGGCTGGCACAGTGCCATTCCTTTTGAATTCTACCCCTGGGGCTTATGCTGGGATGTTTTGCATTCAAGCATGTTTAGTGTGTATTTAATGAATGATTGTTTCCTTTTTTGTACTGAGATGGTTGTATGATCTTTTTTCTGGTGTGCCTGATCTGATTATTTTTTTCTTACTTTGATTTTTGCATTCATGTTTTATAAGTGTTCATTTCTGAAACTGATAGATGGTGTGTATTGGCACATCCTAAAGGGATACTTCTGGATTTTGGCAATGAATTTTGGCAATGAGGCCCTTTATCTACTTCCCATTTACATTTAAGTCATTTCCCCAGAGTCAGATGAACTCGTTAACACCATTTGTGTCCAAAATGGCCTCATTGCCAAACTCCCCAAGTATCCCTTTTAAATCATGACTCTAAATTATTACTATGTTTGCTAATTTACTCCCACTCTGTTCTGTTTTCCCTGCCATAACTTTGGTGGTGGATGGATCCCTTGTTTCCCCATCTAAAATAAACTGGTTTCAATCAGAATACTAGGGGTCAGCATGCTTGAATGGTGGTTATTTGTAGATTGCCCAAGAAAAATCTAAAGGTAATGGTACTCTAGAGTCTGGCGGTCACAAGAAAACAGTGGCTTACAGTACATCCTGACAGTAACTTCTTGCCTAAATCCCCCAGATCCCTGTGAGTCAGACGTCTGTGATGGATGACATTGAGAAGTGGCTGGATGTGGACGAGGTGGGTCACTGTTAGCATTCACTCAATGTCATGGTATACAAGCAGAATCCAACTTGGTTCCATGTTATACCAGTGCCAGTCCTTGCACCCCCTCTCTAATTTTGTTTTATGGACTATACATAGTATACAGTAATTGAAAATGCTTGCATGGTGCTTTACCCCAGCAAATGTAACATTCCTGAATTTTTGAACATATTCAATTTTGTTTGGACATGTGACTGTTGACGTGACCATAACAGTCATGGCTTTCATGTGTGTCATAGGAGGACGACATGGCTGATTCAGAGGGTGTGACAAGTGAGGGTGAGCTTCTACTTCTTAATTCCTTATCCACTCCCTGGGTATCGCTATGTAGATCCAACAACAGTTTAGTTTGCTTACTATTACAAAGTCCTGAGTAATCATTTTTGAGACTAAAAAAGCCCGCCTAAGGCTCCTTCTCTTTCCTTTTAGAGTTTGACAGGTTTCTGGCAGAAAGAGCGAGAGCAGCGGAGCGACTCCCGTCCCTGAAAGCTTCTTCTCGTGACGACAACAACTACTCCGAGTCTTAGGCCAAGCTGCAACCTGTCACATAACCAATGCCATTTTCCCAAATAGTGTGAGGGGACTGAACTGGATGAATGTATGATTGGCACATACAGTGAGTAAATGACTGGTGGGAACAACAACTCCTGACAATTGGGTTGTGCTACTGACACTCAGGAGAACTACTTTATGTTCAACTCTCCTGGGTTAAGGTCTTTATCTCGTATGTTTAATCTATATTTTTATGTTAAGGCTAAATTAACTTGAACCAAGTGTTTTTAACTTACACTAAAAGAGTGCTTTATGATGAGAACATAAGTCGTGTCGTGCCACTATGTATATGGATATCCAGCAGAGGAGGCTGGTGGGAGGAGCTATAGGAGGATTGGCTTATTATTATGGCTGGAATGGTATTCAGTGGAATGGAGTCAAACATGTGGTTTGGTACTGTTCCATTATTCCATTCTAGACATTGTAATGAGCCCATCTTCCTATAGCTCCTACCACCAGCCTCCTCTGGTATGGCTGCAGATACAAACATTTGCACAATGATTGAGTTTAATTCCTGTTACATTTCTTAGAAGAGAATGAAATATGCCCAATATTGTGGAGTACTTGAAGTTGATCAAATGTTACACAATGTCATGATGAATTACTGTAACATTAAACACAGGTGAAGTCTTAAAGATAGTTTGTTTTTATTCACTCTGAGAGATGGGTGCTCAGCGTGTGGGCTGATTTCATGGTTCTGCAAATATGACTGATTTCTGTGATTGAATAACACAAAGGTTTTGCAATTTCCAATATCATTTAAAAAAGCATGTTGAATCTGTCAAGTACTTACTGGAGTGTTAATGCTTTTGTCAGATCAACTTTAAAAGTTGTCTGAAGAAACTGGGATGCCATAACTTTTACACGGAACAGTGAAGGGCTGAGAGGAGCTCCAAACAGCTGTGGCAAGAGGAAGTTGAACTATGTAGTTTTTTCCTGATACAAGGAATTGATATCCCAAGTTCAACGTTTTAAAAACGAACGTGCCTAAAACCAAAGTATGGAAGAGGCCATTTAGAAATGCGTTGTGAAGCATAAACTAGGCCAATGTTTGGTTCTCTGAAATACTGAATTTTGATTTGTAAATCTATTCTGCATGGTATCTAAACTATACTGAACTAAAACATAATTGACCATTTCAATAATTTTACTGAGTTACAATTCAAAAATAAATGTAATTAGGCCCTAATCTATGGATATCACATGACTGGGCAGGGGCGCAACCATGGTTGGGCCTGGGAGGGCAAAGATCCGCTTGGGAGCTAGGCCCAATGATTATCTGGCAAAAGCTCTGGTGGACCTTCTTGCATGCTGGTTGCATGTTCCTTCAAATGGAGAACTTTGTGGCATTGTGTTGTTTGAGCAAATGTCCCCAGCAAATGTGAAATGCTTACTAATCGGGTTGTGAACCAATTTGTGCACAAAATTTGAGACGTTATGTGTTTTTTATATTTTTATTCAGTATAAATCAGGATTGCTGTCTTGGTCTTTTTCAGAATAAGCTGTTTACCTCCATTTCTGTATCCTGTGTACAAGTGGAAGGACTTTTATGTATTTAACCTTTAACTAGGCAAGTCGGTTAAGAACAAATTCTTATTTACGATGACTGCCTACCCCGGCCAAACCTGGATGACACTGGGCAAATTGTGCGCTGCCCTATGGAACTCCCAATCACGGACTTAGACTGCTTTGTTTATTTGGTTGCTAATCTTTTTCATCATTGGTTTCGGTTTTCTACGGGTTTAATTGAAAATGTAAATGTTTTATTTGAAGTAGGCTACTTTCTGTTACTTGCAAATTAAATGTGCAAACCCCACTTACCGGACAATTGGCCATGGAGAGACCTGAAAATAGCTGTGCAGCGATGCTCCCCTTCCAACCTGACAGAGCTTGAGAGTATCTGCAGAGAAGAATGGGAGAAGCTCCCCAAATACAGGTGTGCCAAGCTTAGATTGTAGCGTCATACCCAAGAAGAATCAATGCTGTTATCGCTGCCAAATATGCTTCAACAGAGTACTGAATAAAGAGTCTGAATATTTATGTAAATGTGCTATTTCATCATATATTTTTGTTGTTGTTGGGGGGGGGGGGGCTGTAATGTAACAAAATGTGGGAAAAGTCAAGGGGCCTGAATACTTTCCAAATGCACTGTATAAGGTGGATATGGGTTTTCTGTTTTCTCTCAGGTGGGTACACAGTGGGTCCTAAACCTCTGATTGACCTGCTGAGGCAGCACTCTCGTCCGTACCTCTTCTCCAACTCCCTACCCTCTCCTGTCGTGGGCTGCGCTACCCGGGCTGTCGAGCTGCTCCTCGCTTCCAATGAGATTGTTCAGAGTGTCGGGGACCATACCATGAGCTGGGAATCGGGGAGGGGACCAGGGCCTCTGTTTTGGTGAATGTGGTAGAAACCATCTAAGCATATGGAACGGTTTAACATAGGAGCACGGACAAAAACAAGCCTTTTTGTGTTGGTCTTTGTGAAAAACACGTATGAGCAAAATCATGAATAGTGAATATGACATGTTTGAAAAGAGCAATTGAATCAATCAAATGTATTTATAAAGCCCTTCTTACATCAGCTGATGTCAAAGTGCTGTACAGAAACCCAGCCTAAAACCCCAAACAGCAAGCAATGCAGGTGTAGAAGCACGGTGGCTAGGAAAAACTCCCTAGAAGTGCCAAAAAAAGGAAGAAACCTAGAGAGGAACCAGGCCATGAGGGGTGGCCAGTCCTTTTCTGGCTGGGCCGGGTGGAGATTACAACAGAACATGGCCAAGATGTTCAAATGTTCATAGATGACCAGCAGGGTCAAATAATAATAATCACAGTGGTTGTTGAGGGTGCAGGTCAGCACCTCAGGAGTAAATGTCAGTTGGCTTTTCATAGCTGATCATTCAGAGCATCTCTACCGCTCCTGCTGTCTCTAGGGAGTTGAAAACAGCAGGTCTGGGACAGGTAGTACGTCCGGTGAACAGGTCAGAGTTCCAAAGCTGCAGGCAGGACAGTTGAAACTGGAGCAGCAGCACAGCAAGGTGGACTCGGGACAGCAAGGAGTCATCATGCCAGGTAGTCCTGAGGCATGGTCCTAGGGCTTAGGTCCTCTGAGCGAGAATTAGAGAGAGCATACTTACTAATTCTTTACTAATACTTTACTAATTCACATAGGACACCTGATAAGACAGGAGAAATACTCCAGATATAACAGACTGACCCATGCCCCCCGACATACACATTTCTGCTGCATAAATACTGAAGGTTGAGATTGGAGGGGTTGGGAGACACTGGCCCCATCTGACAATACCCCCGGACAGGGCCAAACAGGCAGGATATAACCCCACCCACTTTGCCAAAGCACAACCCCCACAACACTAGAGGGATATATTCAACCACCAACTTACTATCCTGAGACAAGGCTGAGTATAGCCCACAAAGATCTCCGCCATGGCACAACCCAAGGGGGGTGGGGCGCCAACCCGGACAGGCAGATCACGTCAGTGACTCAACCCACTCAAATGACACACCCCTCCTAGGGATGGCATGGAAGAACACCAGTAAGCCAGTGACTCAGCCCCTGTAATAGGGTTAGAGGCAGAGAATCCCAGTGGAGAGAGGGGAACCGGCCAGGCAGAGACAGCAAGGGCGGTTTGTTGCTCCAGTGCCTTTCTGTTCACCTTCACACTCCTGGGTCAGACTACACTCAATCATAGGACCTACTGAAGAGATGAGTCTTCAATAAAGATATAAAGGTTGAGACTGACTGTGTGTCTCTCACATGGGTAGGCAGACCGTTCCATAAAAATGGAGCGCTATAGGAAAAAGCCTTGCCTCCAACTATTTGCTTAGAAATTCTAGGGACAGTAAGGAGGCCTGCGTCTTGTGACCATAGCGTACGTGTAGGTATGTATGGCAGGACCAAATCGGAAAGATAGGTAGGAGCAAGCCCACGTAATGCTTTGTAGGTTAGCAGTAAAACCTTGAAATCAGCCCTTGCCTTAACAGGAAGCCAGTCTAGAGAGGCTAGCACTGGAGTAATATGATTTAAAAAATTGGTTCTAGTCAAGATACTAGCAGCCGTGCTTAGCACGAACTGAAGTTTATTTCGTGCTTTATCTGGGTAGCAGGAAAGTAGAGCATTGCAGTAGTTTAACCTCGAAGTAACAAAAGCATGGATTAATTGACCTTGAGATTGACGAATCCCTTGTGCTGAAAAAGTGACAAGATTTGTGTTTATTCTGCATGAAACACTTTTTCTTGTTTCATCTCTTATCTGTACTGTGTCCTTCATAGGAGGTTGGTGGCACCTTAATTGGGGAGGATGGACTTGTGGTAATGGCTGGAGTGGTATTAGTGAGCAGTAGGTTAGACTACTGCTCCGTTCCAGACATTATTATGAGCTGTCCTCTGCTTAGCAGCCTCCACTGGTGTCCTTCCACACGTTTACAGTTTCAAGAGCACTACATGTTTCCCAGAGAACCCAGTTGGCAACCATGACAGTTGAAGGCATTGATACTGTATAAGTAACGATGGCTATTTCTGTAATGTCTTTATTCACTCCCCCTCTCGTAGGTTCAGAAACAAAATGACCGAGGCTGGGTTCAGCATTTCAGGCTCTGACCACCCCATCTGTCCTGTGATGCTGGGGGATGCCAGACTCGCCTCTCTGATGGCTGATGACATGCTGAAACTCGGTGAGGCAACTGTTCAGGCTGAATATGAATGGAGCACAAGCACATTTCAAGCATTATCAAGAATTACAACAGTCTGTATATTGGTTTGAAATACTCTAAGGATTTTTTTTGTCCACTCATTTTATAGAACTGAACTATTTTTTAAAACCTTGATCAAAAAGATTTCTGTGGGATTACAAATGAGTGGACACATCAACCTGTAGAGGGAGACAGAGATACTCATGATATTTTGTATTCAACAATTTTGCCTCACAAAATGGGAGCTGACAACAATCAGAGACCTAATAGGTTATTAGCTGCAAACTACACTGCTTGAATACAAGGGCTGGAAAAAAATATTAATTTGAATCAGGCCTCCAATCTGCCCTTTCTTGAAGAACTGTAGTATTCAGTGTTATGTCTATCTACTACAAGTACACATTATTCTGTCTCCCACAGGAGTGTATGTGATTGGATTCTCCTACCCAGTGGTACCAAAGGGCAAAGCCAGAATCCGGGTTCAGATCTCAGCGGCCCACACTGACCAGGACATTGACCACGCTGTGGATGCTTTCATACAGACAGGCAGGAAGCATGGAGTTCTGCCTTAAATAGAAGAACTCGTGGATCATTTTGCTGCCATTAAGCAAGTTAAAAAGACAAGGAGCTTGCAGAGTTTGGACTGGGGTTGCAGGTTACACAGGAGGCCTATGAATGACAGTGCGACAATGATAATTTATTACATACAGGGTAATGTATTACAGATGAAGCTCAATTGTGGTCAATAATATTTGTGTTTTTTGTGTTTTGTGTTGCAATTGAATGAACAAAATACTTTTGTTAACAAACGTTGGTATTTTCCAATGGAGCTAGCTAGATATGGTTGTAATACTGGGTAAGCTCGAAGATATTTTAAAGTATTGTTTTTATTTCGAGCAATAAACGTGTGCTTGCATCAACAGTAACTTTGTAAACGCAACGAACAGGGTTGTTGTTTCAGTTTGTTGTAGAGCCACCACAATGTAATGTCCCTGGCTTGGTCGTATGTTTTTTTATTTATTTTTTATCCCCGTTCTTTTCCCGCCACAAACCCTTGCAAGTCCCACCCTTCTACAATCAGGATACGCCTCCTGCAATGTATTCAGCCAATCATTATCACTAGTCGATCATATCTCCCAATGGCAAAGCGTCGCTGCTCGACCTCGCCGGTAAGTGACGATATTTTTTTGCCGCGAACGAGTTTGCGTGGAATTCATTGTCCACAGAAGATCATTGGCGTCAATCGCCAAAAACTGTTTTGCTTTTAGGATTATTGCACTTTGCGCACGCATACTTAATTGTCAGCACTTTGTAGATATAATCGGTGCATTATGTCTGGTTTCGACGACCCGGGAGTTTATTACAGTGACAGCTTCGGCGGTGGAGATGGACTAGGGGATGAAGGTGGAGTGAAACTGAGCCAGATCAAGAAACGATTCCGTGAATTTCTTCGGCAGTTCAGAGTTGGGACCGATCGCACCGGTTTCACCTATAAATACAGGTACGATCGAGATTGTATTAAGTGCCACGAAGTCATTGTCGATGGCTACCGCCGGTTGGTGTGATGTTCCACAGATATCCAACGTTAAGTTAGCTAGCCAGTTAGTTAGCTAACAGTTAGCCAGTTACTGTAACGTTAGCTAACTAACTACCACTGATCACCACAATGGTCTTGAAGGAATAAAGTTGGACTCTTCAAGGTCCTGTGATTGAGTTTGTAGTTCGTTTTGATTTGCCTTATGATTATATTCGCATTCTGTTTTAAGATATTTATCTTATTGTTCATATTGGATTGTTGACATGTGTTCTGCTGTGTAGAGATGACCTTAAGAGACACTACACCCTGGGGGAGTACTGGGTGGAAGTGGAGATGGAAGACCTGGCCAGCTTTGACGAAGACCTGTCAGACTGCCTGCACAAGCTGCCCTCTGAGAACCTGCCGCTGGTGAGAAGATTGGATATACTAATAACAGACAAATAATTTGAGGAGTTTTAATTGCAGGCTGAATAATTAATGGATTGGATGGATTCCTATATTTTCTGTTGCTGATCTTATATTCTATTTGGCAAATAATTACATCTGAAAATGATCCCTTTAAACTGAGCCCTGACATTATTATGATTGGCAGCTGGAGGAGGCTGCCCAGGAGGTGGCTGACGAGGTGACCCGTCCCAGGCCCCTGGGAGAGGAGACAGTGCAGGAAATCCAGGTCATGCTGAAGAGTGACGCCCATCCTGCCTCCATCCGCAACCTCAAGGTAAGAGACTCTCTGAGGATACAATGCTGTGCCTTTCAGCTTTCAGTTGGTTCATGTAGAAGGTGGCATGAAAGATTCCCTCAATTTCCCATCCATGTAAAATGCCATGACTCTGAACTCTCCATCTCTTTCTCTCTGGTAGTCGGAGCAGGTGTCCAGGCTGGTGAAGGTCCCTGGGATCGTCATCTCTGCCACGGCTGTGAGGGCCAAGGCCACCAGAGTGTGTTTGCAGTGTCGTGGCTGCCGCTCTGTCATCAGTAACATCTCCCTGCCCCCGGGCCTGCAGGGCTACGCTCTTCCCCGAAAGTGCAACACGTGAGTGCAACCCTCTGAGTTGTTGAGTGTTTGTGTGCACACTGCAGTGCATGGAAAAAATGCATAAAGTCATTGCGTGTGTAAAATCATCTGCTTTATCATTGTGTGTGATTTCATTCTTAAACATCTCTCTCTCTCTCTCTCAGTGAGCAGGCAGGCAGGGTGAGGTGTCCTATAGATCCCTACTTCATAATTCCAGACCGTTGTGTCTGTGTGGACTTCCAGACCCTCCGTTTGCAGGAGTCTCCAGATGCTGTGCCACACGGAGAGATGCCCCGCCACCTGCAGCTCTACTGTGACAGGTAACACACATGTCTGTGTGCCTCAATATTCTCAATGAAATACAATTAACACATGCCTATATATACACACAGTGCAAAGTGAGACCGACGAGTACATACCACATTACAGCTCATGTTCTGCCTCCCCTCAGGTACCTGTGTGACCGTGTGGTCCCTGGGAACAGAGTGACCATCATGGGGATCTACTCAATCAAGAAGGTGGCCCAAGCTAAGGGCAAGGGCAGAGATAAAAGTGCAGGCGTGGGCATCCGCTCCTCCTACCTCCGTGTGGTGGGCATTCAGCAGGACACAGAGGGAGCAGGTAGGCACGATAAGGCTACTAGAGGTTAGATTACTTATCCAACATTATGTCCTATGTGGGATAGTGTTATAGATATAATGCTATCTTTTTCTCAGGTCGCGGGGCCACGGGGTCAGTCTCCCCACAGGAAGAAGAGGAGCTGAGAGCGTTGGCCTCCTCCCCCGACGTCTACGGCTCCTCGCCCGTTCCCTCGCTCCTTCCATCTACGGCAGTGATGACCTGAAAAAGGCCATCGCCTGCCTGCTGTTCGGCGGCTCCAGGAAGAGGTAAGTCATAAACATTGGAAATGGCATGTAGAATTTTAATAGATTTTTGATGTGCGTACACACTGGAGAGAAATGTATGTGTAATGACCTTTCCTGTCTCAGGCTGCCTGACGGGCTGACCCGTAGAGGAGACATCAACTTGCTAATGCTGGGAGACCCCGGTACTGCTAAGTCTCAGCTGCTCAAGTTTGTGGAGAGGTGCTCTCCCATTGGGGTAAGGATGGGCTTGATGAATGAATATATTAATTCATATATGTGTGTGTATATTCCAAGATGAATTGAAAAACAAAAAAAACTAAAATATATATATATTTCAGCGCAATCATGACACTCCCTCAACATAGATTTAGACCAGAATTACAAGGATGGATTCCAGAAGTTTCATTTACTGACAATTTAATTTATCAGCATGCTAGTGACCCCTATTGAAAGCGCTAACCCGTATCTTCTCTCTCTCATCCTATGTCAGGTGTATACCTCAGGTAAAGGCAGCAGTGCTGCTGGTCTGACGGCCTCTGTCCTGAGGGACCCTGTCACCCGTGGCTTCATCATGGAGGGAGGAGCCATGGTGCTGGCTGACGGTGGGGTGGTGTGCATCGATGAGTTTGACAAGGTAAGGAAACATGGACAAGAGAGTACATCAATTGCTGAATACTTGACTGGTTTGTTTGCAGACGCTTAACTGTGTCTCTTTCTTTTCAGATGAGAGAGGATGACCGAGTAGCCATCCATGAAGCCATGGAGCAACAGACCATCTCCATTGCCAAGGCTGGCATCACCACCACCCTGAACTCCCGCTGCTCGGTGCTGGCCGCTGCTAACTCTGTGTTTGGCCGTTGGGATGACACCAAGGGAGAGGACAACATCGACTTCATGCCTACCATCTTGTCCCGTTTTGACATGATCTTTATCATCAAGGACATCCACGACCATCAGAGAGACATGGTGAGGGAACACACTTTAGTCTGTTGTGTGTGTGTGTGTGTGTGTGTGGAGGGGAAGGTTTATGCGCAGGGATACTGAACACTGCCCAGGCTAGTGCAGTGTTAACACTATTGACCTTTCCTCTCTCAGACTCTGGCCCGCCACGTGATGAACGTCCATCTCAGTGCTCATACTCAGACGGAGGGTGTGGAGGGTGAGATCACACTGGCCACACTGAAGAAGTACATTGCCTATGCCAGAATGTGAGTCTTGAAAAATCCTTTATTTCTGCAGATTTCTTCTGTGTATGTTAGATTCTGTTTAGATTGAGTTCATGAACTCTCCTCGCAGAGAAACAATACTATACGCTAGTATGTACACATGAAGGGGTTTGGTTTGTAACGGTCAAATGTGCCCTGACAGGAAATGTGGCCCACGTCTCTCTGCGGCGGCAGCTGAAAAGCTGAAGAACAGATACGTGGTGATGAGGAGTGGAGCGAGGGAACATGAGAGAGAGAGCGACAGGAGAGCCTCCATCCCCATCACTGTCCGGTACCTATATGATACTTCACCTGCCAACATCATTACCAGTCAGGATACTGTCCATCTTCAGTGTCATAATGCTTTGTTCTCTGTGGTCCACTGCAGGCAGCTGGAGGCTGTGGTGCGCATCTCTGAGTCCCTGGCCAAGATGAAGCTGCAGGCCGTGGCTGGAGAGGAGGAGGTGGACGAGGCCCTACGGCTCTTCCAGGTGTCCACACTGGACGCTGCGCTGTCCGGCAGCCTCTCGGGAGTGGAGGGCTTCACCACTCAGGAGGACCAGGAGATGATTTCCCGTGTTGAGAAGCAGCTGAAGAGACGCTTTGCCATTGGCTCCCAGGTGTCCGAGCACAGCATCGTCCAGGATTTCACCAAGCAGGTCGGTTACACTAGTCTACTTTGAACGTATACTGTGTTGAACAGAGACGGAACCACTTGGTCAAATACATGAAAGTACTTTGGGCATTGGAATGTTTGGCATTTGTCTATATGATTCAGTGCTGTCCTCAGTTGGCCTACGTGTTGCCCTGTAGCCTGTTTACCTGTCCACTGATCAGAATCTCTCTCCCATATACAGAAGTATCCAGAGCAGGCCATCTACAAGGTCCTTCACCTGATGATGAGGAGGGGAGAGCTGCAGCACCGCATGCAGAGGAAGGTGCTCTACAGAGTCAAGTAGTCTCACAAAAATATGTATACGCACAAAGATTAAGTCACGATGGGCTTTGTAAATAGTAGAAGGGACAGGCGTCTCCTCAATTCACTCTTCCTCACAAGCCAGTGGACGTCTTCATGAAGATACGTCTTCATCTTAGACCACAGAGCCACTGATGTCTACCTTTTCATGTGTTGCTTTGCCAAGTTAAGCCAACAAGTTATTTACTGTTCTATTGCTCTCATAAGTATTTTGGTGTTTATTCTTTTTAGACTAAACAAATTATGTTATGGAGGCAATTTGGATGAACTGTATTGTTGAATTGTTTGAGGTAAGAAAATTGATGTGAGAATGCCCTAAAGATTGTTAACGTAGAATCATTGTGTAAGGTATTTTGTTTTGAAAATAAATAGCAA